>NC_092526.1:18535625-18864062 GCF_037038585.1 Patagioenas fasciata
ATCCACATTTAGTGCAATTAAAAGTATTCTATCAAAAGCAATATCAGTTTTATGTCCCAATCCCACGATTAAAAATTTCCAGGAAAAGCAGTGTCACTTTTATGCCCTGAACCCTGCAAATGGAACGACAGAGAAATACCTTGTCCTTGCATTGGTGAGTGAAGCTGCAATTGAGCAGTTCCATTCAGGTGTGAAGTGTGTTTGCAGATAGGAATTTGCATGGTGGAGGCCTGATGTCAAGCTTATTAGGTGAGGGGATTGACTATGCTTTATGGCACAGGTGTCAAATTCATTTTCGCTGGGGACCACATCAGCCTCACAGTTGCCTTCAAAGGACCAAATGTAATTTTGGGACTGTATAAATGTAGGAGTAGCCCCTGGTGAAAATGAGTTTGACACTGCTGCTTTAGGGGCTTTTTGAGAGTTAGCCATGCAGATCAGTTGTAGCAGCTGATGTCATCCTTTAGTTCAATTTTTAAAGGTATTTAAGTGTTTATTTTCTATTTTTCTGCTAAGTTTACCTGAAATACTTCAAACATGGGGAAGTTCCTCTTCCAGAAATAAATTTTGGTCAATATATAGATTTTAGACTTCATGTGTGTATGTGTGTCTTGAATAGGAGTTGTGCATATAAGAACTTTAAATTTACATTTAGTCAACTCTTAGTATACAAGAAAGTGGAGATTGGTTGGTGTTAGCTGAGTCTTGACTGCCATGTAACAGTTTGAATGGAATACGCTGTATGATCATTAGAAAAGTCTAATACATATGGAAAATACAAAACAATAGGTTTGTAACAATGACAGTACTATAGTGATTACTTATGGCATTGTATATTCTGTTGAGGATTACTCCTGAGTGCTTAGATTTCACATGACAAGAATAGGCCTAGTTCTGCGAGCAGTCGGAAGGATGAAGCTCAGTGTCTGGTAACTGTGACTGGATCTTCTCTTCAGAGCAGCAGTTGTGGTAGTTGTGCTAATACATGTCAAAAATACCACTTCTTAGATCACCAGGGCACAGGATTTAATGGAGATGGCTGGATATTGCCAGTAAAGTTTAGCTAACACGTGAAATGTGAAACATATGACAATGAAAAGCTGTCCTGAAATTCTTTTGTTCTGGAAGGAAGTGATGACCTCTTTCTCTAGGAGCTTGGTTGCCTTGTTGCCTTTGCCAGACTTGTCCCCTCTGCCTGATCTCAGTGTTCTGTCAACAGTCCTTCTGTCTGTAGTCAGGAGTGGGTTTCTCATTGTTGCTAGTGAGTGTCTTGTAATGACTCACTGGGCTTGGTTATTGCCCAGTCTGCCTTCTGCTCTCCTCCTCCTCTTTCCTGAGTGCTTTTCTGTTTTGTAGGGTTTAGATGTGGCTCTCACCCATCTAACTTATAATGCAAAGATGCATATTTGCTGTGGATGCCAAGGGGAGATGTAATCTGTGCTGTCAAAAGTAGTTACTAGTGCTGTGTTTTGTCCTGAACATCTACAGTAGCAGCAACCTCAGCACAGATTGGAGACATGCTCTGGGTCCTTTTGTTGACTGCTTCAACAGATAAGATGTGTTAAATTGTTTCCTTTTTAGTATCCTTTGCAATTGCTAAGACTGATTAAGTTTACATTTTTAGCAACGTCTGTATCATCAGCTATAAACAAATTTCCCTGGTAATCACTTAGACTTTATTTCCCTCATGGGCCTCTTTTTATGTTCATAAAAATGTCACTTACAATTTCTACTTTAATTTCCTTTTAATTTTCCTGTCTTTGCATGGCTACACTTACACACCTGTAGATCTCTAATTTAATATAGGAACGTAAAGAATAGCACCTTTATCTTCCACTATCCACAGCATTAAATTCATTTAGGTGAACTGACGGATCTCTTTTGCTGTTAATTCACTCATAGCAAAGAAGATACAGGCTCTCTGGCATTGGACACTTTTGGCACCTTCTTCTATACAGAGCTAGGCAGCAGGGATCCTATAAATTGGCTGAGACCTGGAGGTGATGCTGTTCCAATAATGGATTCTGCTGCCTTCCCAGCGTGTTCATCACCATATATCTTCCCCTCTGTGTCTGCAGTTTGCCTGTTCAGGATAGGTGCAGTGATGTACGCTGACGTAGCAAACGATTACGGAACAACACTGATCTCAGAAAACAGCAGGGAGTTACATCCTTTCCAAAAGAAGTGCCCCATGCTCAGTAACCCTCACTTTGGGAGGTTGTCTGTGTTAATGAAGGCAGGGTTTTCTTTGCTTTGTCAGCTTCCTAGTGCAATTCTGCTGTATTTATAGCTTCCTAATCTCTTGTCAGAGGACCCCTTGATCAATCTCAGCATGGGTCTGTAGATTTCCTTCAGATACCTCAGTTGCCATGTCTTTCCCTGGAACATAGGAACATAAAAACTGTTGGGCTGTGCAGACTAAAGGTCCATCTAGCTTGATATCTTGTCTCTCTGATACTGGTCAAAAGCCTAGGAACATGTGTGATAGTGGGGCTGGTGCACAATTATAGATCTTCTGGGTAATCTCTTAAGAACCTCGGTTCATGGCTCTAGGACTTTCTGTTCCAGAAACAGTCATTTTGGATTTGGTACCTTTGACAGATTTATCTTCCCTGAATATGTCCTCACATTTCTTGAACTCAAGTAAACTTTTAGTATCCACTGGAGCTCCATACCTTGCCAATACGCTGTGTGAAGAACTATGTCTTTTTATTTGTTTTGAACCTGGCTCCAGCTGTCTTCATTTAATACTGCTGTCCTCAGTACTATGTTGGGAAAGACAGTGAAGAGTAATTTCCCTACTCAGCCTCTGAATACCCATCATGTGTTTATAGACTTCTACCATATGTACTTCATACAGTGGATATTCTTGTTGGCTATCTCTGTATCTTTCCCATTTCAGCTCTATCCTTTTTGGCAAGTAGGAACCAATTACACTTAATATTCAGGCTGCAGGGAAATGTAAGATGTGTACAGGATAAGGATAAGCATATCCTTGTTTTGGTCGCTGTTCATTTTCTAATTTGGAGTTGGTGTTCCACCACCTCCCGCCTCTGCCCCAGGTACTGAACTTTGCTATTTTTAAGCAAAATAGTAACTATGTTGGAAGGATATGCAAATTTAATACCTTTTTACTTCTAGGCTGGCTGAATCTTCACAGAAAGGTAATGCAGCATAACAGTAACAAGAAAACTGAGGAAGCAGGAACATTCAGAAAGTGTTTAAAGTACAGGATAGTGTCTCATAGAGTGTCCATTTTTTCATGGACAGATTAAAAAAGTCGTTACACCTTTACTAATATTTTACAGTTCTTTGTCATGAGTGTTACTTTGGTGATTCAGGGTGATGGAAAATGAACAAGAATGAGAATAATCATGAATAACATTTTCAAGGAAATAATAGAAGTATCTATTAATGAAGCTATGCACAGATTTTATTGACTTGATCTTTATGGTATTGAATAGGAGACATTTCTTATTTTTTACTTACTAATTAAATATGTCGCTTGCTACTTTCCCCCACCCCTTATTATTTTTTAGCAGATGAATAATCAAGGGGCATAGACAGTGCCAGTTAAGCTAAACTGGCCGTTCCTGGGATTGTGAGGTGCATGGGCAGTATCCTGGCTGCCCTGTGCAAGTCAGATCCACTGCTCAAGGGAGAAGTGGGGACATTTTCTGATTCTCTCTTCTTTTTTCCCCCTCCCTGAAAAGTTCTTCAGTTTAAATGTAAGCTGTACAGGGAGACACAGTTTTAGTCTTCAGTGGTCTTATAAAAGCTCTGGGCATTTTTTGTTTGAAGGATAGACAAAGGTCCAAGGGAGATTTCGGTTCTGTTCTTCTGACTTCCTATTATTGCTTCTGGTCTCTCATTGAGTTTTTCTGTGCTCTGTATCAGTTTAAAATATGCTTATTCTGTTTCTAAGCAGAGGAAAGCTCTTCTAAAATGTACTTTGTAAAGTATCCTGTTGCAGTCCATGACAATGCTATGGTTTAAAATAAAAATTACCTGGAATCTTATCTAGCTCTCATCCTACTGGGTTCCTATTGACTACACAGGAGTTTTGAAGGTGGAAGTTAATGTAGGATTTCACATACATTTTGGGGAGTAACATCTTTGTTTGTCATGATCCAGTCTACCGAGAATTCCACCACTTGGAAATGGCTTTGTAATCCTGATGTACTACAAACCTGCTTCCTTGAGTTTTGAATTCTGCCATGTTTACCTTAGGAGATGAGCTTCTACTCAGGCATAAATGTTTCAAAGAAAAGCAAATTATTACAGGTAACCCTTAATCCTTTTGTAAGTGTTGGTGCCCCTTTGTTTTTTAAGTGTGTGTATTTGTGACTTTCGTAGAATGTCAGAGTGACAGGGAAGGAGTGAATTTCAGGTGGTTTTTTTTTTTTTTTTTTTTTCTGAGGCAGATCAACTCCTAGAGCTTTATTGCATCAACTGAAATCTGTGGTTCACATATATAACAGAGCTGATTGCACCCTTATCTGGGGATTAAAAGCACTCTGTAACTTCCTGGTATAGGTATTGCTGAAAATACATTGGCTAGTCTCATTCTGTTTGCAGGCCTTTGCCTTCAGAAATCTTCAATTTGAGAACAATTGTTAGTGAAGTTAAGTATCAGACGTATTAGCGAAGTATCAGGTATATTAGCTGTGATATTAGGCTTGGAAAAGAGTAAGTAGGCTTAAAATAAAACAAGCTCCTTAAAAAAACCCCGCCATTCCCTCCCCAAGAACCCAGACAGATGCATGTCCAAGGATGCAGAAGAACACTTAACCAGTGATGTTATTTACTCTCTGGTGTACTGTATCTTAAGAAGAATTGAACAATCAGTATGCTATTCTGGCAAACGATCCATAAATACGATTAAAATTCCTGGGAGAATATGACTCAGATTAGTCCAGTTCTACATTACAAAAGATTTATTAGTGTATGTTGGCATGAACTTTTAATGTAGTTACAGAGTTTACAAGTATAAAGCACCCCAAATGGTGCTGATTATATGTATGGACCTGGCATGCAATAAGCTTCAGTGGATTAAATATTTTGCTAGTACAACTGTGTCATAGCAAATGGTCCTTATCAACTAGTATTTTAAATCACCATGTAATTTGTTAAAACAGCTACTGTGTGTCAGAGAGAGTATGTGTAACAGCTTCACATAACAGAAGTTTAAGGTTAGATGAAAGGACAACAATCAGTATGGTAGTTTCCTTTCTCCCGTTATTTTTTTCATTGCTTTATTGGTGCTTGTTTGGCTCTGTGCTTTCTGATGCTTTTCATGCTCTTATATCTACCCATGTCCAGATTAAGCTTCTTTTGATATTCTCTGTCCTTTCCTTCTTCCCTTAAACTATATCCACCTCTGGTTCAGCCTCCTCTCTGTGCCATTCCTGTCGCTTCCTTTTTTCCCTCAGGTGCAAATCTCCTCATTTCCTCCATTATCTTCTCTTCCTTTTATTTTCTTGATCTTTCTGGAATGTCACTGGTCTCAACTCCTACTATTCTCTCCAACTCACAGAACTTTGTTCCCTTGTTTCTTAACACTGCCTCATATATGGTCTTTTCTGCAGGCAGTGTTACCTCCAACAATATCCACTCTGAATTTGGGTTAAAGATGTTGATACTTCTGTGCTCTTGTTCCTAAGGTAGCACTGGTAGCACTTTATTTATTTTTTATTTTTTTTTAACAGTAGAATTTCCTTCTGCCTGCCTTTCTAACACTTTTATGGTCTGCATGCACACAACTGCCTATTCCCATCTCCCTCTCTGACTTCGACTTGCAACTTTCTTCCATTTGTAATTTCTCACCCTTCAGTTTCCATACGGATAACCATCCGACTCTTTAGCTGTCCTGATGCTGTTTCTCATTTGAATTGTATCCCATGTGCCAAATCAGCACACACTTGAGTTGGTCTTCTCTGAGCACCGTGTTCTCTAAGTTCCTTTTCTGTGATAACTATTTGAACTTCTTCAACATTTTGATTCTTTCTCCAAGAATGGCACTTCTGTAAAAACTCTGTTTTGTCAATCTTGAGTACTTGTTTTCTACTCTGATTTGCTTTATTCCTCTGTACTTTCCTCTATCAGCTTGTCAGTTCCCTTTAGACTTTACGTTTTTGTTCTTATACAGTTCCAAAACCTTCTGACAATTCATGGTCCTGGCTGACTCTGTCTTCACTTTCTCAGTTCCTTATGCCATCTGCCATGCTTCAGAGATGCTGCTGACTAACTCTGGTGAAAAATCTTTTTATTCTGCTGACTTACTGTAGTTCTGTAATCTCTGGGATTTTTGTCATCTGAGTATTTTTACTTGCAGTTTTGTCTGTTTTGTATTTTTTATTAATCATATAGCCCTCCATTCAGCTCATCTGTTCCCCCCTTTCTCCATGTGAACTTCTTAAAACTGACTAACTAAGGTCAAAATTCAAGCTTCCTCCTTGTTTTCTGAAACAGATATTAAGATTTTTATTTGTAGTCTCTGAACCTGTTCCAAACAACCTATCCCTGTCCCATTACACCTTCTGACTTTCTGCTGTTCTTTTTTATTAATTTCTGTTTCTCTCCTTGAATTCCTTTTCATACACAAGAAATATGTCCAAGTCTCCAACATTAAGAAAAAAACAACACAAAACAACTCTTAACTTCGGAAGTTTCTTTTAACCAGATTGATGTCCTATCCCTAGACCTCTTTAATCTCCCTGCCTCCTTGGTATGCTTTGTACAATTGTCTTCACTTCTTGTCTTCCAATGCCTCTCCAGAACTGTGCACTTCTGGTTTCTGTGTTTTGCTCTGAAATTTAGCTCTCTAATGTTCCACTTCTTCCTGGAGGAATTCCAGGCTAGTTCTTTATTCTCCTCCACTCCATCTGTCATCTCTCTGCAATGCTATGTTATAGCCTTCACTAAATTTTATTTTTCTTCGACATTTGTCATTTTGTTCTTCTTGTTTCTCTTTCTCTTCAGACTCAGTTTCTTATTGGGTGGGTCTTCCTCTCCCCCTCCTCCTCTTTCTGTTATGTAGGTGTGTGTTTAGATCTCTGAGGAGTCCATCTTCAGCCTTTGCATCCTCCTCCACACCTTGCTTCAGATGATGATCTTTTTGAAGGCATCACTGTTTTTTTTTTTTCTTTTTTAAGTGGTCTTCCCCCATTCCAGTTAAACTCTACCTATCTCAGAAAATTTTCTTGGTCTTCAGTGGACTCCAGAGTTTCTGCATTTTCTTTTTTTTTTTTTTTCCTGATGTGCACTTCTTGCTCTATGCAGTCCTGAGGTGTCACAGTTCCTATTTGTCCATGTAGCCATAAATCAGATTGAAGCCCTGCTCATCTCAACACCATGACTCCTATGATCTCACCTGCCTGTCTGACTTTAGTACTTTGAGCTTTGTTTCACTTGATTACTGGTGTTAATATCATCTTGGCTTATCACTCTGCCTATATCACCTGCTGTCTGTTCACTGATCTTCTTAAATACAAACTCCTAGTCTTTCTTTTAAAAGCTTTACAACTTGTCCTTTCCTTTCCAAGAGAGATATTTTACCACAAAGTTGAATTTTGTGTTCACTCTACTGGCGGTATCGATTTTGATTTCCTGGTTGCTATTTATCATATTGTCAATTGTGCACTTTCTCTTACTGCACCCCATCTTTGTTGAAGCTTCTCCTCAAAACTCCTTCTGTAGTCCATGAAGTTAACTATAACCTGTTAATGACTGGGCAGGTGTGTTGTGTGCATCTTATTATATCTAGGTTGCCAAGTATTCTTAACCTGAGGCTATTTATTGTTTGTATACCTACAAGCTATAACATGTCTTTTAAATTATGACTACTGAAATAGTTATGCAGTCATTTATTTGAAGTATTGACGTATATTGTCAGGCATATATTTGCAGCTTGTATGTCAATGGAGTTCACAGACACTATTTTTCTTTCTCCACACATACATGCATACACATATGTATTTAATAACAATGCTAGTTGAAAAAAAGGTAGGCAGAATTTGCAGGTATATGAAGGATGCTTATGAGACGCAATACAGATCAGCAAATTATTATGATTTGTTTAGTACACTTCAAAATTGTGCCCAGAAGAGAAGCCTATTCTACTAAGCCTGCTGTAAACTTGTAATAAATGAAAGACTGATCCAAGTAACTAATGGCATAATGTTCAAATGATAAGGATTTTCTTTTTAGTGTTCACCACAAAATTTTCCATTCTTTACTAAAAGGAGATGGTGGTGTTTTGGCAAGGAAGGGTATGAAGACCAACTGCTGGATATTGTTTTTCATCATGGTGTTTGTAATTGTTTTCACTTTAGAGCAGTATAGCGAGATACAGGTAATGATGTGTAATTAAAAAATTTCATTACTTGTGTTGTGCCAGTAAAACTTGATATCTAGTGATTTCTGCCATTTTCTTAAAATACTGAACACTGACATTTAGACCAAGGAGATGGAGTGAAATTTAATGTGATACTAGTTAACTATTAAATACATAAATAAACAGGTAAATACTATGCTTATGGGAAAGGTTAAAAAAAATTTTGCTTTGGAAAAGTTTCCCTACCAAAATAGGAATACAGTCATGAAAATGGACAATGAACATGGAACACTCTTTTCTAACAGTAAAATCTTTTCATATAGAAGCACCAACAAAACATGTATAAACTGGTAATGCTGTGATCACATTTACATTCTACTTTATAGTAATACTTGTCCCTTTCCAGAAGTTATGTTCTGTAATTTCAATATAAAGCACACTGTTAAAGGCATGTCAGTTGTTTCTAACTTTTAGTTTGTTTCTATTGTCAAGTATCTGGACTAGTCTAGAACAACAAGGTCATGGAAATAATATTTAAAGCTTCCAGATTACAGCAGACAAGCAGTTTGTAAAAGTCTAGTTCTTAGAGCTCTGAGAGGTAGGAAGACCCATTGAACCACTATTTGTGTTTCATACTTACCTTAGATTCTTTGGCAGTACATTTCAAATTCCTGAATGTATGTCTTGTGCACTTCTGCTCTCTAGACTTTTAAACTATACAAATCCCTCGTTATCTAGTTCATTGTCATGGTCACTTTCCCAATATATTTTGAGTGCATCTTTGACATGAAAATTCTCTTTACAGTGTAGTATCTTATTCCTTGGGCAGAAGTGATATACAAGTAACTGCAAACTTGGAATCTGAAATCTGTTATTTCTCACAACACATTATCAATTTCCTTATCTCACTTATTTCTTATTTCTTTTCTGCTCTTTCTTCCCCCCTCCACCCCCTGCCAGCTTCTAGACTGTTTACTGCTTTTTTTCTTTTTTTAATCGCTGTGTGAATTAATTAGACTACCTGAACTTTCAAAAAGCTGGTCATATCATCAGTGGCTTGCACAATGTAAGTATTTTTTATCTTTGTGAATAGAGTGGCTCCTAACTCTGGCATTGCCCTCCCTGGTCACAATGGTTTACTTGATGACCTGAGACAGATTAAAAGATAAAAATGCCATTGTGAAATTATGAGATGGAGAGTGTTTATTTTTCTAATACTGTGACTATATGGACAGCGCAAAAGGTCTCTTTATTTCCGTTATGATGACTCTTCATTTGCATGCAACAGAACATTTTGAGTGATACAAATCTGTGTTTTTCAATCACGTCTTGTTAACAAAATCCCTCATGTCAACAAAATCATGTAGGTCACACTAAATCTTTGGAGGTGAGAAGTACTGGCTCACCTATTCTGGATTTTCTGTTGAAGTTACTCTCTGAGGATGTAGATGATGTGGGAACTCTTCAGACTAAACTCTACATTGAAAGTTATACATTTTGGCAAAGAAAGACTTGTCAGTTGTCTTCAAGGAAGTTATTTACAAGTTTCAGTTAAAAAAAACACAAGCAAATCAAACACAATCTTTTTTTTCTCTTCTGAAGGATAATAGATCACATAGAAGACAACTCGCAAGGACCGCAAGGAATCTAATTTAATTTTTGGGCGTGCAACAGGATGATTTTTTTTAAGGTATTCTAGTGATATTCTAAGTTACTTTTTCCTGACAATGGATGACAAAAAGGCCATACTATTTTGTAACACCTCAGATTTGGTTCAGTCAGGCTACCTTCACTGCTAGTAAAGCAACAATATTACTAGTGCTGGCAAAATTGTTTGGAAGGTTAGCGATGAGCTTGGCTATGTAGGAATGGTCACAATCAAACTAACAGTCCATCTTGTTTACTCTTCTCTCTCTGGATGGTCCTAATTGGACTCTAAGTTTCAACGATTTTCAACCCATCTTCAGTGATGCTCACTCTACTTAAGATCTTGCTTATCCTGTGGAAATGCCCACTTTCTGTCTATTAGAAAAGCTGCTGATGATGTCATCTCTAGTCAAAGCAATTCAGATAGGTGACATGAGTTTTATGGAATTAATCAGAGTTTAGAGTATCTTTGTCCTGGAACATCCTTCCTGTTGCCTTCATTAATCCTTGGATTGCACTTATAGAGAGTGTTTGTCAAATACAACTGAAAATTGTGGGTAGGTCTGAGACTGAACATTATATGTGTTGTTCTGAGAGAGTGAGTTAATTTATTATTGATCATGGTGGCTTGTGATGTCCAAAAAATGATGATGTTTTCAGCTATGGTTGGCATACATTTGTATGTAAAAGATGCAGACTCCAGACCGCATCATTTTTGTGGCTGTAAAGGAACAGAAAAACTCCTCTCTCTTGTGTTGTAGCTGCTGTTAGAACAGGTTCTGATAAGTTGGTCATGACCTCTTCTTTGCACTTGCTACTTCCACATGAGTAGCTGCTGCAAGAAGACTGCCTTGCGTGATTCTTCTCCCTGACCCTGTTTCTAGGTAGAGAGATCTGAGAACATGTCATCTTTTCTGGGCTGAAGCAGATCCTTTGAGATGGTGATTGTATTCACGTTAAACCAAATATATCCTACTGTTAAGAAACTAGCAATTAACATAACTTACTTTTTTCGATTTGCTGCCCAGCAGCTAATATCCTCTTGCATACTGGGATAAATCCAGCTCGTTTAACTTCTGACTACACCTAAATAATACTGTTATCCTGGATCTATCCTCACCTGGCATTGGGCCAAGAGAGAGCACAGACAAGCTAAAAGTAAATCTCATTTGAGCTTTGGAAAAAGTCTTCACATCCATCTTCATGCTGTTGGGTTTCTCTGTAGCAGTTGACATAGCTATTGCTAGGAGGCAAGAAAAGACGATTTCAGCTAATGGGACTGCACTAGCATGACATAAGACATTCAAATAATAACCACAGAAGAAAATACAACCATGCCTCAGCTTGAAATCTGTGCTGTTCTGGTCTCCGTAACTTTGAAGTATTTGACAGTGTAGTAAAGAAAAATATGAAGGAAAGGGAATAAAATCCCAGTCATACAGATGTGACCCAACTTCATCCCTTGACGAGCAGCAAGGAACACTGCCTTTTATTTATTCAGAAGTCTGTCTGAGACAAGCAATTGAATAAATATTAGCTTACAAATCCAGCAGATGTGATATGGTAGGAAGGAAGGGGAGAAGTTATAAGAATCTCAACATGACTGAAAATGTTCAAAGAAAAACAATGACCGAAGTTCACTGTTCAGGTTTTGTAAGGCACTCACCTCATTTAGGCATTTCTGATAATTTTACTCTGAGGCACTCAATACATGACAAACACAGCTGCAATTAAATACAGGTGCTAAAAGAGGTACCAGGAAGAATTTAAAAGTTCATTATTTCATTATTATATCCAATGCTCTAACAGGTTATTCAGCCTTTGGGTGGGAACTTTCCCTCCTTCCCCCTTTTTTTTCTATCTTGTTTAAATAGAAATCTCGTCTTCATTTCGATAGGTGTATGAATAATAGCTAACGTAACATAGTTTCCTTGCAAATGTGAGTAATGTTTCTACCTAAAATGGCTAGTCTAAGAAAGAAGATTCTGTATCATATAATAAGGAAATATCTTAGTGTTTATGTATTCATTTATGCATCAGTTCATAGTGACTGTATTGTACATGATGGTATAGAACCAGCACAGGATGCCTCAGTGTAGATAAACACAGGAATTACATGTATTAGTGAAAATGTACTAGTCTGTAAAACTGCTTTGTTTTATTTGTGTGTGCGTTTTCTGCTTGTTTCATCTCATTATATTTGTAACAGTAGCATGTGTGTAGATTTAATGTCTGCAATGATTGTCTATGTTTATATGTTACAGGAATTGCATTGTAACATACAATGTGTGCTCAGTTCCAGGTCAGTAGCAAATCAGTTCTTTGGAGCCAGTGCTGATTAGTACAATTTTTAGCAGCATTGCAGAGAACGGTATTTCTTTATTGAGTCATGCTAAACAGTATCTTGGCTTTTGCTATAAAAAGAGAGAAGAGGGAAAAAGAGACAGAGAAGGAGGTTTGTGTGCATATGACATGCAGCCCTGGGGAAGATGCAAATCTGGGATGAAAACTAATTGCTTTCTACTTTGTTGCATAGCCTGAACTATGTGGAGCAGAGCTGACTAAAAGGAAAAAGTGCTTCATGTTAACTAGTAGTGGTAACTGCAGAACGGTGCCACAAAAACGGTACAGTCAAAGGGACATTTAAAAAACCCAGTTATTCAGACCTTACAGAACAGACTTTATTGCAATATAAATGTGTTTTGATGGGTCTTCCTTGACAGGTGGATAGGGGGGAAAAAGATGATACAGTGTAGATAGTAGAATGGAAAAGCAATTATGTATCAGAATGATTTCATCAGAAAGATAAAATTTACTGCACTTGTCACCTCAAAAGATTGCTAAATATGACTGTATGTAACACAAGCAATTAAACACAATAATATATAAAAAAAAAAGTTTGGTTTGTTTTGGTTTTGTTCCCTCCCCCGGTGCTTGCCTTCAGAAAGAGAAAAGAATTGTAGCATCTAACTTGTGCATTAAACAGATTGTGCATTAAATCAGTTTTGTGTGACTGTGTCTACTCAAGGACATTTTAAAGGACAAGGCTGAACATGGCAGTCACCACTGATTTGCCTCCTGCAATAGGGAGGCATCCTTCTACAGAGAACAGCTTTTTAGCCATTTAGGTTAATTGTCTTTACAAGATATTTCCAGTATGCTCTTGGCAGCTTCTGAGTTCAAATAACTCACTTTTCTATATTTTTAATCACACCATCTTTATGAAATGTCAAGCTGAACTTAACCAAAATGATCTCAAAAATACAATGTTGTGTAATAGGTCTGTGAAATAAATACTGCACAAAGCAATAATGCTGAAATATCTTTGGACTGAGAAGGTGATCGTGGTCTGGATAAACATTTAGAATTTAATTACAGACCATTTGAATGGTGAATACACAAGGTTTCTACCACTAACTTTATGATAAGATCTGTAAACTGAAATGAATATATTACAGAGTTCCATTTTTTAAGTATATGTAATTATTGATAATCTAAAATAACTAGAAGAATTCTGTAATACAGTTTTATATTTTTAAAGGAATGCAGTATGTAATGTTTTATGCTGACAGGCATTTCTTAGTTCCAGATGGCATTTGAGAATTATGTAGGTTGTCTAATCAAGTGGCTTATATGACGAAGTAATTAATACCATGATTATTTTCCTTATGAGTCAGCAGGTGTGTCATATGCATAATTTCTAGCATGGAAAAAATAAAAATGGCTTCTGCTCTGTTACGTATTTTACAGAAGAGAATATGCTGAAAAAGGATTCTTTTTGGTTATGTTGTGATTCATGCTGTGGATGCATTAAGACTGTAATTAAAAAGGGAAAGGATTTTACCTGAAGGTTTAAAAACCCTGAAAAATTGTTTTGAATATTAATACTCCTTGTAGATGATTATTTTTGTTGTATTTCAAAGAAAAGCAATCATCCTCTTTATTGAAAAGACTCATCAAATATCTGAGGCAGAAAATAAAACTAGCCAAATATGAAGAAAATTAGATAGACAGGATTAAGAAAATAAAGAATTTCTAGTTTTCCTTATAAAATGAAAATTTTAGTGTTATCCATTTTGACTTGTCTGTTAAAGATATATTAGCACCAAATATCTTACCAGTGGAGCAGAGTACCTACCAAGAGAAGGACAGAGCAACTATTAAATAATTTCCTATGATCCTAGCAATTTCCTGTTTTCCAATGTATATTTATTGCTATACTATTATTTCATTTACTGTAGCGATCAGCACAGATGATCTTCAGTAAATGTTTGTGCAATATTCAGGTCGCTTTTATGATATATGCAACAGTGTCTTTTAAGATTATGTATTGGTTTTCCTTTTTTAGCGAATAGCTATAATAAATGTATAGATAACTTCAAATCTGTGTATTGTCACCTAGACTTTAATCCACTTCCTTGTCATCCAGTAAATGGGAGTATGTCCTAATTCCATTGAGAAATATACCGAAGTTCTTCAAGTGTATGTGTCTACATTAGCACATAGTATTTAAAAATGTGCGTCATATGCCTTTGTACAGATCTGCCTTTGAAAGGGGTTACTTTTCTCTTCTTTCCACTTTATCATCTATCCATGATGAAAGCACAGGCAGTTTATAAGCACTGTAACTAAAACCACACCAAAACATCTGTCATAAAATGACATTTCTTAGCTTTTCTAAATGTGTAGTTTCTCGGTTAATTAAATTTATCGGAGGTGTGGAAGGGCAGCGCGCAGTTCTGGGAAGTGACAGGTTTAACGTTCAACGTCTTTGCAACAGGTTATGACTTGAAGTTAGGGCTGTATCATAGCTAAAGAGGCTACTTCGGGAAGCTTTCCGGAGGTCATGTATCTACCATTGGAATATCCTGGGTAGCGAACTTTAGCAATAAGTAGGTGGAAAGGGCACTTGAGATACTTGTTTTCAATTTCTAAACCATGGGCCTTTTTTTTTTTTTTTTGTCTGAATGTACACAATTACAGTTCCTGGCTACAGCTGCAGCATCACTTTATACTCTGATAAGCAGGTTGTTGATCTAAGGGTTGAGAATCGGTACCCCTAGAACTCATGGTGACCTTCTTCCTTCTTGACCGCATACCAAAAAGTAGATGCCAAATGTCTTTGAAGGCAATTTATTTCCTTTTAATTTTGTTCAACTTCAAATACATGTTTCACTGTTACAACCTATGGTTGTGCCCTAAAGGATGCAGAGGATGACTCTAGTGTCTGCTTTTCTATTGTCATCAATGTGTTTAAACTTCTAGTATGAAGAGACAAAAATAGTAACAACTGTATTTATAAGATCCTTCCATAAAAATAGATTTTTCCTGTGGAATATGTGCAGCAGATACTGCAGTGTGCTGAAGGTAATTTCAGCATTCATTTGGAAAATGTGAGAGGTGAAATCCTGGACTGAGCAGAAGAGTTGCTGAGCCCTAGTCTCTAAGGAGCTTGTGGTTTCCACGTGAAAGCCTCAGCTTTTTCTTACTCTTTTATCCCAGATGCATTATTTAGTCCGCTGTGCTTGCTGATACTTTATTGCTTTAGGGAAATAGTTTTGTGCCTACATTTTAGGTAAACCATTGTGTGATAACTATATAAAACCATAAAATATTAACAAATATAATTAAAAAGAGAGCAAAATGTTAGGTTGTTTATAAATATATGGGAAGTTTATTGCACTCCAGTTACAGCTTCACAGAAGTGTAGTTCCACTGGCTTCTGTGGCATTGGTCTTGAATTAGGCCAACAGAAACAAGCCCAGTATAATTATTTTTGTGTAAACTTCGTCAAGTTGTCAAGGCTATGCACTGTAAAACTATTACAAGGTTTTAATATATGTTGGTTTGATGTCAAAAAAACACTTTATGCCTCAGTGTTGTTTTTTATCAATCTGTTGTTTCCTATCATAATCTCTTCACATGGATAACTGTGCAATTTCCTAAATCAAATGACTTAGCGCTTCTGTAGTGCTTTACACTTCTGAAATGCTGTGTGATTATTAATTGTGGCGCAGAGCAGCCTGGTGAGGAAGGTAGATAAGTAAGTATTATTATCCCTATTTTACAGATGGGAAAGCTGAGGCACAGAGATTAAGTGACTTTCCCAAGGCCAGACAGCGAGTCAGTGGCAGAGCCAGGATTAGCACTCGGGGACTGCCTGGATCCCTCTCCCATGCTCTGAGCAGTAGAGGACAGTGTTCACTGGACTCAGCGAGCAACTCATTGCAATAATGGACAGTTCCAAGGACTCGTACCTGGTCAGTGTGTCCACACATTTGTTTGCAGACTGCTCCACTGTGCCAATATGGTTTGAATACCTCAGTCCCAGCAGATTTATGTACTATGTAACATTTTTGACCTTCATCATCTTCAGATGGGGTGAAAGGAAGAAGTGGTAGAATTCTGACATAAACATGGCGTGGCTGTGAAAAACATTTAGTTTTCATGCGTTATTCTGCTCCTGCTGAAACTGGTGGGCAAAACTGCAGTGAATTCATGTCTTTGAGGATGTTAGTGTGGAGGTTCATGGCTGCTTAGTACATTAAAAGTCATCCAGAGCATGAATTCTGTCTTCCATGACTGTCTTACGGTTAGTCTTGCTTACACTTTCAGTTTCAAACTCTCATTTATTACAACATAGTTTCCGTGACGTGCTAATAAGAATCAGAACATTACCAACTGAAATTAAGTTTCTAGTCTTTAGTCATCATGGGAGAGTGGAGTGGATCTGCCACTATTTTTACTTGTATTGTGATAACGCTTACCTCCAAATTGACCTAATGGCACTGAACTGCTAGTGAGCCCTTCCTTCCCTTCTCCAAGGAGGCAGTACTGGAGTCACTGAAATTACTTCTAGACTAAATGCAGTGTGACTCTGCTACTGCTAAGTGCAAGGTGGCTTTCATACTGCTCCCTGGGAAGTGAGTGTATGGTGCAAAGCATGTTTAATTGGACTTTGCTCAGAGTTTGACAAGTGAATTGGCAGCAACACAATACTCCCAATTAAGCTGTTTTTCCCTGTAATATTAATGAAATAAGCCCACTTCTGAGAATGAGGCAAGGCTGAGACTTGCTGTGACATTACACGAAGAGGAGGCAGGGAAGAAAAAGATTGCCAGAAGCTGAAAATTGAACACATGGGAAAGGAGAAGTCAAAGTGTATGAGCATATTTTGATAAATATTAATGAATTAATTTGTACTTAGTTTACTTAGATGAGCTGTAAAGGCTTTAAACTGTCCAGCAATTTAGTATTTTCCCCATTGTAGAATTTCCCCTAACATTGCTTCCATAAGGCCTTTTTGGGATCAGTAAAATGCTGATGGCTATGCCTAATGCTAGAGTAGTGCTACTTCTCATATGGCTGTAATACTTGGCCTTTGGCATCCTGCCTGACTATGCACCCAGGGGCCTGGCATCACGCCAGCGTGACAAACACGCCGAGTTACATCCAACTCCTTAAAATAATGGATTCATTTTACCTAAGATGATCGAATGATTTGTGCGAAATGATACTGCCCTGGTACATTTTAACAGATTATTAGCAAATTCCAAATTATTTAAAAGACAAAACAGTTTCACATTGTCAGACTTCAGTTACATACTAGTATCTGTGAGAAAGATCTAATAAAGACACTGTAACACTCTCAGTCTTTCTTTAACAGCCCACATGCTTGGTGCTGGCACGTTCCTAGGATTTTTCTGTATAAGATAGCTAAGGCATAATGGCTATTTTTAAAAAGAGGAGCCCTAAACAAAAACTTATATCCAGAATATACGACATCCAGCTCTAGATGTGAACCTTGTTGCCTGGGGCATCTGCTCTTTAAGAAGAGGTGCTCATGTAGTATAATTTCCTGTTATATTCTATTGAGTTCTATATCTAGATATATATTTACTGTGTAGCACCAGTATTCAAGTCCCCTTGCTTCAGACTTCCATTAAACAACAGCTTTTAATATTGAAATCAAGCAGTTCTAGATCTAATATCACTCACTAAAACCCTTTTGATAATGACAGTATATATTCATGACATCATGATTAATTGATGTTTTTGTACAACTCATCCTTTTTTCTTCATCATAATTTACTGGAAACCACTCTAAATCATGTTGTGAAATATAGGCTGCGTTTAGCAACTCTTTTTTTACAATTGGTGATGTCAAACTCATAATGAAGCCAATATTTGTTTTAGCCCAACATCCAGTGCCCACTTGCTGAGCTCCCAAAAGATTTCTCTGCTTTGGGAAATGTCTTTTTTTTTTTTTTTTTTTTTTCTTACCAAAATCGTTAAGTTCTGTAGCTTTTTTAGCCTGAGCACAATACACTAGTATGTCACATTTATAGTGCAATAGAATGCAGTTAAAATGCATGTATGACTACAGAATAGAATTAAACATGAACTATATGTTGCTAAGGAAGAATAGCTTTTCTGTTTTCTGCTATTACTCTGTACTATCTGCCTTTATTTTAATTACAGCCTGGTGTTTGTAAAGAAAAACATAAACTTTGTGATTCACCAGTAAGTGAATCCAATTTTTTAACAGTATTAAAGTTTTATTTCTTACCATGTTGTCACTGAATATTATTCTCTAGCTCTGCCAAAGTATAAGGATTGTTAGTGCTTATAATTTGGGAATTCTCAGGATCCTGGTCTAAAGACAAAAATACATGTGCAGTCCCTTTCCTAAAGAGTACAAGAATAAAGCTACCTAAACCAGACATTTCTTCTCTCATCTCTTTCATTGTCCTATTGACTCATGCTTTTCTCAGTTCCCAGTAACCAGTGCTCACTCATCATCTTGTGGGTTTTAACAGGAGAATGTCTTCATGTCAAAGTTGGCTATAATCATACCTCAATAAAAATGGATGCGTAAGAAATAGTTCTAAATAAGGAAAATTAAACTCTTAGAAACTTTTTTATTCCTGAGTAGGAGGAGTAAATAAATAAATATTAAAAGCACGTTTGTTTCATAGTACTATACAATCTTGCCAATAGTTTCCAAATGAGAAGCAGCTTACCTGGCCCTTGTTCTGTTTTGCAGAGAAATGATGAAGAGGCTGTTGTGGACAGAGGTGGAACTCGCTCCATTCTCAAAACACATTTTGAAAAGGAAGATCTAGAAGGTGAGAGATTATTTTTCTCTGTATTACGTTCTCTCTTTCTTCTGAAAGTGCTGAAATGCAATTCCATTGTGTAAACTTACTGATTTGAGCAGGGATGCAGAAGTGAACAAGATAGTAGAATCTCGTAATTTATTTTAAAAAGAGAGATGTTACACATTTCTGACAGCCCTGCTCAGATGTAGATGATGGTAGAAAGAGTTTGCCAGTTTTTAGTAATCTAAAATCAAGTCCTGTAAATGTGCATGTATGACTTCGGATAAGTCTTTCTACCTTTATGTTTCCAAATGTGTAAATGCAAACAGGACTGATGATTTATTATTTCTAATGGCTTCTACACCTGCTTTACAATCCTCACGTAGTTGCTTAGCCACATCTTCAGCTGAACAAAAACATTCTGGAGTGTCAGAGACTGGTTAGATACCTGATGATATACACTGCAGAAAACACCTGAAGTCACCAAGTAGAAGAAAGTAAGAAGTTTTAAGACCTGTTTCATGATAGTGACCTGATAATTCAGGTGGTCTCTGAAAAGAGTAACATTTCGGTTTGTTTGGTAGATCCCAAACTAATTCTGGTTACTACTGTACTTACACTCTTTCATTGAGGTGTGTGACTGTCCACATCACAACTATTGGATAAAACTGTATTTCTGTTGCACATGTGATATGCCATCCCTGACACTGGAAATGCCGATTTTAATTGTTAGCTTCTTGTGGTGGGACATAGAAAGTTTTTTGTCATACAAAGTCACAGGAACTAGCCTTCCCCTTTTCTCTCTGGCTGAATTTTGTATTATGTGCTGTGTGATGGCCATATTGACAATTTAGTGTGAACGTTGACATGATGATACACAGCAACTCCCTGTTACTGCTTCCCTCAGCAGTGCCTCAAAAAGCAGACACAGCTGCATTTTGAGAGGGGCCTGGCTGTCAGTTTGTATGAGTTACTCTCTCACAGAAGGATGGAAAATGTCATACATTGTAGCATGTGTGAGGTAGGTAGCTCTCCACTCAGTCTGGGGCAAGTCTGAGCACATGCAGGTGTTGATCTCAGGTAAGATGTTTCCAGGGTGGCATTCAGGGTTTCGGTGTCTCCATGGTTAAGTGTCTGCCAGTGGATCAGGCTGCCAGACAATTTTGGACTTAGGCACACAACCCCCTTTTTGAATCTTGTACTTGGTCTTCTGTAGTCTTCAGTCCCTTGATCACATCCTCAGACAAAATGAAAGTATTGTATTTGGTGTCCTTAGAGAAACACCTGAGAGAAGAATGGGAGCTCCCTTCCTTCTGTTCTCCATGATACTGATTCACAGAGATTTTTGTGGGGTGAGCCTGCCCCCAAAAATGGCCTTTTGCTGAGTCATTTTACTGATGATGGCAAGGTGACCCGTCATTATAAAAACAGACAACTTTCTGGAGAGTGACATCTGTAAGTTCAGTCACATTCAAGTATTAAGGCAATCAGAATTACTACGATGTTCCTAGGATGTTATAAATAGAAATTGGAACATGATGGTGACCCCCAATCTGTCCATCAATTCAAATTGTTTAGAACACTGAACAATTCTGTAGCTAGCCAATGAGCCTGCTTTTCTTTAAAATAAAATCACACTGCTTCATAATGTTCTGACAAAACAATTATTCAATGTAGAATCCTTCATAATGCAGTTAGCTTTCTCAGATAAATTTCATGTCCACTCCAAGATCAGATCAGTGTGTCTTTAAATATATAATCACTGCATCCAGAAATACCAAGTGACATAAAAAGATTTGAAGAGATTGTAAATTTTAATATCCTGTTGCTGTTAATAGCTTTTCCATTTGTTTCATAGCACATCCAGGCACTTTTCCATCTGGAAACAGTGGATATGACTCACAAATGTCACTGTCTTATTCTTATCCGGTGTTGAGTTTTGCTGAAAACTTACCTTTTTCCTAATGACATAACTATAAAATATGAAATTATCTAATCAAGTGCTAATTGCGTAGCTTAGTAAAAATCATATCAGATAATTAATATGTATTATATAACTAGCTTTGACAGACATTTAATAGGGTTTATGTTTAAAAAATGTAAATAGCTAGCTACTGAATATTTTAGCAAACCCTAGTTTTGACAGGGCTGAAGTTTCAATAGCACCATATCAGCAACATTTCAAAAACTGCAATTCATACAAAGAAATAAGATTTGTTTAAGTCTGAAAATCAGTATTCAGTTTCTTCTGATGAAATCTTAAAATCATAAGTATTTTGCTATTTTTTAATTTTAGGCTCTCAACATTCAAATATCAGAAATGCTGATTTAAATGTGTACCAGAATTTCCATCTGAAATTTCTTGGTCCAGCAAATACTTGTATTTGCATATTCTGGGGCAGCAATTGTGCAAATATATAGCAAGTACGTATCTTGTTGAAAGCATGAAAATATCATGGTGATTAATGCTGCTTGGAAGAACATCCACAAGACCAGAGTTTGCCTCAATCTCTCTAGATTAGTGTTTTCTTTCCCTGAGAAGTGTAATAAAAATCTGTGGAGAGGAACTGCAGTATGTATGGGAACAGAAGAGATGTGGTGCTCGTCTTAGTGCCAGTAGTGATACTTGCAGTGTGTACTTCAAATTGTATCCTTTTGCTTAAGCTTTGTAGTGTCTCAGAGGTGAATTGTTTGCAGCGCTTTGGCATTCAGATTTTCAGCATGAATGATTTTTTCCACATAATTCATTTTTCCTGAGCAGTAAGGTCCAGATCAGTCACTGATACCAAACAGGTCATTTGTCCAACTGTTGCATTAATGAAAGGACAGAGAAAGCACTCTAAAAGCAAAGCAAGAAGCCTGTCTCCCGTGATTATAGTCACATATATTGTGCGTTATCTTTCAAGGTATGTACAGACAAAATTCCTACGGAAATAAATATGCTCTTATTTTTATCAGTGCTGGAATTCCTAAATGAGAATCAGGCACTGATTCTGTATACTAAAGTACCTAATTGCAAAAGGACAGGTTGTACCTGTACTGGGAGCAGGTGTGCACCTTCTCATAAACAGACATGCACATCAACAATCAGTAGCACTCAGCTTACTCCCTGTTGTCATGTCTGACTGTCTACAATTGCTTCAATGTGTGTTCAATAGTAACGCTTTCCTGACAAAATGGGTATATGCCTACTTTTTCTCTCATAGACTAAAAGTATTTGAATTGATCTGTATGTGTTTGGAGATGTCTGGTTCTCTCAGATCATGTGCTGAGACCTTTGGACTATACAGATAATGCAAAAGGTTTGGCACTGAGTGCGCTCTAAGGTCATTTGCTTATTCCCATCATATCAGCTGAGAGTGAAAATGACTGTTCTGGGCTGTTCTTGGTACAGATGGTCAGCTGCAGATCCTGGATTCTTGTGGCAGGATTTCAGAGCTGCTGTGACCAGGTTTGAGGAGCAGATTCAGTAGGGAGATGGCTGGAGAAAGGATCTTGGTGGAGGTCCAGGCATGAATCAGGGATGAATTCTGGGTCTTTTGGAGGAAATTGCAAAATGATCCTTGATTCAGAGAAGCCAAGATTTTGCTTAAGCTTTTTATGTTTCATACATTTTATCTGCCTAAGAGTGTGGGAAAAACTTGTCTTGTGGGAAATCAAGTTTACCATCTTTAATGTCTCTCAGGACACATAAAACACCATATCCAATAGAGAAATCATTGCACCTCAGAATATGCTTTCTGATGCCTTTGACAGAGTTTACATTACATGGACTGATTACTGAAAGTCACAAAAGACTTCAAGCTAAATTGGGAAGTGAACATCACTAGTACAACACTGAATATGATGCAGAAGCTGGGCATTTAAACTTACTAAACCAAAAATAATTTGAAATATGTTTGTAGAGATGTTTTGTGTTTAACAACCTGCATGAAGATTAATTTTGCTAGTAGATGACCAAAAAAGGATAAATCCTAGAGTATTTAATTATTCTCTTTTAAAAATGATTATTTTAATTATTATTTCTTTTTAGATTTGTTCTAGCTTGTGACAATAATATAAAAATTATTGTAATGGAATTTTGATTATATACAGTTAGCATTAATATAGGAAAAACTCATTGTGATTGAACTCTTATCTCCATTTTTATTTATTAAAAGTCTGATTATCTCCAGATACTGGAGATTTTTAATGGAAATAACATAATAGTGAACCTGTCTGCCACCGACATTATTTACCTGAAGATTAATAGGATCTAGCAGCTCACAGGACTGAAAAAGCATAAATCTTATTAACCTGTTGGCCTTGATTCAGCCTTTCCCTCATGTGGAAGCAAGTCAGCTACTAATTCTGCTTGGTCAGACAGGAGCACCAACCAAGATCTCCCCTCCCTTTGGCTGCCAGGACGGTACAGCTGATTGCAAATAATTTTTTACCTCAGCAGTACAGATCTCCTGCTCCAAGCTTCCTTGCCTTGCTTTCCCTTGGGGGCCCCTTTTTTCCCGATGTTCACTGTGACCTACCTCATACTCATTGTGGCAATGTTCATTAGATTTAGAGTGGTGGAATATCAGCTGTGGAAATAAAGAGTTGGAGAGAAATTCGGGTTAGTCTATGCCTGTAATGTTGGGTATGGTTGTATAACTGAGGTCTCTCCAAAAAGCTCTCTTAAAAAGAACCATTTTGGCTTTACAAGAACAGAATTCTTCCATTTTATTGCCTACCAGGTATTACATACTCTAGCTTGTTCCATTTGTCATTTCTAAACCACATCTTTCTGTAGTGCCTCTAATCTAGTTTTGTCTCCTTTTTCCCATATCTCTCAATATTCCTTTGGATCTCACTTTTCTCCTGAGTTGCCCTTGCACTCTTGCCTTGGCAGTTGCCTGGTTCATCCCTTCGCATGGGTCTCTTGTCCCTTCCCAGGTGTTCCCATGTTTATGGGAAACATGGTTCTCCTTGAAGATTCATGGATAACTCTACAGGACATTTTTACAAAATCTCTTTGAAAGTTCACATGAAGAATAATGAAATAATGAAAGCAAACAAGTTATCACCTAGTGTTGGCTGAACACCACGTTCTTACGTTTATCATAAGCTTTGAGTTTTGATGTTTGACTTTGCTCTGAGTTTCACTGACAAGAAACCTTTTCATTATTTGTGGGGACTAGTATTTCCAAATAGTTCACCTTGTGAAATTCTGATTAATTAAATTGGCATAAACTAACTTGCCATAATGGGTGAAAGCTGCAAAATTACAGCATCAGAAGACGGAAATATTCAGTTTTTCATATACAGTTGTGCTAGTACTGAGTTGGCAATTTTTTTGCTTGGTGCTAATTTAGAAATATAGGTCAAATTCTTCCCTTCAGTAACCACAGCTTCACTTTCCATCAGTGGAGAGTGTATGTGTGTCTGAGAGAGTCCTTTTGCATTCTGTGTCTGCTGACTCTTTTTTTCTGTTGTCTGGCAAGGCCTGAGACCATACACACAATCCCTCTGGACTCCTCAGTAGCATTGTAGGAAAATCGGGAATGAACACAAGTGCAGATAAAAAAACTTTTCAGCCCAAACACAACCTGGAAAAATGTTTGCTTAGAAGGAGAGATTTGTTGGGAGGCCAGTGATCAGGGCTCTTTAAAAGGTCTTTAACTTTAATGACTTCAGTGAGATGCTCTTATCCTTCATGTTCAATATGTCCTTAATGCTTTCTTGGGCCAGGAATTTTGTTTTAATTTTTTCTATATAATTTCTGTTGTATTTCAACCTAGGACATAAGTTACATGTATGATCTAAAAAATTTGTGGAGGCTTTCCTGTCAGTTCCTCCAAATTATAGCATGGCAAAAAGGTGAAAAATGTCACTGGAGCAAACCATAACCCTGCCTCCCTGCTGCACCACAGTAACGGATCATGAGTCATGTACTCTCTACTCCTACACAATTCACCATAAGCCCTTTTTCTCCTATAAGGAAAAAGGCAATTTTTTTAACTCTACGTGGACTGCTGGTTTTCTGTCTCTACCTCACTGTTCATTTGTGAGAGGATGGAAAACTGCATTTGGTTCAGCTCTAGCTGGCTATACATAAAAGAGGCTTCAGGGCACCTGTCTCAGCAGGTGCCCAAGGCAGATTCAGCTCATTCCGTGTGGATGGCAGCACAGGCAGAGGCACCGCCGGCATCTAGCACTCAGGGACATTCAGACCTTATTGCCGTCTACAACTACCTGAAAGGAGATTGTAGCATGGAGGGTGTTGGTCTCTTCTCCCAAGTAGCAAGTGATAGCACAAGAGGAAATGGCCTCAAGTTGTGCCAGGGGAGGTTTAGATTGGGTATTAAGAAAAAATTCTTCATGGAAAAGGTTGTCAAGCATTGGAACAGGCTGCCCAAGGAGGTGGTGGAGTCACCATCCCTGGAGGTATTTAAAAGGCATTTAGATGAGGTTCTTAGGGACATGGTTTAGTGCTTGAGTTAGGTTAGGCTATGGTTGGACTCGATCCTGAGGTCTCTTCCAATCGAAATGATTCTATGATTAGGTGATCCAGGAGAGTCAGTTTTTATACATAAGGCAACTTGGCTGGTTTACTCAGGAGCTCTTAAAATACCCACTTGAGTCCCACACGCCTGGTGTAACATCGGGGCCTGTGGAGCCAATGGGGAGGTGAACATGCATATGTGTGTTCTTCCTACCAAGTAAGTGTGTTTTCTTTGCTAAAATTGTGTTTGGAAGGAGAATGGGTGTCACTGGGGCAAAAATATCTGTACTCTTAGTGTTCCATTAAAAGGATCTTTATTCCTCTAAATTAAGGGAAACATTTACAATTCCTTTTCCTCCATCTCCATTTTCCCTTGCAATGTCACATCAATTCAGACCATTCTAATGGCATTTTCAGAAGTTCCTAAGTTAAGTTGTCAAGCACCATAAATTATACTGAATGCATGCTTTGAAAGCTTTATAAATCCCACTACATTTCTCTTCCTTTCCGTTTATTTAATAAATAAGATAGAGCTAGGAAAAGCTTCTGTTTTAAAGACCCACAATGCCAGGTTCTGAAAACCATTTTTAGATGTTACATCTGTCATTTTCAAGGGCTATGCAGAAAATATTTGCTTTTCTGAGCTTGCCTTTTTAGATGGTTAATTTGCTATTGGGTTCTTAAAATAAAATTTAGGTGTAAAGAAGAATTTCTTCTTTGAAATGCAGTAACCCCAAACAACCCTTCTACTTAGGTATTATCCTGAGAAATGTCTCTGCAAGATGTATTCACATTAATAAAGTATATTTCATAGCTGTCTTTTCTATGGCAAAGAATTCATACCACAGACTCTGTCTGTATAGGGAGAATTGTTGTGGTGTTCAGACACACATGAATGTTGTGGCGTTCTAGAGCCTGTTTCCCAGTCTGTTGAATAAAGAACAGTCTGGACTCAGGTCCTGGATTCAGCCCTGGACATTAATTGAAGTGTGAACCTGAATCTTCATTTCCCGATGCAGGTACAACCTGAGCATTGAAGTGGCACAAAACTAAGATAAGCATGCCCACTTCTATTACAAAGCAACAGTAATGTGTTAAATTACTAAATTAAAAAAGCAATCTATTTGTACCTCTGGAAATGATTGAAATCTTATGGAAATGATTGAAATCTTAGGAAGGGTAAGCCCTCCCCCCCCCCTTTTTTTTTTCCTAGCCAAGGTAAGGGACAAGGAAGTGCTGAGTGCTACATTAATGCTGTCTTTCAGTATCTTTTTAATGAATTATTTTTATGGAATATATTTTTCATTGTTTTATGCACCAGAGGTTGCAAAATATCTCATGACTCTATAAGAACAGTCTCCCAAAACCCGATGCTCGGCTTTCTAGTCTCCTCTGAATCAAAGCTGGGGAAGTAACTCGTGTGGTGTCCAGAGCCTTTTCTCGAGCTTTTTAGCCCTGCCTCTGCAGATAATTCCTGTCAGCCTTGAGTTGCTTTGATGTATTGTGACAATTACTGCCTTGCTGTGTTTTCTGCCCCTGCTGGAGTCTCCATGGGATTAGAGATCACGTGCTATCTTAGCTTAATATTCTTGACCTTTTTCAGATGATTGACACTGCTGAACGATTACAGCAAGCAGCAATTATCCACTAGCTGTGTTATGCTCATTTCAAGGAGAAAATAGATGTTATTTGAGATGAGTAATCTGGACTGTGTCTTTCTGCTGAGTAAATGCAGGAGACCTGCATGTAGTGAGTCATGAATCCTTTCTTATTTGTTTTATTTTGTGGTATTTTCTGTGCATTTCCCCTGTGTCCTCCCCACTTCTAAATGATTTACTGTGCCTGGATCCTGTTAGCGCACATAGCTAAGAGAGCTAAATCTTTTGGGCTTGATCAGCAAGATAAAATTCCTCAGGCTCGAAGATGGTGGCAGGCATGGCAATGTGTGCCTTCTTATGTATTTAAAAAAAAATAAACTAGAAGAAATGAAAGCACCCACCCTAAGCTACCCGTGATGTGTTTATGATGTGAAGTTGTGTAGGGATTTTGCAGTCTAGCTTCTGTCATGTTCTATTGTTCTTTCAATCTCTCTCTCTTTTTTCCTCTCTCCCTTCAGTGAATTTCCCACAAGCATTCTGTCAAGTTTTCGCTCATAAACAACGAGTTTTGTAAAGTTACCGTACACACAAAGCAAACAGCAACTTTACCAAATGTTCAATGCAAAGAGGTCCATGTGTCTCTTCATGTTAGTGTTTTGGAAGACATTTTACAGAACACCTGTCTGGCTTTAATGAAAGTTCACACACAGAGATGCAAATTGGAAGAAAAAAAATACAAATCTGGCACTGCATCTTAAGGACTTCAATACTGCAGTTTTGTCCTTTATCAAGAAGTTGTATATCTGTGATGATACATCATCGTTATTGTAATCAATGATTTTACAACTATTAGCATTAGAATAACCAATATTATATAATGACACAATGATAATAATTATTATACAATTAACGTGATTATGGTTAATACTATGTTGCCACAGCCCCTTTTTAAAAGGTAATTTTTTTGTACCTATAGGCCATCGAACTTTGTTCATTGGAGTTCACGTGCCACTAGGTGGAAGAAAAAGTCACCGACGCCATAGGCACCGTGGACATAAACACAGAAAGAGAGACAGAGAGCGAGATTCAGGATTAGAAGATGGGAGAGAGTCTCCTCCTTTTGGTAAGTTGACTATTATTTTTGCATAAATCTTTTAATAATAAACAACAGTATGATTATGCATGTTCTGTGTTGTTATAGCTCAGACACAATTACCAGCAGGGTTTTGGAAAACCCACCAGAGCCTCTCCAGTCTCTGCTGGAGAGCCAGGATTTGTTCCTCTGGAGAAGGGCAGCAGCAAGTTGCAGTCAGTACATGAGAAACCTCAGTAATTTCTGCCACTGCAGGAGCCTGTCCATGTGTGTTCTAATAACAGCAGACTGCACCACCACTGAGAGGGGGCGAGTGCTTTATGGCACCAGCAGAGACTGGAGAGGCTCTGGAGTATTTGCCCCTAAAACGTTAACATAGAGGAATTGTGGTTCTTTACAATTAGTTTTGTAACAACGTCGATGTTACTGAAGCTGTGATGTTTGATCGGATATGAACTGTGATCCAGATTGTGCTTGTCTTTCTCCTTACATGGCACTGTAACATGCCATTTTGAGGTGAGTCTGCTGGGGACTTGGGAGCAAACAAAATAAGTACCTTTCAGTAAATGAATGTGATACAAACCCCCTAAAACTCTCAAAATTTTAAATTAAATAACATTACAGAGAACAGAAAAAGGTAGTAATGAATAAACTAGTCAAGCTTTGTCTCAAAACATGAGACTATTATTTGCTGTTCAAAAATAAAAAGCACGTGTGCTGGAATGTCCAAGGCTCTACTAGGTGTTGAAAATATATTGGAAACATGCATAGAAAACAGTGTGCAACAGAAGAATGTTTTTAAATCAGGAGAGAAATGTGCCAATGTAATTTCAGGTTACACAATAGTAATTATAAGACTTCCTTTTAATCCAAAGTTTGTATTATGTACGTAGAAATCTTTGAAGCAAGCGGATTTTAAGTGCTGATGGTTAAATATATTGTAAAGAGTTTGAAACACTCATTTTTTCACAATGAATTACACTGAGAATGAAACAAAGTCAAGACTTTTTCAAACTTAGATATGAGTTATGTTTTGAACACTGAACAGTGAAGAAAAAATTGGCTGTGGTGGTTCTCTCTGTAATGTATTTCAAATGTACAAAGACCCAATACGATATTGAAACCGGTTTCTTGGAAAACAATGAAGTTCATAAATTATTAAAATATTTTTCAAAAAGAATATGCATATATACATATAATGTCAGATTAAAAAGAAACAATTGAAAGTTACATCAGCCAAGAAGTGAGATATCTTAAACTATGAAGCAATGTCTTCTGTTGAGTCATCTGGTTTTATTGAAGTGCCAGTATGTGACACATTTTGGCTGAGAACTTAGCTCTGTTCTTTGAACTTCTGGAGATCTAGGCTTGTGTCCCTCCTAATGTCAAAAGTAAAGGAAAAAAAAGAAGAAACTAGCTGGCTGAATGTGTCCTTAATAATCTGTGACAGTTGTGCATACAATACAATGTTCAATGCAATGCAGTGTTAAATGAAAACCAGTCTATGTTCAAGAGAGCTCCAGGAGTGGAATAGCAGTAATACGAAAAAGATGGTTTTGGAGTGCATTTGTAAGTTGGTGTTCAAAGCACCTGTCTACAAGTGTACTTGTTTGAAATAAGTACAGGACTGTAGTTTTGTGAATCACATTATCACTTGTAAAGGTATTATACCTACCACTGAAAGGGTTTGTAGGTCACATCACATAAATTATTACTTTTATAAAGTCCAGGACAGACAAGATGTGGGCCAGAAACACACAAGTCTTCTCTGGATCCAAAATCCTGAAGATCCTCTTCAAAATGCTTTAGTGATAACAATTCAGAAGGAGCCAAAGACAGAACTACCAAAAATTCAGAAAAATGTGGAAATACCTGATTTTTCTACCCTGAAATAATATCTAAATAGTAAAATTTGAGGATTCTTCCCCTTGGCTATCTGACTCCTGGAAGTTTGGTCAGAGAACCAGAGTTTGACTGTCCGTCCAGGCAGAAATGTGGTCTCACATAGATAACAGTGCAATGAATTTTCCTTGTGAAGGTGAATCTGGGAATTATACAGTGATGGAGAGGTTAAGTACAGTCAGAGCAGGCAGGCAAAAGTATACAGGGATTAATTGTAGTCCGTATCCACATCCTTGCTTTTATTATGCATTTTCCTCATAGGAGTTTCAGACAGGTTGTTGTGCTGCCAGGGGAAAAGCATTGCTTTTAGAGAGAATCTAAGCATAGCTTTTCTATGCTTTATTTACACAGAGGGAGCAACAGATACTTCCCACACTAAATCTGAATCCACTCAATCTCAGTAACACCTCATAGCTCCTCATTCCCCATGACTGCAGGCTTGTAATCGCACCCAGAGACTGAACGAAGTTGCAAAGAAGACAGACACGCTTCCTACTCTGGATGTGTAACTCAGTGTGAGGGAGAGCAGATGCAAAATAGTCCCTTAATTTATGAATCATTCTGATTTAATTGAACACTCAGAAATGCTTAAGTCCCTCTCTTCATAGACACCTTTTAATGCATTTCTGCTGAATAGGAGGAGACTGTATTCTTGGGAACTGGGAGGGGAGGAGGGGAAAGAAAAAACATTTCAACGAGCAGGTGCAAGAATAAAGATAGAGAAAATAAGCACTGTGAGACCAGCTGACAGAAAACAGTGCTTTGATGTAAGTAAGAAAAATACATTAGGATTTTTGTGACACAAGAGAATAAATTAGTAGTGTTTTGAAGCAGTGAAGTATGAAAGGAGGTATAATAAAACCCAAAGATGCAACAACTGAATAATATAGATGCTGGAAGTAAAGGCCTGAAATACTCAGACATGAAGTGCTACAGACTGCTCAGTTAACCAAGCGTGGGATGAAGCATTATTTTTTGTCCTAATTTATAACTGTATGATTTATAACTTCATCTGTGAAGTTCCTTTAGGTGCAGATCTTGTTCTGCTATCACTGCATTCAAGGAGCTGTGTGGTGCATGTAGTGCTGTGGGCCTCTGCAGGTTCCTATCCAGTGAAAAACAATTATTTCTTATCTGTTTTCTTTGTATCAACATGGCTAGGAAACACCTGTATGAAACTGTAATGCACATGGCCGGGAGCTTCCTTGTAATCCCTTTGAACCCTGACTGGGAAAGCTGTACCAACTACTTTCTGAGGCAAAGTTTCTGCAGATAATAGATTTTTTTAGAACATTCCGATGGCAGCTCATGAGCTTTTTTTTTTTTGATCTCCTACTGTCACTTTTCAAAAATAACCCAAGTGTTCTCAGTATGCAGATTCAGAGTTTGTAGACAAATAACATGTAGAATATGTAGTTAGTGGAATAAAAAGTAGTTCTGTCATTTTGGGGGCACAGATCAGTTACTCATGTTTCATTTTTGTTTTACCACACCTCATTCTCGCTGTCTTTCTGTTGCCTCTTCATGAGATGGAGTTATACAAGATGTTTCCATTTTGCCGTAATGATGTGCCTGTGAATTGCATGATTTGCAGATTACGTGGCTTGCTCATGGAGAGGCTTTTTTTGGGTAGTAAAAATTGTGAGCTAAATAATTTCAAGATCTAGTTTTCCACCATCTTGCCTCATATTTTTGTGGAAGAAAAGGAGAAATACAGTGAAATTATCCACTCTAGTTAAAAATGCAGTAGTACTATTTGCTTTATTGAAGAGGTTTACTGTTCCCAGCTGAAATGTTGTTGTAATTACGACCCTAGTTTCATGCCCCCTTTAAACTCTTCCACAGCTTTCCTTGTGGGGCAAGTATTGTGTCTGGTCTGTGAATAAAATTAGGGAACTGATGCAAGTTAAAACTAGTTTGGCAAAAAAAGCTGTTTCTAGCCTTGAGCAGCTCCTTGGTGCTGTTTGCTGGGAGGGCAATGGGTGCCAGTTCTAGAGGGCTGCAGGGCCATAAGCTGGCTGGGTCAGCTCCATCAGTGCTGGGGATCATGGGGGCACCTTGGCTGACCAGGTTGCACTTGCTTGGTATGTACGTGGATTTTAGTGGCAATTTTCTGTTTTTTGTTTTTTTTTTTTTTTATGTCTGTTTTTTGCCTGTAACTAGTGAAAAAGCTCTCTTGGACTTATGAGTTAAAAATATTTATGTTTCTATTTTAAAATGGGGTGGAATAGGAAGACTTCTGCTCTCAGGTATTATGATGGTGAAGTGAACACAGCTGTGAGGACTGGGGTTTGACTTCAGCCTCCTGTGGCATCTTCTAGGACTAGACAGTGTTGGGGCTTGTGCAAGGTTTGATTAGTTCTTTTAAGAAATCTGTCTTTAATAATGTCTAGATTTAAAGAGGCTTAAATTTGTGATTCATGATATTGGATGTGGCAAGGAAAGCTGACCAGCCCTGGAGGTGAACTTAGCAGAAGACTGTATGCTCAGTTCAGAAAAGGCTGTCTGAAGGTGGTGCAAGCAAAAAAGGGAATTGCAAGGGGGAGTTCTCTTGAACGAATTATAATGAAAGGACTCAAGTGACTGTATTTGGTAGCTACCCTCAGACCTTAAAGGGGTACATATAAACCTGTTCTGACAATTGAGCTAACATAGTGTTACCAGAAATATGTTATTGTACCCTTTCTAGAGTTTATGTAGTGCAGAAGACAAAATTTGGAATACATTTTATATGTATTCAAGGCTGCGTTTCTGCTTGTGGTGTGGTATGGCTTGGACAGATTGCGTGCAGTTCTGCCTGATGACAGGACAGTTTTTCTCAGGAGAGATCCTGGCATGCACTGAGCAGGAGATGTGGATCACTCTGAATGGTGCAGTGAAGCAGGTTATTTGCTGGGCTGAATTTTTGTGGAGGGACTGAGAATGATCCTGCTTTCTTGTCTCTCACCCCAACTCTTGATTTCACCTTGTTTGCTTAGACAGGAGGGACCAGTCCTGACCCAGAATTGTAGTTGCACTTGGGGATGGTTTAAATGACGGAAATGCCAGTTATAGTTCTTTCCTACATGTGTTTTGCAAGGCAGGATGGTGATGTTGGCCACCGTTCCCCCTGCCTGCACTCAGTGCTGTTCCAGGGAGCAGCTTTCCCCGTAGCCGTCAGGGAATTAGGTTATTAGCAGTCCTGGCTTTCAGTTTGCCTGTTTTGGCATGTCTTTGCCCATACTCTGCTTTTGTTTTAGGGACGTTAATGACTTAAGAGTCATAGTGAGCAGTATGTCAGGTTGCTGCAGGGCTGCTTCCTTTCAGCAGCACTGAATCACAGGGTGAATTTGTGCTTTTGATGATAAGGTGTCCACCAGGTCCTCAGTTTTGCTCTTTTAGTAGTGCAGTGGTGTCATACAGATTTTAAAACTTGGAATACTCAAGTTTTCCATGTATACAATGAATTTGAGGTATCAGAGGTAGTTTGGATGTCTGTGTGAGTGCTGCACAAGCCCAGAGAAAATCAGGTATAACACAGAGTTGGGCAGAAGGCTCCTATGGGCTGGTGGAGCCACAGTGAGCAGAAAGCTGCTTCAGCTTGTCCTGGCTGAGATGGCTCATTAGCCAAGTGCGGGTGATTGTTCACGGTGCTCCTGCTCCCGTCATGTACCAGACTTTGCCCAGTCCCAGCTGGTCCTGGAGGATTTCCTGAACTGGTTGGTGAGGAGCCATTTACTTGGGAGATTCATCAGCTGCTTATTGTGAAATTTTAAATTCACGTTGCTTCTAATATCTCTGTGCTCTGATATAGAACAACTGCAGTGATAGAAATACTAAAGTAACAAATTAGTCCCACTAAATTTTTTTTTTTTTTTTTTTTTTAGCTTAGTCTAGATTACTTTCAACTCTTTTTAGAAATAGCAGTATGAAGGACTTTTTTTTATGCTGGCTGTACTACTTGAAGTAGGGATAGATGCAGATAATATTCAAGCCAGTTTCTGTTTTCCTAGACTTCAAAAAACATTGAGTGTCCGAGTTTGCAAACATTATGCTTCTACACTGAGAATTAAGTTATCACAGTTTGACAGTCAGCAATTGAAGTATTCTTTCATACTGTTTTTGAATCACATGCTACTCATTTTCCATATAACACATTAATGACATATTTGGTATTTATTACTCCTATGAATAATAGCAAAATCCATCTGGCATTGCTCACATGAGTAATTCTGCTAACTTGGTTTTAGAAGCAGAACCAACAGAGCTGGTGTGTGTGGGGTGGTATTGCTTGTTTTTTTTTTATAATTTTATTGTGTTACTATTGTTTAATTCTCATGGGGTTTTGTCCTTGAAATAAAATTATTATACTATAAGCAAACAATAACTTTTTTTTTTTTCCTACTTTCCAGCTTGGTGGATTGCAGGTCTCAGACAGCAGTAAAGATTATAGCAGCAAACAAAGATGGCCAGAATCTGGCAGCTAGTCTTACTGGAGTGTTAATAAGGAAGAAGAGAATTTAGTGCACATTTGGTCACTTACATAGATTCTTCACATTTGTCAGTCAAGTAGCTATATGTTACACAGAAGACCCAGTAAGAGCAAATCACAGCCATAAGGTGTTTCCTTGTTACTACTCACCTGACTTCAAGAGGTTTCTGATCCTCCCCGCTTTCCTTCCCATGCTGAACGCGTGCATTTGCATGGCTATCAGAACTGTCATTGAACTGCAGCTTTGCTGTGCAACACTACTCATTTATTACTTAACTGTAGCTGTTGCTGTAAATCAGTTCTAGTGCTGATTTTATCAAGAGTACATGATGTTCCTGGCAATGCTTATTCTCAGATTCTCACTGCAGTCCAGCTCTCTACCAAAGTAGCTTGTTTTCCATATTCTGTCACTAGTCATAATGCACTCGTTCTTTGCAAGTTCATATCTGGCTGAATTTTGTCCTTCTGGGAAATCGTCTTAACAAGTTGAACACTTCTTGACCAGAATGTACTTTCTAGTCTCAGATCAAATCTTGATGTTTGTATTTACTTTATCTTTCTCTAGAATGTACCAACATGTGGAAATGAGGAACATAAAGAGTTAAAAAAAGGAAAAAAAGAAAAGGCTGGAAGGGGGTCTAGAACAGAGGTTGAAATGGCCTTAAAGAAGAAAGAGGACCATACAGTGAGAGAGAAGAGTAATGAAAGAAAGGATGAAGTGGAGGAGGTTGTTGCTGTTCTTTAATTAATCACCAAAAGTAATTTCTGTTCCCTTAGCAGTCCCCTTGCATTTCCATTTCCTAGCAGGGGTGTCAAACTCATTTTCATTGACTGTAAGTGCAGGAGCAGTTACATTTATACAGTCCTAAAATTACATTTGGTCCTTTGAAGGCAACCACGAGGCTGATGTGGCCCCTGGTGAAAATGAGTTTGACACCCCTGCTGTAGAGCTTAGCGGTACCTGAACCCATCTCTTTCTCCCCCTTCTCCCATATTTATTCCTGGGTTTCATTTCCTTTGTGCAGGAGGGAGTAGGCTTCACTGTACCATATCTTTACACTCTGTTTAAGCAAATAGATCTCAGGTGAAAACTGTCATCTATTGTTTGTGTTTTGTTGCTGTAGCAAGTTACTACTACCAAAAAAAATTATCTCTGCTGCTCGATTTAATCTCTTGTATCAGTGGCCCATTTAATTATTTTTGATCAGTGCTATATTTGCTCTTTAACTAGCATTCAGTGTCTGCAATCTTCTCAGTTTTTTCAAAATTCAGAGAGCTGGAGGATCTTGTGCAGTGATGCTCTTCACTTGCTAGATGGGAAATACTGTAGCTTGTCTTACAAATATGGTTGTGGAACAGAACTTCATTTAGACAATGTTCAAGGAATCACTGAGTCGTTCTACTGGATAATCAATTTTTCAGTTGACTGGCAGCCTGGTCCTTATCAGCTCTCACAAAGGACTTTTGGTTCTTCTCAGAAATCTAAAATACATTAGCAGAAAAAATAACTACGTATTTCCAGAGAGACTGGGTTTCATCCAGAGTTTGTTCATTTGAGGTTTGCATTTAAATAAGAAAATAAGATATTTCCCCCTTCCCCTTCCCCTCTCTTCTTGCCCTTGCCCTTCTTTTTTTTCCTTCTCTGCTCTCCTTTTCTTTTTTCAACTTACAACATTTGAGCTATGAACACTGAATATTAAAGTGTTCTATGAGTTCTGGAAATTTTCTGAGTGATATGAGAAAATAATAGTATGCCACCAAAGTATGTCTAGTGGTCTGCACCGAAAGGTTATGAAGAAAAATAACTGGTAATAGGAATGTAAAGAGAAAACACAACCAGTATGAAGAAAATGGGGGAGTTGGGACAGATAAAAACTTTGTTCCTCTGGAACAGTCCAGCCATGTAGAAACGGTGGACAAAGGGGCAGGGGGTAGTAGATACTGATGTATTATTTTTGAAGTTTCCAGTTGTATATTGACATTAGAGAGGTTTCTTCTGGTTTCCTTCTCCTGCTGTGTGAAACAGAGAATGCAGATTTGGTATATGAGCTTTGTGAGCTGAGCTGGATCTGTAGGTTTAGACTTATAATGTGGAAAAGTAGTTTTTGTAACACTGGAGTAAAAGACTCCATCAGCTCTATCTATGCTATTATCTGCACTGCCTTTTTTCTGTGGTACCATTCCAGCTTCCAGTAGTCACTCCTTCTGTACATCCCATTCTATCTTTAGATGAGCTTGTTTAATTAGCAGACTAGACAACTACAGTAAATAAAGAGGTCTCAATCTGAAGGTGTTTGTATGTAAGTGTTCTTACAGCACAACTATAATAATGTTTTCTGTGTGACAGTAAGTGGTATAGATGAAAGGGTCTGGATAATCTCATGAAATTTTAGATATCTGCTTGCTCAGGGCAAAAAAAAAAGGTGTTCTGGACTCTATTTTTTTATTTTTCCCCAGATACCCCATCACAAAGGGTGCAGTTTATTCTTGGAACAGAAGATGATGATGAAGAACACATTCCTCATGATCTCTTTACTGAGCTTGATGAAATTTGTTGGCGTGAAGGAGAGGATGCGGAGTGGAGAGAGACAGCAAGGTGAGTGTTTTCATGCATTTCAAAAATTCTCTAGCTGTTGGTTGCTGGTGTACTGAGGAATGATTTTAAAGCTGCAGGAAGCTCAGGAACAGATTTTGGACATAAAGCTTAAGTAAAACCATAATTTTAATCTTTAGACTGCTAGTATTACAAGAGCATTTGTCATTTCCCAGAGCCAAATGTTTTCATCTGGATTTATGAAATATAGGTCAGAATGAATATCAAGGGAAAAAAATCAAAGCAAACAGATCATATATCTGAATTAAAAATTGCTGGGTTTATTAATATTTTAGCTCATCATTTTAAGAAAGTTTCAAACTTTATGTTCTGTTTGAATCCTCATGAAATTGATAAAATTACCGTTATAAAAAGATTAAAGCAAGGAATGAGGTTACTTTTGGAGCAATAAAACTTCTGCGTATTCTATCAATGAACAGTTGATTTTGAGGCTTCAAATATTCAGTGTTGGATTATTTTGTTTCTGCAAAATTAGTGTGAAAAGACTATTTAGATGGCATTTCTGCTAAAAAAAGTTATTATTGGAACAGATTTTTTTTTTAAATATTTATTACTTAAGCACCTAAATAGGAGATGACTTGTTTAGTCTCATTAAGACTTCACATTTCCCAGCAATCCTTGCTTCATTTTTCTTCTTAGAACCTTAATTCTCTCTTTCCCTGCCAGTGTTTGTTGACAGTGTTCCTCAGTGGTGCCCAGAAGCCTCTGGACCATGTCTTTGGTGTCAGTAGGATAAAATCTGTGGAACTTCGGAAAGGATTTTGTGGGGTTTTTGGCATGAATGTGTCTGTTAGCTTTCCCTTTAATTTTGCTGCAAATTCCTGCTTTCCCAGAGGGCCACAGAATTTTCTATGACCTTCCCTTCCTTTATGTGTCCATAGGAGGCATAGACAGATGCTAAATATAGATCTTTACATGTAGAAAATTCTCATATGGGGATTGTGCTGCAAAATGAGTGTAGTGGTGTTCCTAAATAACCTTATTAATATTCATAGAGAGAAAATCTAATCAAGTTAATCATCTGCAGTGTTCTCATACTGATTAGGAATACATAGGACCTCTTCTAGGAAGGGTATCAGCTTCTAGCATCTATCGTGATTTAAAATCTGTGGCTTATGAGATTTTTAAGCAGGGAAACAGCAGCTTTAATGAAAAAAGCCCTTTGCAAACCATTTAAGAACTTGGTTACTGAAAAATGATAACATTTTAGTAACATTTTTACTTAATCAAGATAGAATTTGAAAATAATAGGTGAAATAAAGAGATTTCTATTCAGACTGAGCTTGTCTGTATGTACAGACTTTTCAGTTGTCATTTGGGAACTAAAGAATCAAAAGCATTTAACAGAAACAAAATGAGATTGTTGAAAAAGGGCAGGAAAAATCAGCCAAGATAACTATATTTTTGGAGCTCAGAAAATACAAGAGTGAAGTATAATTGCTAATAGTAAAAGTTTCTTTAGCTTTAGAAATCAGATGAAAACAAAGAGTGGGGCTGCCATGCAGAAAGAACTAGTCAAGATAAATGATCCTTTTCAGTTTGCATCCAAAAATTTCATACAGCATTTGACTTGGAGGGGCTGACTCTCAGAAAAGGAGGAGATGGCAGTGAAAGCACTGAATTAAAAATGAAGGCAGGAGTGGAAGTGCTTCATCTGTGTAAGAGAGTACGATAATTTCCATCCTAGAAAGCTGAAAGAACCTGCATTTCATGGGTATGGTAAATTCTGTATGTAAATCTGTCAGGAACATTGTTGTATTATAGCAAACACAGCAACACTATTCAAGAAATGATAAAAATGGTCAGAACAAACAGGGGCCTGATAGATTTCAGAGCTGTGCAAGGTTTAGAACAATATTTGAAAGAAAGAATAATTGTAGACTTGGAGCTAAGTGGAAAATTGGATAAAATGCAATATAATAATGTATCATGTGAGACTAACTTAATAATGCTATTTAATCAGATAATTGATTTTTGTTTTTCTGACAAAGAAAAACTAGTGGATCTATTTTTTTTTTTTTTTGAATTGAAGCATTTTATATGATACAGCAGTGGGAATTTATTAAACTGTTCTAATGTAAAAATTGTATTAGTGGGTAAGAAACTAATTGAAGAGGTGCAGCAGGTCACACTGAAAGATTAAACTACTAGTGTCAAAGGTGCTGACAACTAACTTGTGAAGAACTAGACTTAGTAAATAGCTTTATCATTGAATGAAAAAAATAGGATTATAGTAATAAAACTTGTTGATAAAAAAAATCAGAAAATAGATAAGGATAGCATACACAAAGAACAAGATGACTTTGAGTAGAGTGACAGAAATGGGATGGCATTTAATATGCAAGATCATATACTTACAAACTAATACAAAGGATCATTTTCGATATCAGTGGTTGATTCTCTTCCTCCCAGTTTTGTATCATCAGCAAATTTGCTGAGGGTGCACTCAGTCTCTTCATCCCAGTTATTGATGAACAGGTTGGACAGGACTGGACCTGATACTGACCCCTGGGGAACCCCATTAACTACAGACCTGCAGCCAGCCTCTGCACAACCCTCTGAGCTCTGCCATCCAGCCAGTTCATGATCCATCTCACCATGCATTCATCCAGCCCGCACTTCCTGAGCTTGCCTTCGAGGAGGTTGTGAGAGATGGTGTCAAAAGCCTTGCTGATAATAATCAATTAATAATTGATTCTTGAGCAGGTTAGGAGTATCTACTCCAGCTCTCTGCTGCAGACATAATAAGACTATAAAACGGATCATGTTCAACTCACTTCATGTTGTGCACCAGGATGCTGTAACTGAATCTACAATGGAGTGTGCACACTCTTGCATTGGCTCCTGAAAAACTGATGATTTTACAAGATGTAGCATACGTATGTGTGTGTATGTACACACACACACATCTGAGTAATATTTTCACTCTACTAACATATCTTGCTGAAACTTTGTTGGCATGTTTTGTTCCACCAAGTATGCTATCAGAGGAACTAAACTGCATGGTTGCCAAATACCTGTGCTAGTCTTGACCAGTAAAAGAAAACCATGGGTGAAGCTGCTCTTCTCTGTGATCAGACACAACTAATATAGCTCTCGATGTATTCCAAGCCCATGGGGTGTGTGTGACACATGAACTCAATATACAAATGGAGTTGTTGATGTTTTCTGGGAAATTGTGAAATGCTTATGAAGTGCTTTTATTTATCAACCATATCAATTTAAGGGATTAAACTGCAAAAGTAAACATATTAAAATTTTTCTTTCTATGAGAAACTAGAAGGAGTAGAAAAATGGGAATCCATGCCTGAATTTGGATTTCAAAACCATTTCTGTCCTTCAATCTTGTACACGAATACAGAGGGTTGTTAAAATGGTATTATCATTTTTAAAACCACTTGAACACTTAGATGACTGTGCCTAAGATTAGAGAATTGTTTGTTTTGTTTTCTGCTGCTGTTTCTCATTTGATATGTTAAATACGGGTTATTTGACATAACAGAGGAATGTTTCTGAAAAGATAAAAGGTGATAAACATGATTTTCCTTTGATGAGATAGGTAAACTCATGTAATGCTTATTAAAATCTAAATAGATTTTTATTCTGAATGCAGAATTATCTCAGCTGGGTATGATTTACATTTATGTACTGTCCTGTTGGCTCATTAAGTAACAACGTCTGATAATGTGTTTAAACACAGAAGTTTTAGTAACAGTAGGAAATTGGATGCAGACCATAGACTTATAGTATTCAAATTGTTTGAAACTCAGATGGAGATAATCACAATGGCAAGTATGATTATTTGAGCACTAGCAATACTTTCCTGTGGATTTTTATGTTGTGTGTAAGCTTTGATGTCTGATTGACACCATAAACTCTAATGAAAGCTGTTTTCATGATCTAGACTTTTTTTCTCCATGTGCCTAGAAAGTTAGGAGCTCTGGTTGTGAGCCTGCCTCTGTCCAGTCACCTGTCTTAATGAAACTTTTAAGAATGTGTATGGCTTTTATCACTCATTTAAAATCTCTTTAGAATTGGTCAGTATGTTCAAAACAGGTATTATCAAGGACAGACTGCAGCAGTATAATCAGATGAGCAACACTGAAGACTATTTACGTGAACAGAAAGTAATGACAGTATGAGGTTTCTGATGATGTTCTGTAAGAATCTATGCTTGGATCATTGTTTTTAGGATACATGTAGCATGATTTCTCATCTTTTCTTGAATCAGCAAGAGGATGGTACATCAGAAATAATTGGAAATACCCAACTGCAAAGATTGTTATCTTGTAAAACTCCTAGAGAGATTAGAAACATGTACAAACGGAAGTATGAGAAGATAAAAATGTAGATATTTTGTAGTCTCAGGAGGCAATAGTTTAAGCAGTACAATTAATGCACCATGTTTGTGATGTTATGGCCACAAATACGTCTAGCATATTTTTAGCTTGGAAACATGAGTGCCATGAGTAAGCTCGAGGCAGCTTCTTCTCATGGAGTTCAAGTGCAGCTGCAAAATGAAAAAAAGAATATTTTTTTTTTCCTTCGCACATGCTTCTTGGTAACTCATCTGAGTTCTTGTAGCTCATCCCTTTCAAACCAGGGGTTTGAATTTGGTTGGGGTGTGGTGTGTTAATTTGTTTTTGATGTCCATTTGGACATGATTTTGAAAATCCATTTGGAAAACCTCATTTGTATATGCAAATTCAATTTAATCGATGAGAAATGAAAAATGGGCTAGATATTGCAAAACATTTAACTGCCTTTATGAGTAGCTTAGTACAGTTAAGTAACTAACAACTTAAACTAACAAAGCTTGTAACACTGTGTTTTGTGAAAAAACTATGCTGGCGATAATGGATGAAGATTCTGTGAAGTGTTACTATGTCAGTATACTTACTTTAAATGAAAAATGTCTCTTTTTTGTTATGTTTAGTTTGAAATTAAGACTACATGGAGAAAGTTCTCACCTGTGTTCTTATTATGTATAGCTTCCAAACCACAAATTCTTGTTCTATGTCCTTTTCGTATTACTTGTTGTTCTATCACAGAAATAGCATTACTCAAAGTTTTTGCGAAGTACAATATGGGTCTCTTTTCATCTCCATGGTCAGAATTTATCTTCAAAAATTGTATAATACAGCATTATATGGGAAGAAGCAGGCAAGGGAATTTTCTTCTCTTTCCTACAAAGAAAGCATAAAGTGAAATTTGAAGACATGTTTAACAGTGATTTTTCAATATCCATGGACATGATTTATTTTCATTCTCATGCACAATGGAGTTATAAAATTGATTGTTTGTACAGGTGGTTGAAGTTTGAAGAAGATGTAGAGGATGGTGGAGAGAGGTGGAGCAAGCCATATGTTGCCACACTGTCACTTCACAGCTTGTTTGAGCTGAGAAGCTGTATCCTGAATGGCACGGTTCTTTTGGACATGAGAGCTAACTCCATAGAAGAAATTGCAGGTATGTATTATTGTTGCATTTATTAGTTAGGAATAAGATTAATAAAATCAAATACTTACAAAATTTTGTACAAGAAAGATGTTGCATAATGATCAGTTTGGTTTAGAAGCTCCTGGGAAATATTTTACTCCATATATGACAAAGAAACTAATGTCTGACACAACTGGTAAGTATTTTATTTATATTTTTCATATAGACTTTGCTATTTTTAGAATCAATTTTTATGTAAAGGAGAAAATTAAAATGGAGGAGAGAGGACAGTTTGTATATATATCTCATTAGAACTGGCATGTTCTCTGCTCCTTCTGTGCCACCTCACATTGTGATTGATGAGTGTGCTAACTTCCACAAACTGAATCTACTGCTAAGCTAATTACAGACAATCTAGCTTTAAAAAAAAAAAAAGTTATGGGGAAGTATTCTTCAGAATTATGTAACATGAAAACAGACCAGTTTAAAAAACACGTTTCTGAGTTGAGAATAAAATCAAGAGCAATAATACTGAGTGTAAGTTTTTCAAAAATTTTGAGATGTGTTACCTTCCTTAACTAAAGTTGAGTGCATATTTTCCAATAAAGGCGTATTTAGCAGTTGCAATTCTAGAGCTTTTGAGAACAGCAGAAACAGAAATCAAGAGACAACATAATGGATGAGTCTTGTCTCCTAAAAGTATAAGTGAGATTGAGACTGAATGCCATTTTCTGCATTCCTGGTGTTTCCCATAAAGGCTATAACTAATTACTACGGGGGAATTCTTGGTAGTGCATTACTGTAATAAAGCAGGTTGTTAAGGCACTGAATAGTACAGACTTGTAATGCGTGGTCTTAAGGAGTCCTAAAACTACAAAGATTGCCTGGCCATGCTAGAACCATATAGTACAATCTGCTATGTTTATTTCCTGTCCTAAAGATAGACGGTAGTTTGAATAAGATAATTTATAAATTTCTTCGTAGACAAGAATTGAAGACAAAGTAATTTTTCTAGTCTAGCAAGAGAGGATGTATTATAGATGTATTTACACTGGACTTTTAAACTTGTCATTAAAATGTTAACATCTGGTTCAAGGGCTCACGTGCCCTAGAGAATTTCTAGTGCTGTGTCCTTTCTCCTGTTGTTTAAAAATATCTCTCCCTTCCAGCAGAGAAGACACTGAGCAAAAAGATACACTAATTTGTAATCTGGGGTCCCTAATTTTCTTTTTATTAACCCTTAGTAAGGGCTGCTCATGATGGCTATTGAACTGGTATCTTTGCATATCTCACATGTTGCCTTGCTTTTACCTTACCTTACTTTTGCCTTACCTCACAACATCTCTGAAAATGGTGCTGTATCTGTAAGTAATACAAGTTATACAACTATTGCTATTTTATGGAAATATTGTATTCAATTTTTTGAATTCTCCACATTCCAAACTTTGCTTGAAGATCAAGTGTGATGCAACAGGTGTAAATTTGGGAAAAGAGCACATGCACAGGGAGATGGTGCCATGAGTGGTTGTTGGGGCCTTTTTGTTGCTTAGTGACAGGCACAAAGTAGTGTGTTAACAGAAAATGTAAAATACACAAATAAAACCAGAAAACTTTTGTTCAGGTAAAGGTACAAAACACAGAGGAAGAAAATTTTCTAACACTCAAGATTATAAAGGAAAGTGCATTATAGGTGACACGTATGTCTATGTAAGGGCCGGTTAAATTTCATTTTAGTTGTTATTTACATTATCAGGTAAGGCAGATGTTGTTCAGTGGGCTGAACAGTGGAATTAAAATTGGCTCAGACAGTAGCAGCTTTTTGCATTTACCTTTTCCAAATTATGTCGAACTGATGCAAGATATTATTAATCCAAATCTGCAGAAATGTGTGTGGGTTCCTACTGTGTGCCAAGATCTGGTTCTCCCATGAATCATGCTCTGAATCAGAGCTTTAAAATTTGTCTTGATAATGATGAAAGATAATAATGAAGAATAAAAAGCACCTGTTTTGTAGGAACAAAGGTGTTTATTAGTATGCGGCTTCATTATTTATTATCTAGCGATTTTTTTAAACCATCAAGAAGTACTTAGAACAGCTACTTTGTGTTCTTGTATTGCTTTTTTCCTTAAATAGTACACTGGAATTTTCAAGCTTGAGCTTTACATTTTCAATCCAGAAATCCCTCAATGTCTTCCGTTCAGCAGTCAGCTTAAAGTTCCCTTCCAGAATTGTTTTCGTTTGGGTAGGTAAAAACGTAAGGATTAACGCAATAAAAATAACTTCAGCAAACTCCTTTTTTTCCCTGTTTTTGGAAGATACTGTATAGTGAGACCACAATGAATTCCTGTTTCTAATCTCCTTAATCCCTAATTAATTGTAGTCATTTATTTTGTTTGTTTAGTTAACACGTCCAGAGATTCAAGCATTCACAATTCTAATTTTGTTTTGAAACTCATCACACATGTAAGTTGTTTGTCAGTAGGGAATTTGATGAGTTACTGTAATGCTATTCTGAATCAATCCTGCTTCTGGAATACCTTGATTTGTTGATTAGGGAAACTTGTTTCTTCTGAGAAGAGGCTTTAGGATGACTTTCATGAACTGCTGTGTACCACTTTCACTTTAAAAGTACCTGTTGTGGCAGATGTGGGTGAATTTCATTTGTTAGTTTATTTGTTTGAACTGGAAGGCATCTCTTTCTGGTGAGGCGGTCTGGCATGTGATAAGGTTTGCATGGGTCTTGCTTTGTCTTTGAGAGAGGGTTTTTGTTTTCCTCTTTTCCATCTGCAGATTCAAGAAGCATTCTTTTTTGTTGTTGTTGTTTTGTTTTGTTTTTAAACAACTTTGGAGCAGGTTCTTCTGGCAAATGAATCATTCTATAAATCACCCATGTTCTGTGTCAAGTATCTTCAAAGAGGCTTTTTTCCCCTAGAAATAAAGTTGCTATTCCATTTGCTTTTCTCTATTATTGTTATTGTTATTATTATTGTTATTAGTGTTGTAGTAATGCTGTTTTCCTCTTCCCTGGCTAAATTCCTTTGTAATTTGTTAATCTAATACTACATGTGTTGTTCCTGCTGTCCGGTGCCTACAAAATGTTACAAAGGGTGTTGCACACATTAGTAGTGGTGAAAAGCACACCACCAAGATAAGTGTACCAGATATGTTAGAAATTTCATAATATGGCAGGCTGCTCTTTTTTTCATATAAACAACTGCTGGACCTGAAGATGAGACAGAACTTGAATCTTTTGAGAAAATCCTTTCTTGTCAGTTCTTCTCAGCTGCTGTTCACTGTCAGTGGTTACAGTCCTACTTACTGTGTGCTATACAATGCAAACATTGTTTTCACCCTAGAGTCGGTATGTATTCCAGTTGTGTCTGACAGTCCTGACACTTTAGAATTTAAAGAAATGGTTGTTCCCACCTGTTGGCTTCAAATTTTTTCAACATGTAACTCTCTTCTTATTTTGCTGGCTGGCCGTTCTGCTGGGCTAGGCCAGCCATCCTGATGGTCACTTTTGGTTGCTACTGTGTATATTTAATGTAGGAGAATTTGCAAAAACAGAATGTGTGCCATGGTCTAAAGTGGTACTCCTAAATTTAGCTTTTGTTCTTCTACTTCTGATTAATAGTTTTTTACTGTGGGTTTTGTTTTCTAATGAAATCTGTTGATAATTTTACTGCATTACTATGGTGCATCATATCTTTGGAGATGAAATAAACTAATTGTGCACATTTACTTCCTTTTTATGTGCCTAACACTTTGCTGGGGAGAAATGTGTGTTGTGTATTTGTTGGTAATATCTTGCTATCTGGGCTATATTCCAATATCAAATTTTATTTCTGTAAACACAGTGCCAGTCTTTGTATCCTCGAAAGAGAGGTATACTTAATCTTCGTAGCTAAATTGAGACAATTCCTATTTGGTTTAGTCAAAGCTTTTACTCTATAAACACTCACTAAGGTATTAAATTCTCAGCACTCAGCTCTTGAAAATTTATTTTATTGAAGTCTGTGTTTTAGGACTTTAATGGGCTTGTGGTAAAATCTACAATCTACAGATGAAAAACATCTTTTTTACTGTTTGCATGGCTTTCAGAACATTTTGTATTTCATCCCTGGAAACTGATAGTTCTGCATAAAAAATATTTTGGCACCAGTGATGTCGTGAGAATTTTTAGATCATCCTGTCTTCCAGCATGTCCGTTCTCTATTAGATTCTTTTTCATTCCAACTGTGTTATTAAAAATGACTTAATCTAGAAGACTGTACATTTCTTTTGACAGGCACCCAGTTCTCTCTGTTGATAAAGAGCTTATTCATACCTATGATGCTGAATTCACAGGCAATATCTTACTATAATAGAGACTTCTGAGATGAATTTCAAACATTGTCATCATGCAGTGAAACAGCATATTCATTCCTGAAATTTCTTGAATTGTTCTTAAATTTTGTATGATGGATTTTACGTTTCCCTTGAAAAGTGCTCAATACCTCTGCCAGACTTCATGCTGTTTAAAAATGCATTTTCTGATTAAACACATTTTAGTTTTCGGTTTGGGTTTTTTACTGTTTTTAATGAATGCATTCTTTTTTTCACATGCCTTTGCAGGGGCTCCTGTATCAGTAAGCTAGCAGTCCATGCACAAGGAATTCCTTTGAACATTTGATGTAGTAATATTTTATCGATCACTTCTGTATAGAACATATGCTAAAAGGAAGTCTGAAAAATCTATGTAATCACAACAATTTATTTTGGAACTTGTCTCTTGAGGAGATATTTGCCAGAATCTGGCTGCACCATTAGAGAGCAGCTTCACTGTGTTGTTCAAGTTGGCAAATGAAAATGTTCTCTTTTGATATTTTCATTTAGTTCCTTTGAAACCATGTAGATTCTCAGATTACCATCTGTTTTTTTGATTCTAACCACTGAATGGGACCCAGAAGGTTCTTCTGCTTAATATATGATGCCATTTTCTGTTGTTTCGTTCAAAAACTGTTCAGTCCAGCCTTTAATGGCAATACTTTCTTTATAACATGAGTCACAGATCTTGCATTTTATTGTACTTGTGCAGAGTGTGCTGTGAACAAATGTCAAACCTTGTCATATACGAACTGTGGCCTCAGCGTTGCACAGTGGTGCTTTGGTGATGTGCACATTTGAAATATTTGATAGTTCCATTTATTTTAAATAGCTTAAATGGTTTATTTTTTTAATTCAATTTTAAATATTTCCATGCTTTCCAACCCAGAGATATGACTCCTTTTTTTTTCCCAAGCAGTATGTTGCTCACGATCGAACTTTCAATCTGTGTAACAGCTTAATCTTGTGATTGAGGTCACTGGACTCTGTGCTCAACAGCTCAGGGCATTACATCCCAAGTGTGCAGTTTTATTGATTTCAGTAATATCATGTTAAGCTTTCAATCTGAACAAGTCTTCTCTTGCCTTTGTATGCTTTAAGTTATATTAGTCCATAATAATGATATATTTAAACTGGCTCCAGTTTAGATTTTATTTCACTGGAGCATTTTGTTTTGGCTGTGACGCTCAAGTTGTATCATGTTTCTGACAGTGCTTTTTATGATAAATTTAACTTTTATTACAAACACTATAACAGGGAATGGGATTGCCTGTGAGCAATCTTCTTCTCTGTTTGACCCTATACTTGTCTTTTGTTTAGCTTCTACACCCAGGTCTTTGCTTTTCTTTACTTTATTTAGAGCTTATCATATGGTGATTACCTCTACAGGGAAACCTTTATCAAGCTTTGTTCATTTGTCTGTGAGTAAATTGTGAATCTCATACCAACTTCTAAGTAGTTTGGCGTTTTGTTTTGGTTTGCATTTTCCCATGTTAACCACGAATGTGGGAATTTTTTAAATTGCACAAGTCAATCACAGCTTTCATTTTGTGTGTAGGCACAGAACCAATGTCCCTCATGGCTCTTCTGTTTAGAGATGCAAAATGTATTGGTTTATGATGTCTCTATTCTTTTGATAGCATCCGCTGTGGTGTGTTAGCGTAGCTCTGACTTACAACTGTGCTTGCTCTCTGAGCTGCAACCTGGGAATTTTAGCCTAGTCTCTACTATTTACAGTTTTGTGAAATTCTTGCTCTTGTTTTTCAGCAAAATTGTGTGGTATTACTTTAAAAAGCAGACATTTTTCACTCTCCGTCTTCTCTTTTCAAGTAATTCAACTGAGAAGTTGAACAAAATTGTTTCAGGTAGATCTGGAAATAGAATCCGTCTCTCAGTGCAGTGGAATGCTCTGCCTCCTTGGATCAGTGGGCTAAATCCACTGGCTGAGGTAGCTTGTTTATAATCACTGTTGTAAATGGGTCTTGGTTCACAAATGCAGCCCATGAATCCTAATTGCTAGTTTGCTGTTGCTCCTCGTGCCTCACTCACTGTGGAAGTGTATATTCGGCTTCCTGTTAGAGCCAGGTTGAGATGAAGAACAGCATTTCAGCTGAATGTCTTCCATAAGGCAATGCTTTAGAGTTGCTTCTGTGTTCTTCTGTTTTTAAGGGAAAGAAATCAACCACAAACCAAACAAACCTTATCTTTTAAATTGGGTTTTGTAGTCAGCTGTCAGTGCAGTCATGATGCACGCAAAAGCCCGTGTTATTTTTTGTCATGAATCTTTTGTTTTGTCCTGTAATTGCACAGTTATAACATTTGGAAGATTGAGAGATGTAAATACCAGCAACTTTGCTGATATCTGCTGAGTTGGATCTTGGTTCTTTACTTACCACTGCAGAAGTAAGGCCCAGTTTAGCTTGTTTACCTCTTAGTAATTTCTCTTTGGACTTTGACAGGTATTTTGATGTAAATGCAGTGTAACTTCTATAAATTTATTCTATGCTTCACCTGGGAGTTTCCTGTAGTATTAGGTATGGGCACGCTGTGAACCTGGAGCAATGAGGAATGAGCTGTGGCCACACTTGAGTGTCTCCTTGTTGCTCATTAGCTTGGACGTGGGATGGCTCCATGTGGATCTGGCCACACGTCTCTGTACAAAGCTGCAGGGTGTAATAAATGTCTCCAGAGTGAGTGGAAGCAGCCAACTTGCTTTTGTATTCTCACCAACCCTAGAGGTGGGATGGATGCAGTTTGCTATGCTGGGCGACATATGAACTGTGCTGCATTTGAGCTGATTTGGGGTGTTTGTGCCCCAGATGCTCTAATTCACAGCCTGGGGAAATTGTTCACAGGTGATGTGGAGTTACATTTGAGTTACTACAATAGCTTTTTTAAGTATTCACATTGCTCGCATTTACTTTTAAAATAAATTTTATGTACATTATGTATTGTAACTGAGTCTGAATGAAGAAAACATTACTGAAATTATATGAAACCCCAAGTTTCTTTGAATCTTTTAAAATTACCAGGGCAGGAAGTATGTCTGTCTTTAACACCCTGAAAAAATGATTTTGTGGTTCCAGTATGAATCAAGATTCATTTCTGAAGAAACATTCTACTTCAGTATTCCTTATGTCAGCAGAAGTGGTATGGTGTGAGCAATTAATAGAATGGGTAACCCTGTGCTGGTGGATATTCCACACGTTGCATCTTGCTGAAAGCTCCATATGGTTGTGAAGCATCCTTGAAAAAAGTAGTGATAAGCAGTGTCTCTGACTAGAAGGGGACTTCTCAGGATTTCAAAGGTCATTCAAGAGAAAAATTATTTTAAACAAACAAAAATATCCTCAGACCTTTGTTGCTGAGCATAAAAACCCTGGGGAGTCTCTGTTGTCACACAGGAATGTAGCTGAGATACAGTGCTATGAAGTTTCAGGTCTGTATTCTTTACTCTGTTTTGTCATATGGAGTTTGAAGAAATGGCCATGTGCTCTAGATACAAAAGTGAGAAAGAGGGCTTTGGAAAGTAGGTGCAGCTTCAGCTGGTGGGGCCATGTAGGATCATCTTCTCACAGGATTATTTTGAAAATGAGATGTTTAAAATGGTCCTTTTTGCCATTGGACCTTAAACCATGTTGCTCTTGGTTTTAAGTTTATCTTTGCAATCAAGAGTGTTATCACTGCCATTGCAGAGGCTTGGGCTTTTAAAAGGTACGTTGAAAAACTTGGGAAGAAACTGAAGTGGAATTCCATTATGATAGGTGCTGATGGACACAGTCTTTCTTACTGCTCTTCAAATCTGTTCACCTTTTGAGAAAATGGTCAAAATAGAGCAATCTGTCAGTGTTTTGGTTGCTACAGCTGCTACTGCAAGTGGGTCTGTATTAAAGGAATGACAACTGGAAGGGAGCATCAAGTCAAGAAAGCACATCTTTACTCTTTCCAAATCTGAATGCATCTTCCGTTTTTACGTGGGGTAGAGGTGCAAGGGAGGTTGTTGTAAAAACCCCCTCCAGGTAAGCCACTCCCTTCTCAGTTTGGCAGGAAGTAAAAATTGTTCATAACTGTGCTGGCACTAACTGCATGGCTTGTGTGGCTGTTCTAGCAGAGCGTCTAGGCTAGGAAGAAGATAAGAACATGATTTTCTTTTTCTTGACATTTTCCTCTCCTCAAGTGGATCATCTTAAATATTAACACCTTCCTCAGTAGTTAATATATTTTAATGTTTATTGTGGCAAATACTGTAATTCCAGGAGTGAAACCGTACAAGTGAAGTTCTACTGATCTGTAAGCAAGGTGGTGACCGCAACCCTAAATTTGCCTGTTCTAGAGGAGTCCTTTTTTTCAGCTCTTCCTTTTGATTTCTTAGAGCAACTCAAATAAGGTAATCTTTGTTTTTGCGTCTTCTACAGTTTGTCATTTGGTCAGCAGAATTAAAAAGCAGGAAGAGGGGGCAGAGGATCAGTTCAGTTGTGCTATAGCACAGATGCCCTGCGTTATGTATTTATTATGTATTGTTTTCCTTTGAAGATCTCTTGTTATGTTACAGAAGATCTCATGTTTCCTGAAGCTGGAGCTTTCTTTTCTTCTTGTGTGTTGCAAATTCTTGGCTCCTTCTGTAAACATTCTACTGAAGGCTTTCTCTTGAACTTGTGTTACCTTCTCTTTTGCCTGTCACTCATCTTGCTGCTATGCCTCTCTATCTCTTCCATGAGAGTGTGGAGTTATAGAAAAACTCTGTTCATCTAGGCTGGAAGTGCAGAGATAACTGGCCTGGTGGTGTTTGAGTCAACCCTGGAGATCAGCTCTCTTCAGAGTCAGGTGAAGCACCCTGAAGACAGGTGTTATGAATTTAGGCACAGCACCAAGCAACATGACTCTTTGGTGTGAGCTCTTCAGTCAAAGGCAATGTTGAAAACCTCTGCATCACTCTGCATTGCGAGATGTGGATGCATTTCTCATGTTTGCAGCTGTTGGCAGCTGTGTTTATCTGTGGACCTAGCTTTGTCTTTTTGTGTGTCATCGTGTTTGTTGTTAGCCTCTTCACAGTAAGAGAAACACGCAGATAATTTGTTGTTCAGCTCTTCAAGCAGCTATGTATGTGATACACTGGCTTGTTATGTGGATATTGAGAACTTCAGAAAACCTGTTGTGTTTTTAAAATGTACATGCTATGCGTAGTTGACTGTTAGCAATTAAACTCTGCATTTAACCAGCATAATTATTTAATGCCTTTTTTTATCTCCTCTTGCTCTTGGCAATTATTGAAGACCTGACAAACTATGTCCCTACTCACGATGCATCTGCTTTTTATTTTTTCTGCTCTGCTTGCTTTTCCACTAAGTTTACTGGTAGATGTGAATCTGATGCCAGCACAGAATCATGAGCTGTCTGAATTTTCAGTACAAGGAGTTTTTGAGTCAGCTTGTTGTATCACTGCTTTTGTGCAGTACAGTTTCTCCTAGTGGGTATATGAAGACAATGTGTACTGAAATGGTGTTTTACTTGCTTCGATATGCAATTTCTTTTGTTCCTTTCTTTTTCTGTTAAGTGTTATTACTGTTGCTAGCAGGATTTCCCAAAATAATAATTAAAATTCCCCAGAATTCTCAATAGTTCTTTCCCATTTGAAATATATAATGCACATATTTACAAACGGTTTTGAGTATGAATATGTAAGAGTATTTTTGGCCAGTGGACTGCAAAAATGGTTGTAATCTCTTAGCAGGGGATCAGTTTCACTCACACCTCCAGGTAATGATTCTCTTGCAGGAACATGTATGTCAGGCAGCAGAATGAGATCAAGTATTTGCCAATAAGGCAGCAAATTTTCCTGTATTGTCTTATCTGGAAAGTATTGTAATTATAGTTATGAGAAATAGAGACCTAGGCAGTGATCTCCTGTGTAAGTATAAAGGGAATAAAAAAGTTGTTTCATCACATCATGCTGATCCTTTGTAGCAAATAGGGTAGGGGTTATTTGGAAAAAAAAAAAGGACAATTTATATACATCATAATCCTGGGTTTAAATGTATTATGTATGGGAGTGCTTAGGGTCTGACTTCAAAGTTACATAGATGACCTTAATTTGGGAACTGCGTATTTTTTTAGAGATTGACTTTGTTACATTAATAGCATCCTTTTTGATTTTTTTTTTTTTTTTTAACCTGAGAGTGAATCACTTTTAAATAAAACATACAATTTAATTCTGTTGCGTTAAAGGAACTGATACCTTTCATTTGTAATCCTGTAGGGTAGTAATTCTTATTACTGCAATTTAAAAGATAAAGTATTTATTCTTTCCCTTATTTTACTATGTTTATGTATATATTTTCAGATATGATTCTGGACCAGCAGGTGGGTTCTGGGCAGCTCAGTGAGGATGTTCGTCACAGAGTGCATGAGGCCTTACTGAAACAGCATCACCATCAGAACCAGAAAAAGCTGAGCAACAGGATCCCCATTGTGAGATCCTTCGCTGATATTGGAAAGAAGCAGTCTGAGCCCCATTCCATGGATAAAAATGGTAATGCGTTGCTTTATTTTGCATTTTGAGCTTTCAATAACATCTGCCTGTTCAGTATCACGTGTACTTGAACCCGCAGTTTGAACTCAGTGTGACTCTGCTCTGAAAAGCCACTGTGTAAAAGTGGTACCTTTTACATGAGTGGCTCCTCTTATGCATTCTGCTTAAATTTGTAATTCAGGTGTCCCGCACAGTTCAGAGCTGTGCTATTCAAGGGGAGCAGCTCAGGTGTTGGAAACAGGTTAACTGTGTTTGTGTGGCACTCTGCCCTGATTAACTGCCATGGCACGTTATCCCCGGCACAGCACAGCTCAAGGACACCTGTGGTGCTTTAGGCACCCTGGGCCAGCCTTCAGACGGAGCTTGAACATCTTTGCGCATTGTTGCTCTGAACTGCTGACATGTTCCATTAGTGCCAGAAATGTGATTTGACTATTTTTTACTTCTGTTGACTATCCAGGGCCTATTTGGTTAAAATGTAATGGAATCTTACTATAGTTTCTAAGTCTATGACACTGTATGCATTAGCTAGTGTTCAACTGGTGCTTTAGATTTCATAGATGAGCTCAAGGAGTTGGAAAATGAGAAGAACATTTTCAAGATGACACTGTTGGAGACATACTGCAAGAACTATACCTTATTCTTTCAGAAAACCACTTTTTGGAAAATCATATTCATGAAAATGAGAGAGCATATTTTCAGAGTTGGTCTGCAGTAGAATAGTGGCTTTTTTTTTTTCCTTGGTTTCACAGAAGCCTTTATAAGCTGTACTGTTGTTATAAGTTAATCATAATGAAAGATCATTTCTTATTGCCTCTTCCTTATTTACATAGACACAGGCCTGTGTTATAAAACATGCAGCCAGATTTTGCAAATATTTACAATTAATTCACTAGATTTGTATGTTGCAGAATTACCTAGCCTCTGTATCCAGTATCATCACAATACCCACAACGTTTTTGTCTGGACACCACTGCACTGTAGTGACTCTTATTCCCCAAATCACCTCAGCTTTAGAGAAATCTCAGTCCCTTCTGTTGCTGTGTCTGTTTCAGGGCCCTGCTGAGCTCCCCTGTCACCCTGGGACTTGTGGCATGAGGGAACACCTGTGGCACAGGGAAGGTGCAAGGGGCAGCTGGTTGATGTGAGGGAAGAGAGTAGTGGTGCAGCTGATCTGCCAAGATAGGGATGTTGGTATAAAAACTGCCTTTGGTTTCAAGGAAGGAACCTTTGTTTCGATTATTGCCATATAAACTTTTAATAAGTACTTCTAAATCTAGCTGCTTCCCTGGGAGAGTCTCTCAGACCTAGAAGGCAACATCAAATTTAATCTGAAGAGGATAGTAAATAGAAACATATTAATTATGCCAAAATAGCATTTTAAGAGTAAGGAAAATGTAGTATTGACTAAGATGTGTGTGAGTACACATATGGATGCACAAGAGCAAAAGTAGGATGATTGTTCATCCTTTTCAAGGCAACTTTCCTGTTGATATGTGCAACTCTTGCTAAAGACTTTAAACAAATATTCAGGAGGCACTTGAGAAAGTCAGTGCTATAGTGTTTATATTCTTGAGTTTCCACAAAGCACAGGATGGCCACTTGCATTCCATAAGCTTTTTTCACTTGGTCTTATGTAGCAAATAAGCAGTAGGTCTACTTAAAAAGACCCCTCAGGGCAAGCTGTGAAAAGTATCATCAGCTCAATTTCAGTAACTTTCTCTAGCTGTTAGTGGAACTGATGCAGCAATTCACTCCAGTAACAGCTCACTTTTGCCTAAGTTTCTTGTGGGAACCTTCATATCGCTAATTCCCCCAAAAATAGATTCCGATCAGGACAGCATCTAAGTCCGTATTAAACACACTGATTTTATATGCTCAGTGGTTAAGTGATTCTGCGAGTAGGGAGACACGTTCTTAGAGGTTTTCCTTTGTCTGTGCTTATTTTTCAAGATGAAAAACTACTGAATTCTAGTTCATGTCTTTATGTAGAGATGCATCAGAGCCCTCTAACACCTGGTAAAAAAATCACTGTCACTTTCACTGTGTTAGTTTAAATTAAATGTACCATCAACAATACAAATCTAAATAATTCTAAGAACATTTATACGAAAGCAAATCAACTTTTTATTTAAATTACAATAAAGAGTTCCAAACAGAGTCTTTTTGGGCACGTGTCTTCTAATCAGTTTGAAGCATTGTTCTTCTGCTTGCATCCTTCAAGTGCTAACGCACATTTGGCAGACTCCACATTTGGTGACTTCTTCAACATAGATGATGGCCCTGTGATAAAGCAAAGAGGGGTTGGTTTATTTTAAATTTCTCTTACCATCCATTACACTGTTACATTAAAAAGTCCAAATATATATATTTATATTTTTTATTGCATGAATTGTACTAAAATTAGTGTTAGTTTTAGAAGAGGAAAATTCTGTCTTAAGTTTTTGGTTTTCAAAGGAATCACAATTTTTTCCCTTTTCAAGGCAACAGCAAATAAACAGTACATGGCCTTGAGTGGCTACTGTTGCCCCAATACTCTGGGATTAATGGAGTGGGGAAAGAGGTGATTCTGAAGAGCTGCCTAATTTTAGGAACACTGACTGCTACCTCTGCTGGCATACTCTTAGTTATTTTTTTACTGTGGGTAACTTGCAGTAGTATGCGGTGTGTAAATTATACAGGAACCTATGCTGAAATGCTCAGCTTTCAGGAAATGAGGAGCCCTTGGAAGCTTGACCAGGGGTAGCAGCGAGGTTTCTGATCATTATCTGCTGCCATTGCCTCATGACCCAAATGCTAGAGTTCAGCTACAGTGTTATGCTCACTGCAGCTCTATTTTTCTTTTTAGAATGCAATGGAGTATCTGTACAAGCTTCTCATAATAAGACAAAAATGAGTGTTAAAATATAACTTTGGATCAGGTGAAAGCAAAAGAACAGGCAGATAAATATGTGTAAAAGAAAGCAAAATTAAGAGAGATAAGCACCTTGAATTACTGTCAAAAGTGTCTTGTGAGATACATCTTTGTTTCCTGAGGGCAAACTGGTAAAATGCAGTCAAGGCATCATTTTAGGCTGATTATTCTCATTATGCACAAACATTGTGTAGAATGTATGAACGCAGAATGTTTCATATATAGCAAACCGTAGCAGTATTTTTCTCTCTTTAATAGAAGAATGCATTAAAATAGTTAAACATTTTATTATTGCCTTTACTTTCTGGATGAGAAGCTGAATTCATAGAAGAGTGCAGGGAGAAAAACAGATAATCTCAGGTAATACTGGTGAGCTTACAGCTCAGATCAGACTTTTCAGTAACAGCAATTGCCAGGAGCTTTAGAAGGGCCACTTATTTGCCCCTGTTGAAATGAGGCAGAGGAAACTGGATGCTTTTTCTGCACGAAAGGGAATTCTTAGTTTGGTTGAATTTGGGTTTAATCTAGACAGTTTAGCTGATAACAATCCTTAGCAGTCTGTAATTTGTAAAATAAGTGATTCTAGCCATAAGTCCTTGCCTTCTGGGTCACATGGTATAGCTGAGGATGCAAAACTCCTTTGACCAAGTTCTTGACTACACTAGCTTATCAATGTGTCCATTTCCAGATATTCCACAGCTAAGTGTGAAAATGAAGACAGAAACTTAAATTCAATGTATGGCTATGCACCTGACAGACCACTGTAATATCTTTGCTGGAAGATAGTTGTACATATGTTCTCCCTCCATTTTTTCTTTGTTTAAGAGTCTGTCAGACCATCTAACTAATTTGCTTTGTATTTAGTAGTATTATCTTTTGTTTACAATGGCTTTTCTTCACATTCTCTGCAGGGCTAAGATGTCAGGGTGCTATGGATTTACCATGCATTTTTAATGCTGCCATGCTGTGTTTAACTCTCACTTTTCATTAACCATCAAAACTGTGAGAATTAAAAGCCTGCTTTTGATGTTCCAATAAAAACGGCAGTCAAATTTGGCATAAGAGCAGGAAAAATTACTTTTTTTTCTTAAGTCCAATTTGACACCAAATACCCCAAATAGAAGGTCGCAAGTAATTTTAGCATAAATGATGTAAAGGCAGGTAAAAATATGAATCTTTGTCATTAGTAAACAATTTTTAGAAAGTTTGATTTGTAAAGCAATTTAACGTATTTTTGTTGAGATCAATAGGTGTTTCACTCTACCTGAAAACTGTGTCTGTAAATTTCTGTAGTGTGATCTGAAAAGCCAAAGACATTGCAAATACACAACACCTTTCTATTGTTACAGCAATGCTAAAGTAAATTCATAAGCCTCTCCCCTTTTAAAGGGTTTTCCAGTTCAGAATTTAAACATGCGTGGCATGGGAAAGTAGAGAATTTGACAAATATATAGTTAGGAAAAGAAGTTTCTATCACATGAAGTTAAGTTTTTTTGACTGGCTATTTCACTTTTAGTCTTGACTTCAAATTACATGTGTGTGTGTGTGTAAGTAATGAGTTCTAACAGACCTTTTAGTGATTAAAATCAAAGAGGAAGGAACTAGAGGAGAGGAGCATGGCTGGATAAGTGACTTGTAAACTGTATTTCCAAGCACCTTGCTGAAGTGTTCTTTATCCATAACGATGTTACCTTATGCCTGTTTTCTGTTCCATACCTATGACATTTATAGCTGCTTCTTCTCCCTTGATGTCAGCATAGACACTTTATTAGTGTAAAAATTGCATTATGCCACACATTATATCTGATTTTGAGAAATTCTGGAGTTCCAAGGAGAGGTTTATCAATATGCCAAAGAGCTTGAAGAAGGTGATGGCACATTAAATTGTGGATCTTCAGAACTAAGAGCATGAGCTGCTGGAGCAGTTCATTTTGACGTGTTCTTTTTCAAGCCTTTTTCAGTTAGTTAGTGTGATGGACTTGGTTTGGGCTTCATTATTTTACGGCAGTATGAGCACACACAGAGGTGTTTAAGTCTGTGCTTGGGTGTCGAAGGACAGAATGCTTTAACATCCCAGTAAGTCTAAATTACCAGTTATGTGATGGTGTTTGTTACTTTCCTTGGTTTCCTGAACTCTCCTAAGCATCAGTTCAAGCATTTATGCTGTAACTCAGAGCTAGCTTACAACATCTGATGTCAATACTGCCACGTGGAGAGAGACAGACGTTACTTGGAAGCCCAATGAAAATGATAGGGAGGAATGCCTAGGTATGTGACCATGTTCCTTCGTTTTGGAAATAAGTCACAACAAAAGTCATATACATACCCAAGTTTTCTGGCAGTATTGGATCTAGATCAGATGGATTGCTCCTGCTTTCCTTGAAAAGAAGGCAAACCCAAAAGATAGTTAATTCTGTCTTAAAATTAAATTAAATTAGCTAATGCACTATTTATTGTTTTATATTCTTCTCAAATGTATATATTTAGATCGACTTGTATTATCCACAGGTTTTTATATTATTAAAATATAACTTGTATTTATGAAAATTTTCATCTGATATTTATTCTTTCTTTTTCCACTTTTCCTTGTACCCATGATAAAATGTGTAATCTATATGTATAAAGCGATATCATTCATCTGTGTATTTCTTTATTTTGCTCTTTGTTGTGTCTGTCTCTAACAGGCTCATCTCATCTCTGTATCTTCCTCATCTCCTATCCTTTGGGTTCTGTAAACTCCCTGAAGGTTCAGAGGTAGTATAAATACCTGTTCTTGCTCGGGCTTCAAATCATTTCAAATGTACACCTGTGTCTTCATCTCAGTTTCTTGACAGCATGCAACTTCTTGCTATAGTGATTAAAAAATACTTCAAGCCTTTGTCAGCAGTTCTGGCACACTTATGGGAAGCTTGTGTGGAATTATGTTTTTTTGGGGAAAAAAATCCCAACAACAGTGATTTCTTTATACGTTCATTTTCTTACATCAATTTGTAAAACTGCAAATCATAGCATTTTAGTTAAAATTGCATGACTTTTTGTGAATTATGCTTGTGATTCAGGCCTAGTGTTAGAAAAACGGGTAAAGTATCTCCATCCTCGTCCTTTAAATAATGTATCATTAGCGAGCACCAAATCTGCTTACAGTCACGCAGGTACAATGGAAGTGACATGGTTCTCCACCAACTGAAAATATTATGCATCAAGAGGTCTAAAAGTACACATACAATTCTGTCTGCAAAGTTGGTATCACTGGTCTGTTATATTAGAATTTTACTGCATACTGAAGAAACCTTTTCATATTTGAAAAATTGGTGACTAGATGCAGTGAAAAGCCTGTAGATTGTTGTATCTGGCTTCCAACTCAGTTTTTTTTTTTTTTTTTTTTTTTTTTTCCTGAATGGGAAGAAATCGGTACGGTCTAGAAAAATAAGCAATTTACTTTCTGATTCAGTTTCCTTTGATGTGTCAGTTACATCCAGTTTGTTTCCATTAACTGTGATTTGTATCTGTAGACATTGTTCTTGGTTTTTGTAATTCGTATTTTAGAGACCTCTTTGATTTTGATTAATAAATGCAATACACACAGTTAAATGTCTCAAGCTTTAAATTCTAGGGAGTAAGAATATGTTGCATGAGACATTAATTTACTGGGATTTTTTTTTAATTTGGCAGGACTGAGTCTTAAAATGCTGAGTTCTATATGCAAATGCAAACATCTATTAATGTAACAAATATGGATTTAAACGTTTTGATGGGTTTGATTTTTAAGATGCTTGGCTTTTGCATGACATAATATGTTTTGTGTGAATTCCTGCTCTAACCAGAGCTCTGGCAATTTCACATTATCTGATAAACCACTCATTTTTCATGTATACCAACTTAAAATATAATTTTGAAAACTGTTGATATTGGCTTTTTAATACATAGATAAGCCTTAACACCCATTTTAGTGTGGTTTTGTCTGTTGGGTATTAAGTTTCTTTGTATGTAGGCTGGATATTTCAAGGACACCACATTGTGCATTTGTTTGATACTTTAAAAAAATCCGAATGGCACTCCGAGTTCTTAAAGAATGCAACTTTTCAGACGCTTTATGTAGATGGACTGCAGGGTAAATCGAAGCTTTTAAACTTCAGATTTATAAGGACTCAAAGTACTACATTGCACTTTTACAAAACAAAATATTGTATTTACCCCAAATGATATGTAAGTAAACATTTCACTTGAGAGAGCTGAAACGGAACTGGTAAGAACAGGACACGGAGGAGCTGAATAAATGGCAAGTCTGTTGCTGCTCTTATTCCCTGTTATTGATGTTTTATGTCTTCACCATTCTTACCAGCCTAAACCCCACACTGCCAACTCAAAGAAGTAATAAACCATTGCAAGTGTTTTTCTTGGACTTTAAAAGCCTGGCTAGAGTTTGGTGCTTTTTTTTTTTTTTCTTTTGCACATAGTAGTTTTGAAGGATCCCATATTATAAAGATAACATTTGGAGAACACTTGGATTTAGTGTACCTGTATTCCAGAGACAATATGATCCAGTGGTGACCGTTAACGATTTGGTGGAAATCAGAGAAGAAATGCATTTGTTTGTTTGTTTGTTTTCTTTTAGTCTAGGTATGGTGCGACAGCTCCTCTCTTCATTCACATAGCTCTTTAATTATGTTTTGCTTCCTGGGACCATCGTGGTGCCAGTAACTGTTTCCTTCATTGAAGAAAAACAATCAGTTGCTGAAATTAAGTGACTTGAGGATAAAGCACTTCTGTAGCAGTGAACAGGCTTCAACAAACTGAATATTTGTAATGACATTGGAAAACCAGTGTAGCATGGTGATACAAATTGGGATACCTCATTGGTGATACCAATACAAATTGGTGATACCTCATTGGGAGTTACTCATGTATTAAACAGTATTCCCCCAAAAGACATCTCCTTTAAGTCAACATGAACTTATACACAAAATTAAATGAATATTTGCATTTTTTTTGTGGTTTCATATCTCAGAAGTAGAAAAAGCTACCAAATATAAAAATAACCATGTAGCATTGCAGTCCTGCTCTAAGAGGGCCACCATAGCATTGCGTCTACCCACTATTTAGTACAAAATATACAGGCATTTAACAAACTAATTGTGCATAGGAGCAAAAATCCATCCAAACCCCAGTACTTTTTATCTTTTCTGTTGAAGGGCCACACAGAGACCAAGTTTCAGATTTTACTGACTGCATCGTTGCCTAGCAAACATGCATTCCTGTAGTGTGTTTAAAATGCTCTTTAAAAAACTTTCCTCATGACTATCATGTGAAAAGTGGAATTATCTACCTTTTCTACCTTGTTATCTTCGATTGTTACTCAATACAGTAAACTCCCCCCAAACTTCTTGTTCCAAGATCCAGCAAGCTGTCTTAAATTGCAGAGCTATTTAAACATCCCTTGCTGCCTCAAGGTAAAACTTGTGTTCTTTCAAGTTACTCCAGCATATGGGTAAATCAAAGTTTGAGGTGTTCTGTTGGCACAGAAAAAGAACATATGCTATTCTTATAAACTTCACATACTTAGTTGTTGTGGCTTTTATTTCCTACTGTGTATGTTTTTACATGTTTTTCTCCTAAAAGAAAAGTGGAGAAATATTTAAAAGTTAGCTTTTGGACTGTAATGCTAATTGCTTGGAGGCTTGTGACATCTCCCATTATAATGTTAAAACTTCAGTATTTTTATTGTTTTATAATTTATCATTAAGTGTATTTAACAGGTGGTCCATGCTCTGACTCCTTTGTTGGTCAAGATTTTTATCTCCCTGGCAGATATCCCTGCTCTTATTTTGTTGAATTTTTGGGTCCAGAAAAAAAGAAGTATAACTGCAAATCTCTAATTAGCAACAGAAAGATAATGAAGTACTATTTCTGTTGCTTTCCTGTAACATCTTTATAATATGGTATGGAAATTGATACAAGTAATTATTACAAGTATTTCCCTTTATATAGATCCTAGAATATAGAGGAGTGTCTAAAATGAAGAAATTTAGAGATAAAAATGTCTGCTGTTACTAAAGTTTTTTGGCAGTAAGTTAGGGCAGAAATTTCCCCTGAGCATTTTATGACTTCTCTGTTAGAATTAGTGGAAGCTTTTAAAATTATGCTATTAAAATCTCAAAAATAGTAGAGAAATCAAATTTATATATTCATTATTTTTAATACTTATAATACTATAGGATGATTCCTTGAAAAATAATTCTTAGACTGCTAAATAAAGAATACAGAAAAATTTGCCGTGTGAAGTAGTGTATGGGTAGTAGTGCACACAGTGTCAAGGTGATGGTTTAATGAAGATGGAACTCAGAGTTTTTTCCTTTAAATTCTAATTAAAACAGACAAATTGAATAGCTGTTCATAAGCATCTCACATATTTAATATCTGGTGCTTTGCAAAAGTTGTCTCTTGTGACATTTAGGAATTAATAGTACTTCTTGATGTGAATTCCTTTAAGTTGCATTAGTATGTTGCTTCCTGAAATCAACCATTTATTCTTGTCATATGCGATTTCTAATCCAGACTTATTTTTGCTGACTTGGTTAGGTTAACATGCTTGTCATGTCTGTTTTTTTACTACTCTCTGTTTATTTCACTGTAGTGCTGAGCAAAAACCCTAATTTCTATTCGTGTTTTGATCTGTCCTTGTCCTGAATCAGAGAGAAAAGGGAAATATTTATGTATTTAAGACTGATACACTTAATAAGAAGATTTATAGCAATCCATTTTAAAACATTCTGTTCCTGTACTTCCTAATCAGAGCAAAATCTCTCTGGCTATGCTACCAGGACCCAGCGCAGGAGTCTAAAAAATGTTTTGGTCATGGGAGATTTGCCTAGTGGAAAATGAGACGTTGATTTTCACGAAAACAAACCTTTTCCTTGAGCAGGTGTTTCAAGTGGGAATTCATGACCCAAATTAGCCAGGGATACCGTGATGCTCAGCTGTGACAGAAGCTGGATATTTCAGTATTTTGGCAATGGCTGAGATACTCTTGCAAGTCCCCCATCCTGGTCAGCTGGATGCTGTGAAGCGCTCTGTTTCCTGGCTGTGGCTGAGGACATGCTGGGACTGCAAGTGTGTGTAACAGCGGCACGAGGGGACACACTGTGGCTTTTGGAATTGCCCAGAACATGTACCTAGCTTAGGGCTTTCTGTCTTAATCTTCAAGTATTGTGAACATATGGTCTTTGTTACTGTGTAAATTTAGGTTGATTTTCACCAGAAGCAATGTTTTCACATTATCATTTCTCAGTCATATGAGAGATTTTATTTGCTATGGAAACAAATATATGCTGGGCATGAGATGCTGACTCTGGGCCAGCTGGACTCTGTAGTTATTCTTGGGTATGTGTTAGGGCAGTAAGAGATAGTTGGCTCATACATTTGGTACTTTTTCCCCGTACTTTGTTGTGGTGTTCAGGGCTGTGTGTGGCTCCTGCCATGCCAGGGAGGGAGGAAGAGGGAAGGCAGGTGGGAATGACCCGTTTCCCCGGGGGGCTGGTGTGCTGCCGCACTGCCAGCCCTGCTCCCTCGCACTGTGTATGCTGGCTTCTGGCTCTGCACAGAGGCAATGTTGGCATTAAGTAGAAATATACTTTATGGGACATATACTTGTTACTTAATACTGGTTTTGTTTTGTTTTTGAGCTTTTGTTGGCAAAATTTTGTTGGTCACAAGGCTTACTGTTTGCTTACATGAGACTGAGGCATGTTTAAATGCTGCTTCTCATCTCGAGATACTTTAAAAACTTCTATAAAATACTTTACTAAATCTTCATTGGAATTTTTTGAAAATGTGTTTGCTGGAACATGTGTTTTACACATGTCAACCATCACATTGTTCAAAATTGAGTTGTTAAATCATCTTAATTTCCAATACATCTATTTTTATAGCAGTCTACTTTTGTGCTGGGTTTTGTAGTAGTTGTTATAATCAGAACATTCTTATAGACATGAGTACATTTATGGAAATTAGTAATCCTGTTTTATTCAGTGAGGAGTATTCTTGTAGACAGATATTGCCCAAAACTGGCAGCTCCTCAACTTACTTACAAAATCTATATGAATACAGGACTTTCCTCAACTGTAATATCTTTAAAATCTTAAGCTTTAATTGGCATATAAAGTTTGTCTTCCAACATTCGAGAATCTTTTACATTTTCTAAATTATGTTCTCCCATTCCTAACTGCACATGATAAATGTTCTGTCTTTTGAGAATGTGTTATTCTAAATAAGTCTTTAATTAAAATGCCATGTTTTGATGCTTCACATACATATGAAATGAGATGTATGTAGTTATTTAACAACTATTGCATTAGATGTTGCTTTATTTATAGAAGTAATTGTTAGTATTCTGTAATAATGGTACTTTTTTTAGCAGGTCAGATTGTTTCCCCACAGTCTGCTCCAGCCTGTATTGAAAACAAAAACGATGTGAGCAGAGAAAACAGCACTGTTGACTTTAGCAAGGTGAGTATTCACTGATGGTGAAGAGAGCTTCCTTACTACCAAATAGATCTTTTAAATTAAATACAATGAATTCATGTGAGTCAGGAAAAACTATGAAGTGCAGTTTTTACTTCAGCATTAAAATTTATTGTGCACTGCAACACAGTTTGTTTATTAAAAAAAAAAAAAAAGGCATTTTTTGTTTTCTTGATAAATTACCAATAAGAGGAAATTACAGTTTAGGAACATAGATAAAATTATTGCATGTCAGTATCATAGGTGTATATATAGGGGGACTTTTTACAAATTAACATTGAATTATCTAATTAGAAAAGTAATTCAGAATTCTTATAATTCAGATTTACCTCTCAGATTTTTACTTTTTGTAGAAGTAATGCATGAATGCAAACTACGTTTTTTATAACCTCAACTTGTGGATTCCAGATGTCTTAAACAGAATGTGTTTCTGTAAACCTATAACTTACTTCTTTTGGCAAGCCAAGATATTTCAGTACACTTCACGAAAGTTGTTAACTGTTCAGTAGTGGAGATTGCAATGACAGTTCAATGTTAGATAGCAAAGAAAAGCAAACAGCTTCTCAGCTTTAATGTAAAGGAGAATCCTAATTTGTTTAAGAAGTCTGTATGTACCTAAAACAAACTGTCACATCAGATACAGATGACAGACCTGACAGGGATAGATGACTTCAGCTGACACATTAATACAACAAAGGTTGAATAAGTGAAAAAAGGTGATTTAAACCAAAATTCTGAAGAACAGCCCATTGAGTCTGTTGAATCTTAATGTAAGTGCAACTGAGCTAAAAGTAGAGTTATGTGATTGCTCCATCTGGTGCCAGACTTATTTCCTAGCAGCAGTAGCTATGTGCATCACTTGAATTCATGACTGAACATGCCAGACTAGGAATGGTGTACAGCTGAAATAAAAGTGGGAAACAGATCTTTTTGTCAAAGACAGTGAGAGGAAAGGAGGCTCGCTGGAGATGTATAGTGGACCATGTTTCTGCAGAGGTAGCAAGATCTATAAACAGTGACAAATTGTTAAAAATTTGATGCTAGTACTTTAAAATTAAGATTACAATGCTTTAAAAAGTCATGTAGGGTTTTGGTTTCCTGAAATTTTTATTAAAAGTGTTAACTAAAACTAATTGCTTTGGCAAGTCTTCTAATATCAAGATGTAAAATTTTGTAAAGGATATAAAATATAAATAAAGCTATCTATGCAAAATTAAGCTGTGCAGAAGTGAAACACATTCCCCAAAGGGAATGACATGACTTTCAGTAGTGCTTTTCTTGCATGTTCCTCCAGTTGCTCTGAGTGTAGGATCAAAATCCCAGTCTGTTATCTAGCTGCATGGTGTTTGTACTGAACAAGAATGGAGGCTGCATTATTTGATCCTTCAGTCACTCTTTTTTGGTAATGCTGCAGCTTTGCTGATCAGAAGAGCTCTTCCTTTTTAAACTGGCCTGAGAAGAGATCAAGGTGTCATCTTTTGACTAGCCTCAGCAGCGTTAGATACAAACAAGGGAATATGAAAGGAACAGCTTTTGTTTGCAGTAGAAGATCATAATCTAAATACCTATTTTGGCTGCCTTTAAATAGATCCATTTATCCTTTTGAAGATGCGTAAGTAAAGCAGAATTTCCCCTTAAAATGTGCTATTGCAATAGCTCCCAATGGTTATAACTGGAATTGTATACACAGACTGAGGGGAAAGTAGAGCAGTACACTAATTTTCTCTTGAGTACTGTGATTTCTTGCTCTATTTTTGTTCCACATATTAATTTCATTTATCTTCTACAAAAAAGCACGACTACCTCACATGTTCTCCCCTTGCTAATCCATCTCCCTTGGGCTGCTTCTAATATTTCGAATTTTGGAGTTGATTCGAAAAGCTGACAATCCGAATACAACACTGAGACTGTTGATTGTATTGGTACCTGTTTGTGAATACTGTGAAACACAGCACTAAAAGCTGTCTTAAATGTTACTTCAGAAACAGAGAGGGAGACATAGTTTCTGATGTTTGTACTTGTAAATGCGTCACTCCTTTTCCTTTGGGGACACCACAGGGACTTTGTATTCCCAGGGCAATATGAGGTGATCTGTCACAGCACCACTTTATCCCATGTCCGAGCAGGGTGGGGATGGCAGTTTAACAACTGCATCTGGCTGATCTTCACTTCTTATGCCAGAGGCTGAAGGGAACCCAGGTTGTCCTGAAATACGAAATGCGCGAAGAGACTGCACCCGCGTTCCTTCTCGTGGCAACCTTCCTGTGTTCCACATGGAATCAGTATTTCTGAATCAAACCCCTGTCCCATACTGACAGAGTTTGGTCTTTCAAATACCATGTGAAATAATGGACTTGTTTTTGAATATTGGTTGGCCCTGCTTATAAATAAATTTGATTAATATGTGTCAGGGCTTTCCTGAGAAGCGATGTTGGGTATTTTCTGTTTGTCTTGATGTCAGTTTATGTTTGGTTCTGTGGGAGGCCCTCACCACTGTTTTCAGTCCTTGAGTTGCCCTGGAGGGGAGCAGCCTCCACATTAGTTGTTTAGTTTTATGTTTAATCAGAGCTTGCTGTGACTGTTTAGTGCCAGGTCCTAAATGTGGCTCTGTTTAGGGTGAAGACGAAGATGCACATGAGGGCTGTCAGGCTGAGTAACTCTTGGGATAAGAGATGTATGATGGATAGATGAAGCATTTGAATGGTGTAGCTTCTGCCATTTCCCAGAACACTCCAGGGCCACCTCTGCTCTTGTTATGTAGTAGAAGCAACACCTGGGGCTTGAGTGTATTTGCCCAGTTTGATGCTTCTCTGCCGGCTACTTTCCTTTTAACCAGACCTCTGTTTATTACCCAAAAGATTTTGGAATGTCAAGCTGATATGTAGTATAGAAAACACATCTGGAATAGTTTGTGGTAGGTGGGAAGCTGAATGTTTATTTCAGATTTGAATCTTGATCCTGTGATGTGTGTGTTAGTGGGACCATAAAGTGGCAACTGTAGCATGTTTTACATGAGACACTAGTTATGAAATGTTAAATCCATTCACAAGGTGAAATCATTACAGAATGCACATTGCTCTGTGCCTGAAAGACTGCTTTCTTTCTCTCACCTATAAGTGACTTATGACACCAAAATTAGGTGCAAAGTGAATCTGTTTGGGTTTTGTATTTTACCCTAAGGAGTTGTTTTTTTTTTTTGTGATTTGAGTGGGGAATAGATTTTACCTTCCTGATACTTTACCTTGAAAAAGTACTTAGACTCCAGCCTTCCAGGTTGATTTGATGCTTGTTTAACTTTGTGAGGTGTTAGATCATCATTCTAGATTAGTTTAGGCTTAGACATCTCTTTGTGATCTCAGGGAAATAAGATTTCATTACACATGCAACTGTGTGATATCTGAATTCTGATTTAATGCCAGAGCCATTTGCAAGAAAACAATTTTCTAAATATTACCAAAAGCTATGCAAACTAGTACTGACAGATGGCTGTAAGATAGACATTGAAATGGTCCACTTTAACAGTTTATATTGGATTTGGTTGCTGTTGTTGTGTTTAGATTAATAAAAGGAAAGCAAATGAAAAAAAATCATGCATTTTGAAATGTAGACAATACTGGTGCATAATGAAATCAAACATACATTATATACTCTATTACTCCATGTCGATCTTTGTTACAGAGTAAACTCTAGACTGATACTGAGGAAGTAAATATGAATGAACACATTTTTAGGCAAATACCTTGATTTTATATAGCAGTGTCATGATGAAGCTGTTTCTGTCTTTTCTGACCTTCCCCATAAGAGTCAACATCACTGCCTTAAAACTCCAAAGTTTTTATTCTGCTTTGCTCTTTGTGTTTACTCTTGAAACAATCATGGTCATGGCTTAGTTTCTGTCACTTTCAGTGGAAAAGCAACTGTCTTACATTAAATCTGAAAACCAAAATACATCTGACTTAGGGTAGTAGAAGGAAAATTATGTGTAGTGGAACCTGTTCTTCTCATAGAGATTGTAATACAGCAACTGTGAACTATGAATTGATGATTTCCAGAATTGTTATGATGGAAAAATAAGGTGTCTTCATTTCTTCTACTATTATGAATTATTGATTCTGTTATGAGTTATTGATGCTGTTATGTTTATTGATAAATTGTAGTAGTAGTAAATTAATACTATATTCTTAATGAGATTTTGAATGTTTTATTGCCTTTATAAATTAATTCTGCAGTACTTTAACTGTGTTTCCAAGAAAAATAAGTCAAATAATGAAAGACCAGTTGTTTGTTTTTGAGAAATATTTTTATTAAAAAAAAATATTCAGCAGACAAGAATAGTAGAAACTGTATAATTGAAATAACTAACATTATAGTATAGTACCCAGAAAGTTTCTGTCAACATATCAGGGGAAAAAAAATCCTGTTAATACATTTTACATTGTAATTTAATATACATTTCCCAGGTTGACCTACACTTCATGAAAAAAATACCACCTGGAGCTGAAGCGTCAAACATCTTAGTAGGTGAACTGGAGTTCCTGGACCGTGCAGTTGTTGCTTTTGTCAGGTTATCTCCTGCAGTGCTGCTTACGGGACTGGCTGAAGTTCCGATTCCAACAAGGTACAGTTGGATTTGTTTCTTTTCATGTTTTTCTGACTACCTCGTGGAGAGAGTAATGCAACTTTCAATTTTGTCATATATTCAGTTACAAATTTGGTTCTTTCTTCAACAGAGATGTCTTTTTACCCATCCATCCTTTAAATGATACATGAGTATATTCAGAACTATACTGTGTGTGTGTGCAGATAATCATTCTTTGCAGAAGTAGAAATGATAGCTTGTTAGGGTACAACACAGTTTTTTCTATGCAAACTGGTAATATTGCAGATGAAATACTAAGGTGAAATATGCAGCTTCATAGAATGCTCTGTGTTGGAAGGGACCCACAAGGATCATCGAGTCCAGCTCCTGTCCCTGCATATGACAACCCCACAGTTCACACCATGTGTCTGAGGGTGTTGTCCAGTCTGTTCTTGAACACTGTCAGGCTTGGAGCCATGATACCTCCCTGAGGAGCCTGTTCCAGTGCTCTGCCACCCTCTGGGTGAAGAACCTTTTCCTCATGACCAACCTAAACCTCCCCTGGCACATCTTCCTGCCATTCCCTCAGGTTCTGTCATTGGTCGCCAGAGAGAAGAGTTTGGTGCCTGCTTCTCCCCTTGTGAAGAAACTGTAGACCACGATGGGGTCTCCTCTTAATCTCCTCTTCTCCAGGCTGAACAAACCAAGTGACTTTAGCCACTCTTTATATGGCTTCTCCTCCAAACCCTTCACCAACTTCATAGTCCTTTTCTGGACACTCTATAGCGGCTTCATATCTTTTTTATCCTGTGGTGCCCAGAACTGCACACAGTGCTCCAGGTGAGGCTGCACCACTGCAGAGCAGAGTGGGACAATCACCTGAATGATCATCTGGAACTGAAACTAATGTGATACTGCATAATTATGTCCAGAAGAAAAAAAATAAGGAATTGAGTAACGGGAAAAAACAAACAATGTGATTTGATTGACTAGGGAAAGTGAGTAGGTGATGTACATGCTGTAAATATCATGCTTCTCTAAAAGTTACTTTGGAGATACTTCCTTGGTAGTGAATGTGACTTTTAATCACAAATTTTCAATAGATTCATTTTTTCCTAAGTTGAAACTTTTTCTAATGAAGACTTTGGTTCTGAGAACAAATTATGAGGAATTTAAAACAAAGTGTCAAAACCAGACTTTTTACTAAAATAGAAAGCATTTAAGTAGATCTGTAGATGTATTGTTTCCAGCTAGGGTTGGTTCAGGTCAAAACTCCAAAGTGATTCTCCCATATCAGAATTCACTGACTTAAGTTTTATTGCAGTCTCTCGCTTTTTTTTTTTTTTTTTTTTTTTTTGCATTTGTGCATATGTTTGTAGACAGATTCTGTCCCTCTTCCCCCTTTCTCTTGTAGTTTCTATAAAAGTAGAACTCTGATAGAAGGCAGTAATGTATTCCCGTTGTTTGTGACACTCAGGATGGAGTGTTTTGCTATGAAATGCTGAGACTCATGTCTTTGCTACTGGTCAGATAAACAGTATAACATTAAGTTGTATTTACTTGTTTGTGTTTTCTGGTTTTTGCATGTCTATAAGGGACATTGAGGGACTGGGTAGGCTTTGAAAAAACCTCCTGAGGCCTTTCCTCATAACCTCGCCCAGCTTTCCCCAAACAAACAAACAAACCACCGAAAGGAAAACAACAGATTTATTGACTTTTTGGCCAAAAGAAAATAAAATGATTAAAAATTAGGATAATAAAGAATTTCTGCCAAAAAAAAAAAAAGTTAGTAAAAAAATTGTATTTTGCATTTTAGCAAAACTGGGAATTTCAGTTATTTCATTTGAACCTGTCCTCTGCATTTTATAGAACCTTACTAGCCCCAAGCCTAGATTAGAGGCTGTCTAGAGCCTTATTGGGAAAAGGAACAATTTTAAAAATGATCTTTATTCAAGGGTAATTTAACTTGCCCAATATTGCAATAATACTACTACCATAAAGTAGTTGATTCTGTTGAATTAACAGAATTAAATAAATTAATGTAGATGTGAAGAAAATGAATGTAAATGTGTTCTACACCTAGATTATACTTGCATATATTTATTATGTAAGAGAAGGTTTGTTATGTAAGGAGGTTTTGATATTCTCCAAGTCTGGCTGTGAAGCGTATAATGTATTTTTGGAAGTTATTTCAACATCTTTTCTAACCAGAGCTTCATGTTTAAATGCATGTGTGAAGAACTTGAAGGCGTTTATCTATAATATTTGTCTTAGAGGTTCTTTTAGTCCAATTTTAAAATAAGTATTTCTGTAGTATGTATAGCTACTTTCATCCATCTATCCTTTACAGTTTTTTAAGTTATCTTCTATTTGCAGATTTTTGTTTATTCTTCTTGGACCGCTGGGTAAAGGGCAACAATACCATGAGATTGGAAGATCAATTGCAACACTAATGACAGATGAGGTATTTTATTCATGGCTTTGCTTTTGTCATTTTGTGCTGACTGAAGATGTGTAGTATGGAATCTCCAGTGTAGTGTCGTCCATATGAAACGTGGCTAATCATTCCAGTGATGCACAAATAGCGTTCTAGTTTATTTCATGATCCTGTAACAGCCCAGATTTTGCTGCCATAAGGAGATAACAAAATGAGAAACGATATTCACATGCAAGGATATCTTAACTGAGAAGATTCCATTTTATGCAGTTACTTTCCAGTGTAACTAATAGTGTTTTAAACTGTAAAATATCTAGAACATTTAGCACTGATAAGAATGTCTTTCCATAGCAGCTGGAACTTCTGTTAAAGCTATGTACCAGAAAATCTAGTCAGTTGAAGCTGCGATTGTTTATTTGGTGGGAACGGCATGAAGTCCATTCTATTTCAGAGAAAAGGGGCTATCATGGAAAATATTATGAGAGAGTTCCTTTCCTCATCTCCTCTCCTTACCACAAACACTTCTCCATTTTTCACAGGTGTTCCATGATGTTGCTTACAAAGCAAAAGACCGCAATGACTTGGTGTCTGGAATTGATGAGTTTCTCGATCAGGTTACTGTTCTCCCTCCTGGGGAATGGGACCCAACAATTAGAATAGAACCACCTAAAAATGTTCCCTCTCAGGTTTGTACACTGTACAACTCAGACACTTTTAAACATTGTGATGGAATTTTGCTAGGTAGAATTAAGTCTCAATTTAGCATTGAGCAGAGTCACTATATAGACATATTGCGTACTCTGTTGTTGTTGTTAGTTTACTTTAAGACAACCCTTGTCTTGCCAACATACAGTATAGTGGTGACATTTCTTGTAGTTCAATACTAGTTCTCTCCTGAATAAGAAATAGTCATATCTAAAGTGTTAAATTCTAGGGTAATTGGTCATAAGAATCTTTGATTATTCCAAACAGCCATGGTTTGCTTTTGTTCTACACTTATTGCAAGAATTGATCAAAGCAGCCTGGCTTGCTACTCATTAAAATGTTTTCTGATACAGGATCTTCTGTGATAAATTCTTTAAATTCCTTCTGCTATTTCTTGTTATAGAACTCATATACAGCTTATTAAGAGGTTGTGTTGATGAATCTTCCCATAAAATTTGCATGTTTAGTCTTTCAACACTTAAAACCTGTTTCCTCTGCTAAAATTGTTTTGCTTGCTAAGACCCATGAGAAGTATCTTTTCTTTTGGTAGGAGAAGCGTAAGATCCCAGGAGTGCCAAATGGGACTGCAGCCCATGGGGACGCAGAACAACCTGGAGGACACTCTGGCCCAGAACTGCAACGCACTGGAAAGTTAGTGAAAACATACACAAAATCTGAAGTGTTCTAAGTGCTGTACTTCCAAGGGAATCATAATGGTTTGGTTCTCTCTCAAATGACTGGCTTGACATATGATTTTTTTCAGGCATTTTTCCTGATTTGTACCACGTAGCTGAAAAGGACAATGTGTGCTAATTTGCAGAGAGGGGGAGAGGGCAAGAGGATTTGAGTTTTCACATTGTATTTGTTGCAGTCTCCTTTCTCTATTGTTTATAAAGGTCAGACCTCTGTTAAGCTTGATTAATGTTTCTAGGTTTTGGGCAGCACAAAGGAAAAGTTGGGAGTGGTCTTGTGCCATTTATTATGTGTGCGTGCAACTATTCTCTAGTTGAAGTTTCTGAGTTGTGCAACTCTAGCTTTCTTTTTTTAATCTCAGCAAGCCATGATATGTCCTGGTACATGAGGCTATGATTAGCACCGTGGCAACAATACACACACATCAGAAAGAAGGATTGCTCCAAGGAATACTTACGCTCTCCCGTCTAATGTGGTGTGGTGCAAGTGCATCAGCTGTCAGTGGTTGCCTTACTGCAGTGTAGTTGTGCAACAGACTTTTACCTGGCTGCTTCTTGATATTTCAGCATCATTCCTACCTGCATAAGGCTAAAGATTCAGCTACAGTGTTAGGGTAGACAGTGGGGCAGAGGAGATGATGGCGAGGCTGGCTGTAAGCCATTCTTTCACTGGTGAACCTGGTAATTCACAGCTCAAAGGGTTGTCCTAATATTTAGCATTTCGTCCTCTGATGCTTTGGGTGCCTGTGAGAAAAAGAGCATTGTGGGGATATTTACTTTAACTGTAGGGTATACTGTATGGGAGCATCTGTTCCTAAATATTTGATTATATTTAGCATAGTGTAAATGACAAAAGATGACAGTTCTTTTCCTTGGAGAATTGTGGCCTATATTCAGTTCTCTCATCAAGTGTATTGAGAAACAGGTTCTCAAATAAAGAATGTGAAGCTCTATATGTAGACGTGTGGGAAAACGAGCACTGTGGTAGCTCTCTGATCAAACAAAAGCAAAGTATTATTTCACGTAATAAATAATAGGGTTTTATGCGTGGGATCTAACAACTGTTGAGAAGTTTTGCATCCGGATAAGGTGAAGATTTTATAAAACAAACATGCGAATTATTTTTTTTTTAAAATACCATTTCCTAACTGAAGTTATCAAGACAGGGTTCTCAGAAACTTTTTTTCTGGGAAGAATGAATTCTAAGAGTATGTGTAATTTGATCAAGCAACAATACCTTCTCTGCAGTATATTTAAAGAAATCCTGTGGAATAAAGTTTGATGTGCCTTTTTCATTAATTTGATCTCTTCTATTTTTTTATAGATTTTTTGGAGGATTGATTTTAGATATAAAAAGAAAAGCTCCTTTCTTCTGGAGTGACTTCAGGGATGCTCTCAGTCTGCAGTGTCTGGCATCATTTTTGTTTCTCTACTGTGCTTGCATGTCTCCTGTCATCACATTTGGTGGTCTGCTGGGAGAAGCAACTGAAGGTCGTATAGTATGTGTTAAATCTGAACTTTTAAAACAAACTTACATTCCTAGGTTTGTGTTTAGTATTTTCTTACTGCTGCATGAATCACCTTTGAATATTGGTGTTTCAATGTTTAGAAGGCTACAGACTAAGATATTGCAAAAAGAACCTGTGTGAAAATTCATGGACACTTTTCTCTGTATCACATTCAGAGTGCAATAGAATCGCTGTTTGGAGCATCCATGACTGGGATTGCCTACTCTCTCTTTGGTGGACAGCCTCTCACTATACTTGGCAGCACAGGACCAGTTTTAGTGTTTGAGAAGATCTTATTCAAATTTTGCAAGTAAGTGAAGATCAGGATATGCATCATGCCTCAGGTGTTGTTAGGTAAAAGCAGACACTGATCCCAAAGTGTGTGTGGTTTGTTTGTGGTTTTTTTTTTTTTTTATAGCTGTTTTGAAGGGAATGCAAGCTTCAGGATTTTTTTTTTTTTTAATCGTATCATTTTCTCTCATCCCTAAATCATGCAAAAGGTGCTACATCTCACCTAGGAAGTACATGCAGTGGCAGTGGTGCCATCTTTCAGTAAGTGCTAATATAGACCCTGCCCTTCCTCCACCCGAACAGAGAAGGGAGGAAGCATCTTGCCAGAATAGCATATCCCCACTTCTATGTGAATGCACTATGCATGACATGTCTATGCCACAGGGTGGGTAAAAATTATGTCTGCATCTTGGCAACCATATTGTGCTTCTCCTCAAACGTCTCTACTTTTCTGCTGTGATGGGGACTTCTGCACCAAGATCTCCTGAACAATATAGAGTAGGTGCCCCCGCTTAGCTGCTCTCTTAGCTTTTATCACTTTCATGTAGACCTTCCAGTTCTCTGTGATAATGTCACCAAGCGTGTTTGGAGCTCTATCATCATATACAACAGGCATACAGGATTTTCATGAAAGTCTTCAATATAGCTATTCTTGCAGCTTAAGAAGAAATTGGCAGGTGTTGACTGTTCACAAGGCAGGATATGGGATAAAAAGTGGGTGGATCATATACGCTTCATGTGTGTGACTAATCTCAAAGCTGCTCACTCACTGCAGTAGAGATAGAGCTCTTTGTGTCCTGTTAGTTGGGAGGAGAGCTCAGGTCAAGAGGTGACTTGACAGTATCTTGAGTTCACAATAGGTAAATAATTTTTGATTCACACTGTCCCCAGAATCGCACATCCCTAGGCAAAGGAAATTTTGGAGCTTCCTCTTTTCTCCATTTACTGTACCTGGACAAAAGATAAAATGTGTTTAATTTTTTTCTTTTTTTTTTTTTTAGAGAGTATGGGTTGTCATACCTTTCTCTGAGAGCCAGCATTGGACTGTGGACTGCAATCCTGTGCATCATCCTTGTTGCAACTGATGCAAGCTCCCTAGTCTGCTACATTACCCGATTTACTGAAGAAGCTTTTGCTTCTCTTATCTGCATCATTTTCATTTATGAGGCCTTAGAGAAGCTCTTTCATCTCAGTGAGACATATCCAATCAACATGCATAATGATTTGGATCTGCTGACAAAGTACTCGTAAGTAAGATTTCTTCTGTTAACACTACAGTTTCTTTTCATAGGTTATGTTTCCTCTGTGAGGAAGGCAAACCAGTGCGAAGCAGGAAAAGTTTGCAGTAGTTGCAATCTTAACATGTGGAAGCTATTGAGTTAAGCATGAAGCTTGCATGTCGAAATAGTAGTTACTGGAGATATGTGTACAAGAAGTACACGTTTACTTAAGATAGGTAAAAAATATCTTGACTTGGAGTTTGGAAAAGCTTACACACATGCAACTTAAAATTCCTAGAATAAAAATTATGACTTGAAGGGAACTCAACTTTAGGTCTTTGTTCACATTTTTATTTAAAGAAGTGTAACTCAATGATCTTTTACTATAACCTTGTACTGATGATTTATAATATTTTATTGGGTTTTCAGGCAACATTTTTATACTTATATTGACCTCTCTAAAAAGGACATAATTTGATGTGCCTCCTCTGTTTTAACCTCTCTGGCAGTTCAGGTTCAAGCTGCAAGAACTGAAGTAGATTTGGAAATATTAGGTGCTGCTCAGCAGTGATAGATTTTGTCATAATAAATTTGTTCTTAATAACAAGATTTTTAATATGGCTTCATTTAGGTAGCTTTATTGTGCAATTTTGACAGGTAGTATTCTACTTGGGGAATAAAAAAGTGTATGGTTTTAATCAATATGTAAAGGACAAGTTCCTTGTCTGTCAATCTAAGCCTGGTCACCTCAGAAACTAAAATGTCATTAAAAAGCATTTTCGGAGAAGATCCCCCTCCAGAAATGTCTGTTTTATTTCACTGAACCGATTTGAACCCTTTCCATGAGCAGGGTGGGGCCCAAATGGAACAATGCTTGAACAGAGCCACATCTTCTGTTCACTGGAAAAACAGGACTGTTTCATCCAAATGTCTCATTTGCATTTTAAGCTCGGAAAAACAAAATGCAGCAACAGAGAAAACATTTGAGCTTTGTGTATGTTATCGCTAGAAAAATAGTTAGCAAATCCTGAATGTGAATGCATATTATCTACCTTAATACACAGAACAAGATAAATTATAGGCACTGTAGTTCTTCTGAGACATACTCTCTCATCATGCTGGAAAAAAAAATCTCTCTAATAGTTTAATCAGTAGACAAAGGAATATTAATTTTAAGAAAAAGCAATAAAGAATAGACTATGCATGCATCTGAGGTTATATCCTGGTTTTATTCAACTTCTGTTAATCAGTGTTTTCCTCTAAAGAGCCTTGTTTGCAGTGTTTGCGGATTTTTTTTTCCCTTTACCACTTTGAAGTAGCTGTCTCGAAGGGGAAGAAAATATCATGTTCTCATATGGTTTTGAAAAACAGATGTTGAAATGCAGGCAAATACAAAAGAATTATTCAGAAACCATTTAGCAGGTGAAGCTGAGCTGTTAAAATATTTAATGAATAGCATAAACACAAATAGAAATACGGCCTCCTGGGTAGCTAGCTTTAATCATGGATAGCTGAATCCTGTGATATTGCTTGAGATTTCAGAGAAATAAGATTAATAGTCTTGCATGTATAGGGGTACAGTGATGGGTATCTCTGTTTTATTATAGTGTTTTAATATCATAGTCCCTATGTTTAGAAATAAATGTTCCTCATTTTACTTAAAATTCCATTCATTAATCAGAATCCACAACTGATTTTTTAAGGGTGTTGCTTGCTCACTGCCTGCCCTTAGTAATTGTCTTTGCTGAATGTAGAATGTGCAGAGCATGCAGAAGGGTAAAAGCAGCACCTGCATCCTCCGGTTACAGCTATTGACCTCTCCTGTCCTGTTGGAATACCAGCATGAAAGTTTTAGATTTTTCCAAAAAGAATTCTTGAAGGACAAGTGTCTTCCAGATGTTTGGAAGAAAGATTTGACTGCTGCATGGTGACTTCCAACACATATAGCTATCAAAATTATTTTATGTAATGGTTTTGTAGTTATTTATGAGGTCATCATTTCATACCTATATTCTCAGTTATTCTCTATCTGTGTAGATAGTACAAATAGTGTATAGAAAGTACAAATATAAAGACTTATAAACTCTTGCATTACATTTAACTTTCAGCATTTATATCTTCTATTTGCCGTGATATCCTATTTGTTATCAATATCTTGTCCATGGCAACTGACCCTACTAATACCAAAATGACTAACTGTAGACATAGGCAACATAGTTCTTACGGGATGTAGCTTGTATTTTTTTAACCTTAAAACTGAAAGCACCAGTATGCATATTTATTAGCTTGTAAGAGCACATCTGCCAATTCCAAGGATCTGTGCTCTGGACACAACAGAGCGGCAATTCCAGCCTCCTCTGTTTTCTCCCCTCCTTTCTACTTCATCTGAGTTTTTCTTAGTTCTTTAGAACCTGCCCCAACAAGTTGGGACAACAGAAAGATGTGCTCTGTTGGAGCAACTCCACATCAGCTGCCCAGATGACCAGTGCTTTCAGAGCACACTTGTGCTACCTCAATTCCATGGGTTTGCTGTGCAAATATGCACATACTACTCTGTCCAGACACAGTGGCCATGTGCCCAGAACATGAAGGTATCACAATTACCTTCCCCGCAGGATCATCACAAGACATTTCAAATAACCTTCACTCCCTTCTCAAATGGCTGCGTGTGTCTCAGTTCCAGAAAGATCAGACACTAGAAGGTGAATAAGCATAACAGCTACTTGAAGTAAAAATCTCATTTTTGTGTACTTGAAGTTGTGGTATTTTGCTTTCACAAGGAATTAGAAGCATCTGAGCTGGACAGGCTGGAGAGTTGGGCGGGGAATAACCTGATGAAAATTAACAAGGGAAAGTGTAGAGTCCTGCATCTGGGCAGGAACAACCCCAGGTTCCAGCATAGGTTGGGAAATTACATATTAGAGAGCAGCGTAGGGGAAAGGGACCTGGGGCTCCTGGTGGACAGCAGGATGACCATGAGCCAGCACTGTGCCCTTGTGGCCAGGAAGGCCAATGGCATCCTTGGGTGTATTACAAGGGGGGTGGTCAGTAGATCGAGAGAGGTCCTCCTTCCCCTCTACTCCGCCTTGGTGAGACCCCATCTGGAATATTGTGTCCAGTTCTGGGGCCCTCAGTTCAAGAATGACAGGGAACTGCTGGAGAGGATCCAGCGTAGGGCAACAAAGATGATTAAGGGAGTGGAGCATCTCCCTTATGAAGAAATGCTGAGGGAGCTGGGTCTCTTTAGTTTGGAGAAGAGGAGACTGAGGGGTGACCTTATTAATGTTTATAAATATATAAAGGGTGAGTGCCACAAGGATGGAGCCAGGCTCTTCTCAGTGGCAAACAATGATAGGGCAAGGGGTAACGGGATCACGCTGGAACACAAGAGGTTCCACTTAAATTTGAGAAAAAACTTCTTCTCAGTGAGGGTGACAGACACTGGAACAGGCTGCCCAGGGAGGTTGTGGAGTCTCTTACTCTGGAGGCATTCAAAGCCCACCTGGACATGTTCCGGTGCGACCTCACCTAGGCGTTCCTGCTCCAGCAGGGGGATTGGACTGGGTGATCTTTTGAGGTCCCTTCCAACCCCAAACATACTGTGATACTGTGTGATACATCTAGTTTAAGTGGGTAATAAACTTGGGCTGAAACTGGTCCTGTCCTTAAAGGACCAGCATACTCTGTTACAGAAGCTAATTAGTATCTGCTGTTTTGCTAATTAAAACAGCTGTTTGCATTTTCCTCTTTGGGGATTTTAAAGACAAGTTTTTAATTGTTAGTAAAGCCTTGGCAGTTCTTTAATTAGCAATGGGTGAACTTCAAAAGGTTGAGCAACTAATTTCTCTTTGAATGCTCAGCCAAAGCTTATGTAAAACTTTATCTTGGATCTGCAGTTTTATTCTAGAAAACTCAGGTTACACTGTAACATTTCTGTGTTTTCTGTATTCTGCCTGTTGCCCACTCAAAAACTTCATGATAAATAGGTCAGGACTCTGTACACAGCTGTCAGTGCGCGCTGTGGCCCAGCCCTCTTCGCTTCTTTTCTCCCACGGGCTGTCCGAGGATGCTCTAATGTCTGCAGGTATTCGTCTACATCCCAGTGCTCTTGCCTTTGCCCTGGTGCAGGAGTTTGACTTGGGAAAAGTCATTGGCATGTGGTTAGTACTGTCCTTTGGAGTACTAGAAAGATGTAGAAAATAGTAATTTTAAATGGGTGATATTTCAACCAGATTGGAACCATATTTAGAGTGAGAAAGAAAACCCATTCTGTATTTTGGGTGGGTTTGAATTCTGTCATAAACAGTCTCTGTTGCAGGAGTTTGATGTAGAAGACTGTACTGCATGCATCTCTTCTTATATTTAAGTATCTGCCATAACAAACCTTAAAAGACTATAGAAAGAATGTTTAGAAATCAAGAAGACCCAAATGTTTGAAAATCAGCTGAATGTGTCTCTAAAGGATTTCTTAAAAATTTGTATATACTATTTTAACATTTAGGTAGAAGATAGGAGTTTGAGCTTGTTACAGAATTCTGTCTCAGAAAGACAAAAGTATCATTTGTTGCGTGTTCTAATTAATGCAGAACTAGTCTTAGTGCACTTTTAGCTCATTTTCTTTATTGTACTTGTTCGTTACTCTGTGTTGAAATATTAGCCCTAATTGTCAGGTGAGGTACTTGCAGGCAAATCCTTTCAGCATTCATGTATAGCTTTTTCTTAAAACACCACCTTTATGATATGAGTGATAAAGAGTAAGGGATTTAAGAGCTATATCATAAGAAGGACAAAGACAACCTGATTTTCAGTGTGCTACTGTACTGCATTTTTTTTCTTTTTAAACGGCATTGTTTTGAAGGAAGTTAACTACAGTAGCTGCATTATTTATTAAATCAAATACACATACTTTTTGATCTGGGATTTTCTTTCTTGCTTTTTGTTTTACTGTGACCTTTTTGTATTTCTCATGCCATTAGCATTTGTAGGTTGGCATGGCAACTCTCTTATTTCTGCACTCTCCTCCTCCTGCTTTTTCCTACCCCTGTAGCAAATATATCTTCAGTTAGTGAATTCTGCCTGAAACACTGATGCACATCAGTTTTAATGTGTATATTAAATACTAAGATATCATTTTTGCTAGGAAAGGAGAACCTTACAACTGGGTGGATTAAAAACAGAGGTTCTCAAAAGGAAACAAGTATTGTGGATGAAAGGAACATGATTTAGAAAGCAATCCAGTATTCTTTAAAACACAAGCATTTTAAGATAATTATCTTAGAATACAGAAGATCAATTATTTCTCAGCATGAGGTTGCTTAGATCTTGGGGCCTTATATACCTTTTGTTTTTTATTAATTCTTTTTTTCAGAGTGATGAGTTAATGTTGTTTTTAATAATTCTTTACCAGAAGTTACTCAATTATTAACAGATTACATTGAATAATTTTAAAGTGATATCTTGGCATGGTAATATGCATATTGCAATCTGTCTTGGTATTGACATGCACTTACGCATTAGGAGTAGAAAATCCCACTCTGATGTAATTAAGGAGCCAAGATCATGTCAATCTCAGTATCTTTTGCAGGCTATAGAAACCATTGCTTCTAGACAGCATTCTGAGAATTTGTTTTGTACACACCACTATTTGCACAAGCAAGTTTTAAATCTTTCATTATCTACATAACTTAATCTAAATGCATTATTATTGGATTCAAATTATATTTTATGCCCTGTATTCCTTAACCTGCAAGTGGAATGAGAAGAGCTAGTGATGATAAGCACAGAATTTCTCATTAGGATCCGAGGCATGTAATTGAATTCCAGCTTCTGTAATGATATATTTGAATGTAGATATGAATATAGATTTTCTTTTCCTCTTCTTTATAGATTTTTTTTTTCCCCCAGCAGTTAAGTAACTGTGCCAAATCCTGTGTGTCTTTCCTTAAGAATGTCCCTCTTCTTCCCAAAACCATGCAACAGCCATCATTGAGTTCAACTGCTGGCTCCATTTTGCTTTGTGGCAAACCCAGGAATCTAGAAATTATTTTTCTATATTTGATTTATTCTAGGACTCCCCTATGTCTGCCCAACCCAACTGACTCTTTTCTCTTGCTCCCTCTTTTGAGCCCAGGCAGTGCCCACGTTGCTTCATTCTTTCCTACTACTCATCCCCTCCACTTTGGAAACAGATCTCCTTGTTAAGCAGTTCTCCACAGCATTCAGTTTGTAGTTGACATATAGTCTACACAATGCCTTCAAATCTAGAAATGCTTACATATAATCCTTGGGTGGTTTTGTTACAGTACATATTGTTATACTACACCTAAACAATCTAAACTTAAGCTGACCATATAGCATTATAGTGTATTACAGTATATTATTTCTGAATGAGCATCGTACTGAAGTGTATGCTGTTTTAACTTTGGAAGCAGGGTGAAGTGACATCCTAAAACTATGTCTCAGTGAAAGCTTTCAGATGAATTGTCAATATCCCACGTAATTACACTACTTTTCAGCAAATTAGCTTCTGTGTATGGCAGTTACAAACCGCAGTACTGCTAAGAATGCACAGAATGCATTAGTGGCACCAGGCAGCCCGTTAAAGGTCAACATTTATGAGTGACAGTCAGGGTTAACAAAACTACAGTATGATTATAGATCTGTTTTCTAGACTTTCCCTGTGACAGAACAGCGTTCTCCTGATGTGCTCTCCAAAGAAATCTCATTCTTTGAGATTTCTTCACTGTAACGTCAGTTCCACCACTCCCACCTTGATTTATCTCTCTGTTTCTATGTGGGTGTGAAATTCTCGTGCTGCTGAATGCATTGTCTAGGTACTTCTATAGGCTTTTCTGTTTTCCCTCTCAGCTTCACCGACTAAACTATGTAGACTTCCAACTTCAGAGAATGTACATGGATGCCTACTGATGTTCGTGATGGTCAGAGATGGGCTACTTAACTTAATGACTCAATGGTCTAATTCAGGCTGACAGATCTAATGAATAAATGAAGAAAAAAATCTTGTCTTGCCGTGGCAGCTGTGCTTTGAAAGGGTTTCATGATACTGAGAATAGAACGTAACTGACAAATCCATTTCTCATCAGTATTAATTATTCTGTTTCCAGTCTCTTCTCCATTGAGACTTTGATTTTGTCATTATGAATATTGACATGGGAAGGAATATGGTAAATATAATGCCAGGCATATGCAGATGTTGTAGATGTGGGACAGCAGAGAAGTCATCTATGCTATTGTTGTTGTCCCCTTCTTATAACAGTTAGACAAACAGAAGAACTATGCAAGTGCCCGTAATTCACATGAAAATGGTATATCTGGAGACAACCTAAACATGCATAGCATTCTGCTATTCATGTGCGTTCCTTCAACCTTGTAAATGCAACAAAAAGAAGACATGCATATATTCTAATACCTTACTTTTAAAACAAAATTAATGATAAAAGAGGATCAAATGAATCATCCTGTATCTTTTAGCATAAGAAAGATGATTGCTGACTCCTTATCACTGAAAGACATGAGAGTATGTTGCTAAGTTAGTACTATATTTGGAGGAGAATATGTTGCTTGGAAAATACAGGTGTATGTATGTATAGTCTATTGCTCATTGGCAATGGCATAAACTCCACATAGATCTCTTGTAGTGGGCTCAGCAATTTAAAAAATTTTACAAAAATGTTAGAGTATTATTTGAACCTCCAAGAGGTGATAACATTTTTACTATTCCAGCCTTCTGAGTAATATTTCATCACGAGAAGAGAAAGATGAGTTAATGGTTAACAATTCAGAGTGTTTTACTTTTTCTCATGAGAGCTGACCTCTCAGAGTAAAAAATGACAATGAAAGAGACTAAAAGTTTTAAAAGATTAAAGTAGAAAACCTTATTTCACTCATGTGAGTTTCTCCTTGCAGTTCAGTTGTTTTGGGAAATAGTCATCATTGAAGTAACTACATCTGTAATGAACTGTCATGTTTTGGTAGATACTCTTTTATGTTCTGGCACCGAATGGTACCTCCAATTGTCTTCTGTGCTGGTCAGGCTGTTTCTTACTATCTCACATTTTTCTAATGTTAAGTGATTAGTGGGATACTGGAAGACAGTTATACTGTGATACAATCTCACATCAACATTTCAGTGTTGCCAAAAGGCATGAAATATTAAAACCAATATAATGTTATAATAATGATCTTCTCAGTAGAAAGCAGGATCTGATCTTTGCAGTTAGGACCTAATTCTGCACCCATTCAGTGACAAAAGCTGGATGCAGGGTGATTTTGGTCTGCATGAGTGCAGTTTGCACAAGTGACTTGCTTGCTGATGGACAATTGGTAAATTTACATTTACGTTGGTAAATGCCTGTGAAACTTGGTAAAGACCAGACTGGAATGCTGTGAGGGAAGTGGTATTGATAGAGAAATAAAGAGGGTGATGATCTCATCTGAAGGTGAATTACCTGAGCTGTATTAAGCTATAGCTTCAAATGTTGCGTTTCTGGCTACGGAAACCATTTTTTTGGCTTCTCTAACTTTTAAATGTAATTTTGCAGTTTGCAGCAAGTGTAGCTGTGCCACGTAGTGTTGGTGACATGCACAGTCTTCCCTTCTAGTGAGAAAGTGACTGTGATTGAACAACTGTAATTAAACCCCAATGGGCCATCGCCCAGCGTCTGGCCAGTCTGCGATCAGCGATGGACACCAGGGGCTGGGAGCTCCTGTGCTCACAGGAAACACTCGTAACCTGAAATAGCCACCTCTGTATTGTTGCATGAACATCGAATACTCCCTTGCAATAACATAGACATACCGTTGTTTGACTTTATTATGCTACTGTAGCTCACTAGTAGTGATGCGCTTCATTTAACCCATTTTATAATACTTTAAACTACACATTGAACACTCATTCATTCTGCACTTGGGGCCTGATCCAAAGCATATTAAATATGTTTGAAAGATCCAGTCTACTTCAATGACTTTTGGCTCAGGCCCTCTATTTCTCTGAATGCTGTTGTGCCTTTTTTTTTTTTTTTTTTTTAAATTTATTTTTGTTCATGAGCTGTAAGGGCTTTTTCTTTCTTTTATAAATAGCTGCATTTCAGGTAAAAACAAGGAGTTGCACAAAGACAACCTGCATCTCTATGTATGTATTAAATGCAGCTGTTGTCACATGTATAGTATTGTAATCAAAATATAGTGGCACTATTCTGTACTCATAATGTAGATGGTAGAATGTCTTGTATAGAAGATACTACAAATCTAGATGAGAATTGTCATTTTGTGGAAAGATAAACAGTCGTGGAGAAAATAGATGGCATAGCTAAGTGAACAAACTGATACTCCTCTAGAAATGGAGTGCAAATGTATGCTCTCCACTCTATTGTCAGACATTATCCTGTTCCCAGTTACTCCTGAAAACTTTATCGGAAAGGAGAGTACAGAATTTATTTGCAGCCATCATAAGCACATTAAAATACTAGTAGGATAGATAGTACTATAGATTTTTAAAAGTAGAATTAATTTAAAGAGAACTGCAAAGCACACTTGCCATCTTGGAACCTACAGAGTATCCTGCACATTTTGAAGGCTTTGTCAAAAGAAAAAGCCCCCCACTGTTGCTTCAGAGGCTTTAAAGACTTTATTTCGATTTTAAATTTCCTATTTGCAGTATTGTCCTCCCACAGTGCCTCGTCACATTTTGTATGTCAAAATCCACAACTGAAAATGAAAAGGATGCTCTTAAAGCAGCTGTGGGGAAAGGAAAAACAATGGACACAGAAGTTCCCTGAGCCTTTGGTGCTGGGGATCTTGCAGAGCCCTGACAGTTGACCGGGCAGTTTGACAGCTTAGCACACGGAGGCCTCTGGTAGAGAGGAAGAAAGAGGATACAGACTGCATTTGGGAAGTGGATCAGCCTGGAACTGTGCATGGTATCTAATACCTGTGTAGGGAAGCATTAGGTGTAAGGGATGGGACAGGACTGGCATGTTCTCAATATTACAAACTGTGCTTGGAAGTATCAATAGAATAGGACAAAATAGGTGGAAAAACTTTCTGTGAACAGTCATTTAAATATGTCACATTACGTACTATATATGCACATGCACCTCACGGCAAATTATACTAGTAATAGCACTAGCTACAGAACTATGAACTGCTTCAAAGCATGAATTCATTTGAAGTAAAATTATCTGGCAAAGTAGATCACAATTTCAATATGTCATGAAGTTGATAATTTGGATTAATATATGATACTTCTTTTGTTAATAAGGAAGAAATATTATTTTGTCTTTTCAGATGCAATTGTGTGGAACCAGAACATCCTAGCAATAAAACCTTACGATACTGGCAGGACTACAATATATCTGCATCTGATGTGCCATGGGGGAACCTAACTGTATCAGTAAGTGAAATATTGGAACTTAATAAATAAAGGCATAAGCTAAATAATTTTTTCTCTCCTACTGCAGCAACTATATTGAAAAAAATACCGTGTTTTTTTCTGATCATATTAGTTCAAATAAAGCATAAAATATGCTTAACTGAACAAAGGTTAACATAGACTTTGAAGCATTATCTCCTTTTGTAAGCATTTTGCAGCCTTTGATAGTACACATTAAAGCAAGTATGTGCATTTTGTGCCCTGCTTTGGAAACCTGACACACTAGCACAAGAGTTTGACTGAGATTAAGTCTAAACATGTCAAATGACAACGGATTTGTCCTAAATTCTGCCAGATGGCAAAACCAAAGTTTCCTTGTGTAGAAAGACTCTGCAAGCATTTATTTCCTCTAAAACATTCTTACGGTTGTTCAGGCTATAAAGGAGAGGAAGGGGAGAGATTCTGTAACAGTTACTGCTCAGTGACCAAATTTTTCTTACATAGGATTCCTTGTTATGCGTAATCTTTTTTCTTTTTTCTTTTTTTTTTTTTTTTTTTTTCCTGGTGGTTAGGGGAGCTATAAACAGTTTGGGGAGTTTGCATACACTTGTGTACACTTGTCTAGGTTTAAAGGATTTATTACTTCAGGTTTGCCTTCTTTAAAGCAGCATTTACAATGATTAAAATGCCATACTGAGATCAGACCACCACTTTCTCACAAATGGATCATTTCATTACACAGACAAAGAGAAGTGAGTGCAAAAACCAGAAACCTGAAGGGTTCTCTCAAAAATATAACTGAATTAACCCCATCATAGGCATAACCAAATGAAATGCTTAAAAACTGATCCAGTGGACCATCTCCAGCCCAGTTTTTTCTTTCAAAGGCAGAAATGTAGAACTGGTGTCCTCCCATCATGTGTTAAGCAAGAGCTGCCTTCCATGGCTGCTCTGTCTTGAAAGCAGGGACTGCTCCTCAACTCTGTTGGTGTGGCAACAGCAGAGAAGAAGTTGAGAACTGCTGGCCTGAGGGATTCCAGCAATCCAGAATGAATATTCTCAAAATTGCAGCACACTCTATGAGCATCTGTGCAGGGGCAGACTCCTCCTCTCACTTTCTCAGATCCCTGACAGTGTTTTTCAGACTACATTTGCAGCTGAGGAGATTTAAAATAACAGATTTTGTTTTAACTATAAATGTAAAAGACAGGCTGCATTATATAAAACCCTTTAAAACTTCTGTAAAAGCTTGTTACCAAAATTTGAGTTTACATGGGTGGCAGTAAAACTGACGGACTTTTCCCATTAGCCCCTATAGTTGTCAAAGAAATAACTAAAATTTTTCACACTTTCATGTATTTATATCTTGAAAGCATCATCAGAAACCTTCAATTCTCCTGTTCTGGAGAAATGGAGTAAAAGACTAGACCTAGTTTCCTATAAATATTTGGTCAGTCTTACACCGCTGTCGTCTTCACTGCTCGTTTCTTCCTGTTGTTTGTTGTGTATGATCTAGAAGTTTCAAGTTTCTGAAGATCTAGGCTGGCACTCTCTAAAAACCAACAGTAGGACCAACAAGTTGTTTTGCTATCTGGGACTAAACAAATGTGAGCAAAGTGTTAATCCTGACGGTAACAAAATCTTTCTCAGTAGGTGTATGATGAAATTCATCCGTGTGCTGTGCCAACATCAAGGTCTAGCTCAGGCCAGGACAAGTTTCCTACATGATGTCCCAGAATCTTACAAATTTCTTCTATAACTCCTGATATATTTTTTTTTTATTTCCCCCCCCCTCCATTTCGTCACTTAGAAGTGCATCATAGCTATCCCAGGCTTACTGCTATACCACTATAAAAAGTTTTGCACTCTTTTGTCTCACAGTCATCAAATAGCAACTGTGTTTTTTTCCAAACCAGCCATTGTTTAAGGCCAAAGTTTTTCATAACATATCAAGCCACAGTGTTGTGATGGGAGTCTGATGAGCCAGTGACCCAGTTCATTTGATACTAAAAGATTCTGATCTGGCAGGTCATCGCTGGCTGGAATCTCTGGTTCTGGGTGCTGTGTTTCTTTTTGCTTAATATCTATGAAGGAATTCGGGAAGGAGAAGGAAAGGGTTGCAAGTCCAGAGCTTGTAGCTCACATTTTTAGAGCTACTCATTATTTCTCTGCCTGGAACAACTATGATTTTAAACAACTAATGATGGTGTTGGAGAATTACTAGATACGTTTTCTAGTGTGTCTGAGTATTTGATCATATTTTATATTGGATAGAATGAATGTTACAGATTTTGAATTTTGCTGCATTTTATCAGATCATTTTAAGAAAGAGATAATTTGTGGAATGTGCTGCCCCCATGTGGTATTAAATGTATTGGTCTGCTTTTAGGCTAATACTGCACATGCTAAGTAGCTTTTTCTTGAATTGGTTTGCCTATGAAATTAAAACAAAAAATCATTTTTTGAGAGTGCACTAGGAGCAGCCTTTCTCTTGGTAGCTTTTGAACTTCACTTTCCTGTCTTGGAAGGAATTAGGAAGTGCAAATCTCTGTTTGTAAACAGAAAACAAATAAGTGTATTTGATCAGTTTGAAATAAATCTGGGTTTATATTAATGAATTTATTTATGGTCCTGATCTCTCTTAAGAGTTTATTTTGGGGGTTTGAGAGTTTTCCACGCAGACTAGATACAAACATTAGTGAGTTTTAATTTTTACAGTAATAAATATTTTTAAATTATTTTAACTATTTCTAGTAGTACAGTCTGCTTGCAATTTAGGAAAGTAATTGGAAAGAAAATACCAGTGTAAGCATGGATATTTTTCGCAACAATAATGCTTTGCTCTCTCTGATAGGAATGTAAGAAATTTCATGGAGAGTTTGTTGGAAGAGCCTGTGGTCATCATGGCCCTTATGTTCCAGATGTCCTCTTCTGGTCTGTCATCTTATTCTTTTCTACAGTAACGCTGTCATCCACACTGAAGCAGTTCAAAACTAGCCGATACTTCCCAACAAAGGTATGTGCCATTTTTTTAATTCAAAAGTTGTCAGTAGTCATGTGTAAGCCTGAATTTCGTCTGCATTGCAAATTCAATTAACTGCTGGTGAAGCAGACACTGCATCTTTTCTCTGTTGGAACATCATGTCAGAATAAGCACAGTTTTAGCTTTAAGCACAAAATGGCTTGAAAAAGTGAAGAAAAATAAATCCTAAATCACACATTAATGTTTCAGTTAAAATTGTTGTTTCTCTCAATACTCATAGGTACGATCTGTTGTCAGCGATTTTGCTGTCTTTCTCACTATTTTGTCCATGGTTTTAATTGACTATGCCATTGGGATTCCATCACCGAAACTTCAGGTTCCAAATGCTTTCAAGGTAATTTGTTAATAAATTGCACCGCCTTATATTTTTGACCAAGTAGTGTGCTATAGTGGGTTTATTATATTTTTTTAATCATCAGGGAGTAGTTACACTATTTTGAATTTTTCATGTTCACCAAGTACTATGCAACCTCTCTGACTAGTGGCCCATGTAAGTGAGCCTCTGCTGTCAGGCCCCTTAATGTTTCCTAATGTTTTCTGTGTGGGAACCCATCTGGCTCAAATTACCCAAATCCTACACTACTATAATGTTCTGGGGCTCCTTGCTGGGCTCATTTAATCAAATTTTATCAAATACGACCAAGTCTGTAATATCCCAGATGATTTTATGATATGTAACTTCTCTTTTTGGTATCATAGGAAGTTTAGCATTTTTCTGTGCTCATACATAGATTGATTTTAAAGGAAATCATATCCTAGTAATGTTTTTGTATGTATTCTTGTGAAGTTAAAATGTGAATAATCCTTAGAGTGCTGACTGGTCATGCATGACTGTTTTTATAGCCCACCAGAGATGATCGTGGCTGGTTTATTTCTCCTTTGGGGCCTAATCCTTGGTGGACAGTGATAGCTGCTGTAATTCCAGCCCTGCTTTGTACTATCCTTATCTTTATGGACCAGCAGATCACAGCTGTCATTATCAATAGAAAAGAACACAAACTAAAGGTATTCAGTCAAATAGTTATATTTTCACTGTTGCTTTCTGCTTCAGGCTATGTAATGTGCCTTCATCTACTTGACTATGCTAATTTATTTTATGTTAAATAGTGCCCCTTTAAATTGTTATGCTTTTTCTCTGTTGGTCTCTGTAGTACCTGTGTCCTGTGTCAGTGATTTGCTGCCTTGCAGAAGTCTTTATGGATGTGATTTGGAACAGAGATTCTGAATCAAGAAAATGCTGTCCTCTATGATTTATTAGAAGTATGATACCCATTCACCTAAAAAACCAAACTGGACATTAACAATTTCCTTAAGTACCTTAATTTTAATTATATCTTCAGATACTGACAGTGTTTTTCTACTGGATTGGATTTTGAAAAGCTATTTAGGGGTTGGTTTGTAATATAGGATGTTTTTTCCTCTCTTCATCCTTCTCTGTGGTTCTACCCATCCATTTTTTTATGCCCTTCCTATCTTAAAAAAGAAGAAGAATAAAACTGAGCTTCAGAGGCACAATGGGTTCTTAAAACAACATAGGACAACTTCCTGCTCTGTTCTCTAACACTTTAGTTGCCTACAGATGGAGAGAGAAAAAGGGACATCACCCCTCTGAAAAACTGTTGGGCAAAATGTAGCAGCAGGTTTCTGTACATGTATATGCAGCAAGCTTAGGCTTTTTTTGACATACTTTTAATAAGCAGCAATCCAATCCTAAGTTGCTTTAGCAAATGCATTTGCAACCTTCACTTTGCACTGCCTCTTCTTGGATGATTGTGACATTTGATATGTTCTTTTTTTGCCCTCTTTGTCAGCCTGGCTCTTCATGTCAATCCATAGCATTGCATGTGGTTAACTTGACAGATGCAGGAATTTGCTGCCAAGCTTTGGAATGTGTTTTTTCAGCACTGGCATCTGGGAGTCAGATGGTCCTCCTGGCTGCCCCCTTGTCTTGCTGCATTTTAGTTTTGCTGGGGTCTGGTGTAGCATCACCTGTTGCTACGCTTCCTTTTCTTCCCATATGTCAGGTTCCTCAGATCATGTATGAATGTGAGGAAATGCTCTCGGATTCTGTATGCATTAGCAGATACGTTCCTCATAAATGTGTCAGAAGGTAAAAAAAGGTGTCTCTGTTAGGATTTAGAATTAAACTCTTTCTTTGAGTGTCTTGTGCGTGTAACTAATAGCTGTGTTTAACACATCTCTGAATTTGTCAAGATGTGTCTTGGAGATAAGACTCATAAGCACTTTTGGGGAGTGAGGGAAGCTTGCTAGAGTTGATTCTTTTCATTTTCTTTACTTTATATGAATCCCCTTTTTAAATAATGTAAGCAAATAAGATGGCATTTTCATTTCGATATGTGGCTTACATTTTCATAAACCCAGACGCTTCCCATTTTAGAAGTAAAAGTTGTCTTCAGAAAGAAATGATTTGTTTGCTTCCAGCTCATTTTCCCCTCTTTTTTTATACTTCCCATAGCAAATTCTGAATAGTGCACATTTCAGCTTTTGGCAGTCTCTGTAGCAAACCCTTCCAAGTTTAGTTTAGTTACTTTTTTTATGTCAAAAGACATTTGCATGGGTTTACAGGCAAAATTATGGTTCAACATATTCACACTGTTTGCATGAACATCACTGTTTCATCAGACCATGACACTGGATTTGTTGCCATATTGCAAAATTTTGTGGAGATAACTACCTACCTGACTTTCTAAAGGGATGTAGCTTGAGCTCCTGCTTGCAGCTGCGTGGTCGTCCTGGGTGCTTGGTAAAATTGAAAAGAAATATCCCTCTCAGCTATGGTAACAGATATCTATACAACCGAGCTTGATGCAGACCATTGGGCATTTTCAAGTGCAGGGTGTATTTGCAGGTTTTTAAATGTATCTCAGATTTGCCCAAAGATTTTTATCCACTACTGCCAAAACAAAGCAACATGCTCCTGTTGGTAAATTTACAGAGTGTTTCAGTACTACAGAGATGATTCAAAATCAAAGGTTTTGTACTGACATCTCACATCAATGTTTATGACACTATTTTAAGTATTGAATAGGGAAACAAGTAAAACAGTACCTGATGATGAATATCATGTTATAGTTTAATTTAATGTATAGTGTAATGATAGTTTATCTTGATGTACAGGTATCTGCTCTTAGATAAGATGAAAGTATGTTAGTGAAAACTTCTTACTATCACATGCTTACCATCTATAAAAACTTTATATTATGTGGTTTTATGGCCCTTTATAGCATAAGCTTCCTTTGCAAATGTTAACTTCAGAATTTTTGTGTAGGAAAGACTCAAAATACATATTTTCCTGCCTCCTGTGTAAGGATGGCTGGGGGGTGTATTAAGATTAGTGAAGTTGAAAGCTGGCAGTGGAGCTTGATGTTCCACTCACTGTTCTCCACAGCAGAGATTGAGTTTAAATCCAAAATGTATCTATTTTCCATTGTCCTATTAGTATCTTTTATAACCAGGAAAGGTGTTTGCCCATTGTAAAGTGGATTTATGACATGTACACTTAATTCATAACTGAAATGAGTGTAATAACAGCATTTCTTATGAACTAGTAGCAGTTCCCCTTAGATAACCAGTTTGCCGTCACCACTGACCTAACCTGGGTAACACATAGAAGAAAACTAATCTTTCCCACAAGTCACAAATTTTTTAATTGTCTCTAACTGTTCATTAGAAATGGCTGCCAGGAGTGCTCTCCTTAATTCAGATGTTGTTTTATATCTTCTTGCTGTCACTACGTTTTTTCCACAGAAAGGATGTGGATACCATCTCGACCTACTCATGGTGGCAGTCATGCTTGGAGTTTGCTCTATTATGGGATTGCCGTGGTTTGTTGCAGCCACTGTCCTCTCTATTTCCCATGTGAATAGCTTAAAACTGGAATCAGAGTGCTCTGCTCCCGGGGAGCAGCCAAAATTTCTTGGAATCCGTGAGCAAAGAGTCACAGGGCTCATGATTTTTGTCCTTATGGGCTCATCTGTCTTCTTGACAAGCATCCTGAAGGTAATTTGGGGAAGTAAGGAAAAGCTAAAGAATACTGCACTGAACTGAACATTTCACTGTTGTGTTCCAGGCACATTATTAACTAGCATAATGTTACACACTGATGATCTAAGGTGGAATTCTAATTTTGCATAATAAAAAGGCTAGGGACATCTAACATTTTTAAAACAAAAACCTTTAATGAAAATCTGGCCTGACTGAAGTCAGAGGGATTTCTACCATTGAACTGTAGTATAAGAAGATTTACCCTTTGTCTCTGCTTCGGGCCTGTGGCAAATTATCATGAGACAGACTTGCTAAATTATACCAATAAGTGCATTTATTTAGAAACTTTAAAAACATTTTGTGATTTCTGGTTAATTTAAAAATATTTTCACAGTTGCAAGAGAAGTTATATGGTTCATTTATTGGAAATGAACATGAAAATTCTCTCATGCTGCCTGCATACTCAGCTCAGCTCACAGGTGTCCTGAAACTGGTGTCTAGTTATATGCGTATATATCATCAACATACAGAATACTTACTGTCTTTAAGAATTATCGGGCCTCTGTGAAATGAGTGAGACTTTTGCCATTGACTTCAGTAAGACCAGAATTTAGATTTGCGTGTTGTCACAGCCCTTAGAACTTGTACTTTCCACTGATATTTTATTAAGTATATCATAAAGCCTTCACTTTGAATACAGAGAGAACATGAGTTTTGTGTATTTAGTATTTAAAACGGACACTTAGCTACGGAAATATCCCTTCACCTACACAGTCTATACTGAAAGTCTGAATATTTAAAATATTAAAAATCATCCCACAAGAGTCATTCACCCATTTTTAAATGTTCACAGCACAGAACATTTATTTTTTTTTTCTTGAACATTTTTCTGAGGATTATAGCTTTACTATCCAGATACTCTCCTGAACAGTATTTTAAGTAAATAATTTAAGTATCTATCACTTTCATTTTTTGTGTAGTTCTGTTAATTTTATTAATAATGAATAAAGTATATTGTAATGACTGGCTGTGAGAGGAAAATAAAACTGTAGAGACAGATTCTTCTTTTCCTTTATACTCTGAGAAACATTATTAATTTGTAATTGAGTGACTCTGATTTACAACTTGTCTGATTAATGCAGGCATATGGCGCTTTGAATTTCAACTGTTTCAAATGTCTTTCTAGGAGCATTTAAAGTTGTTAAATGGTATTTAATATGCTCTTCCTCTTCTCTGCTTGTTTGTCTAGTTTATTCCTATGCCAGTACTTTATGGAGTATTTCTTTACATGGGTGCCTCATCTCTAAAGGGAATTCAGGTAAAATGGATTTATGAAGAGTGTGTTACTGATGATGTTTTCTATAAAATGTGTAGCTATTCTTATTGTATTATTTTATTATCATTTGTGTACAATCTTAAAGGAGTGTTGTGAACCTTAAATTCTTGAAAGTGACTCAATTAAAAAGGAAAATGGATTCTTTCTACATAGAGTATTCCCTCTAAGTAATGTGCCCCAATTCTTTTATTTTTTTAGGTGCAGGTTTTTCTGTTCACCCTTGTTATCAAGGGAATCCTGTCTGAGCCTAAAAACTGAGTAACAACTATCAGGATTTCTTCCTCTCCCCTGCCTCTCATTTACCTGCTTACCTGCTGTCTTTTCAGCTTCTGCGTTAATACCTTCCTAGTGGTACGCTTCATGTTGAACTTTATCTGTATGAGGATTTTGGCAAAGTTACCCTAAAACTAACACAGGTGACATTTTGAAGATATTTCCTGTGCAAATAAATTTCCCAGGCCCGGAACTGTTGCAAGTCATATGCTACTTAATTCTTGGCCTCGGAATGAAGGGCAAGTCTAGTGGACGGGCAGCATTACTCCTGGATGACTGCAGCATTCAGTGCGATGGTGTCAAATCTTTTAACCCATCTGACACAAACACTCGAATTCTCAAGTGTGCCTTTGTTATTGAGAGTTGAGGTACTGATACACATTTCGAGACAACTGAGAGAGAACAGTCACATATGAAAACATGAATTATACTGTGCAAAAGTTTGTCAAATACATAACTGTTTCTTTCATTATATTTAAATTTTTGATTATGAGTTAAAAGTTTCTTGCTTTTTTACCTACTATTTATGGGCAAAGCTGGCTCTTATTTTTGAGTGGTGTTTTCTATTCAGAGTATTTTCTTTTATACCTTTGCCTAGCTCTTATCATTTGGGTTGGTATTCTAAAAAGTGTAGTTTGGCTTTTACTGAGGTTTAGATAATTTCAACTTCATATGGTTCAGCTCTTTCCCAGAACAAGGGTATGAGAAAGTACACTATTGAGAAGCGGTTTTTAAGGCATGCTAAAATCTGGCTATCTTTACTTGGAAAAGTGGTGGCATCACCCTACTTTACTCCCTCCCCCAAGCTGGGACAAGGAATTGAGATTTGATAAGATGGCTTTTGTGGGAGGATGTGCTTTTTGCTCTTTCTGTGAAAAAGAAAAATGCTCAAATCTGGCCAAATTATAAGCCTTTAAAAAATGCAGTTTGCACATGCTCAATGAAAATTCCTGAAACTTGAAATTCCTTAAGACTGTGTGAATATAGGATGGCTCATCCATGCAGGGAGAAAGCGTGCATTACCATCATCACTTCGCTGTAGCAGCAGACACAAGTCTCGAGGCAGTTTGGGGCCTAATAGGTCTGAGAAACAAGAACCTCTCATGCGCATTCCTAATGTCGTGGCAGTTGGCTTTTGGCTTTTTTTTTTTTCTTTTCCTCTTTGCTGTTGTTCCTGGTCTTGTAAAGAGAGTGCAACAGGAAAAATAAAGCAGCCTGGGATGAAGTGTCTGGTGCAGTAAACTGAGGGAAGAAAAAAAAAAAAGGGGAGTTTCATCCACATGAGAGAAAAGACTGAGGGAGATCCCTCCATGATCAGATTTTTGTGTGCTAAAGGAAGCAGAGCTCAGTTGTTGAAAAACAACTTCCAATCAGTTTGATTTGCAATTGATTCACATCTACTTTGTAGTATGGCTTTGCCTAACTTCAAGAGTTCTTGACTTGAAATCTTGGCAGTACTATTTTAAAAGAACTATTTTAATTGTGTAGAACACATTATGCAGTTATGAGCAGGATGGTTCCTGGAGTGTGACCATGCAGATTGTCTTTCAGCAGAATCCAATATCTCAGCACATCTGCAATAGAAATACCTAGGTAGACAAATCTGTATGAAAATTGAAATGAACTTAAGAAGTATGACTAATGAAATAATTAAACTTTACTTAAATAATACAATTCTCATTCTTACTCTGGTGACTCAAGTGGAGAGAAGATGAGTCCTTTACCACCATTGGACTGGTGTAGATTGTAAACCGAGGTAGTCCTTTTTCATGCCCCTGAACTTCCACACAGTTTTTGCCTTTAGAGTAACAAGCCAGATTCTTAGGCAGCATGTAAATGTCCACATTAATGATCCTACAGCTCATTTTGATTCAAACTTTTAAAAATTTCTTTCAGCTTTTTGACAGGATAAAGTTATTCTGGATGCCTGCAAAGCATCAGCCAGATTTTATTTATCTGAGGCATGTTCCTCTTAGAAAGGTCCATCTCTTCACTATAATTCAGCTGAGTTGTCTTGTGCTTCTGTGGATTATAAAGGTCTCAAGAGCTGCCATTGTCTTTCCTATGATGGTATGAAATATTTTTTATTTCTTCTAAAAATCCCTTGTCTTGTCACTTGTCGATAGTTGTTATTGAAGAAAAATAATAATTTGGGGGCTGGTAATTACAATATTGCTTTGATTCAGTATTCAAGGACAATTCATACTGTATTAAGTAAGAAAAACTTCTGCACATAACCTCTAGTTTGAGTCTAGGTTGCGCTCTATTTATATGTGTGGATAGCCCAGCTCTGTATTCTTCTATGCAAAATTATTCACTTGAAATTTTTTTAAATTTATTGCATGCTTTTTTTTTTAAGGAGTGGTGCTTAATGATATTACAGAAAGAACATTCACTCATTAAGAGAGATTATTGATTGTGCTGAGGAGCTTTACTGTGTCTTGCTGGGAATAAAAGAAAAATCTATTCTGCTGCTTAAGTGAGCTCGCTCTGATTATCTCACTAGTTGAAAATAAAAGATATCTACTGACCACAGTGATTGTTATATGCTTCATGCCATACTTCTTCTGAACAAAGTAAGACCAGCTGTTGGCGTATCCAAATTAAATAATAGAATTCTAGATGTAAACTGTGGTCACCTTTGAAAGTTTCCCCCTACAAGTGTGTTTGTCAGTTTTATTTGCTTAATTTCCTAATTCTTTAAATTAATACCTTTACAGGTCCTAGCCTTGGTATTTGTCCGAAAACTCATGGATTTCTTTTTTACTAAACGGGAGCTCAGTTGGTTAGATGATTTGATGCCTGAGAGCAAGAAAAAGAAACTGGAGGATGCTGAGAAAGAGGTGGGTTGTGATTTCAGGTTTTTTTTGGTGTGTAGTCATAACCCTGCGCAGTGTCCCTCTAACTTTCTGGGCCAGCAGTTTCCTCCTGCTACTGCAGAAACAATGTACTTCCACTTGCTAATTGAAAAGGTCGGTGATGCTGCTTTCCCCTCTTAATCAGCCCCACTGACTTTTCCTCACAGCCATAGGCACTACCACCCAGTTCACTGTTTCAGATCTGGACTCCTTGTCTCCTTTCAAAGAACATGCATTTCAGATCATTTCTTACAAATACAGGACAGATTCTTACACATTTCCTCTTAGAACGTTCCTATATTTTGACAGCAAAATGCTGATCTTTCTCATGTAGCTTTCTAACCAGTTTTGCATCTATTTTATAGAATTTCATCCAGCTGCTTCTTCAAGAATGACTTGTTTGAATATCATACAAAACTGTGGGAGTAGGAAGTCAATTTATGTGCAGGGGATGGAAGTCTTTGTCCTTTGTCCCTGGTATCAGCCACATGATCAATGTCAATTGTTAGGGGACATCAATACTGGGCCCAAATAAATGAGAAACAAGTCTCGATGAGAAACACTACCTGCAGGAGCAGTAGGTAGAATAGATTACTGCTGGATTATTTTAAGTGGTAGTCTCCAGCACATTTTAATAGCATGGTGTGAGGCTCTGGTGGCAGTGGCAGGTGAAGGTGCAGATGATGCCACATGGCTTTGGCAGGCTGTGGTCACTTCTAGGCAGGAATGCACATATGGCCTTTAAGGTGCCCTGAAGACCTCTGCAAAGCCCAGAACCTGTGAGACATAGCCTTTTGGTGGTACAAGGGTACTGCAAAAACTAGACAATGTGCATGGGTAAATCAGGAATTTATCCTTAGGGATGCCCTGACATGTGATCTGAGACCAGTGAAATGGTGTGTGTTTAAGGATTCCCATTGGTAAGTCTATTTGTAGAAATAGGACGAGCTAATAATTTGAACATGTAACTATGAAAACTAGATTTCCCTGCCTTTAGGATTCTTGTGTGACCTTTGACAACCCACTGCTTCAGGTGAAACCTGGAGAACTCTAACTTTGCTTTCTTTGGCACATTCAACATACTTTCATAGGATATCTTTGTGGGGAGAAGTTTTACCTAAGTAATAAACATTATCATGATTATTTACTATTTAGTATGTGCCTGTAAAGCTACCAGTCTGAAATTAAAATATGTGAGTCATTGTTTTCCCCCTTGAATCAAAGCAGACCAGAGAGTTGTTTCATCACAATATCTGTTTTCATCTGAATTGAGAGTAACGAAAAGTAACCAAGGTAGCTCCCTCTCTTCTCGTGGGTCTGCTTATTGGAAACAAGTCCTTGTTATCCTTATGTTTTGGTTATATGTCGCTTTCCTTCCCATGCTTGATAGGATGGCATTAGAAAAACAAAACTGGGAACATCTACTGGTGTTACTTTATTTCATTCACCATCTATTTTGAGAGGTTATTTTTGCATATTTTGGCATTTCTAAATATTTGGAGCTATTATTAAAACTGTTCAACTGTCAAAAACTTAGGAAGCTGTGAAGCCTGGAAATGACAAAATTAACTAGTAATAAAACTTCTGACATGTAGCCTAAGGAATTAATTGGAGAGTTGCTATCACACGGCTTTTAAAAATAGAATTATTCTACCCACAAGAATATTCAGAAATATAGTTGACAAGATCTGAAACTTATTTGATTGGATCCTAATTTCATCACTTAAGTTGTTTTTTGTATTTTTAGGTCATGTTTTTCCAAGGCTTTGTACATTTATAGTGGATATTATATATGCCTTTCTCTCACAGACCCCCTTTGGAAGCCACTTTGATGTTAATCAATTAAGTCTTTCTGAGACAGGAATGAACAAAGTGACTTCTTTGGAGAAAAAAAAATGTTGTGACTTTTAAAATGATTGTAACAGTAAAACATAGAAGAAACAAATTTCTGTGCAGAGAGGGCTTAAATTCTACTACTTTGGAAAATGGTACTGGCTCTTCCAGCTAATACCAGCTCACCAACGTGTGTGATGCATGTGGGGTTTTGGGTGATCTGCCAAAGAATGGTAAGCTGCTCTTTTTGAGAGAGCCAGCTCACACTTCCTAACAGGCACCAGGGTAAACTGTTACAAAGGGAAGAAACATGTGGAGGTCTGTGGGTGTCTGTTACGCTCATACACACACAGTGCAGCAGTTTGGGGTGGGATTTGATGGTTAGATTCATGTGAAGGCACCTCAACCTCCTGGCTGCTGACTTCCTGACCTAACAGGGGTGGGAGACTTGAGAATCCTCCCGTGGAGCCTTGAGCTGATGACTGAGAGAAACAGACTTGTTTTGCTTTGTTCTTGCAGGCAGGACATGGTGCTAGAGGGGTGTTGTTTTGTTCTTCCCTCCCCGTAAGACAGATCTTCTAAATTAGTAAATAACTGACAAAAAGATTTTTGGGACACATGTATCCTAGTTCTCTTCACTTCCTGTTACTCACAGAAGTTTTTTCCCTTTTAAAGTGAAAACTAATTTTGGTGTCTTGTTTCACTACTTTTCACTGCAGTAAAACTCTATCAGTGTTACAACTGTGAGTGAAAATTTAAATTCTGGCTTCCTTAATTTTTGAATGTTAACATTGCAATGTATATATCTTGTTATGCATGATATTTAAAATTCACTGTACAGTTGCTCACTCATTGTTACTAATTTTTCTCTTTCTTTATTGTTAAAAAGTGTCTCCTCAATTTGACATTGAAGAATAAAATTAAGTGAAGATACATATTTTAAAATAGAGGGTTTGGAACGTCAAATATTTAAATTAAGAGCTGAAAAGTGTCTAAGAACTTCAAATAAATACTTAATATTTAAGAAAAGGGGGAAAAGGATTAAAGTATATACATTTCACTTTTCACAACACATCCTGTCTCACATCTAAATTCCTTCCTTCTAGGAAGAACAAAGTATGTTAGCAATGGAAGAGGAAGGGACTGTTCAGTTACCACTAGAAGGACATTACAGGTAAAATATACCTTTCCTCTTTTAGGTGAGTTGCAATTAAATAAAATAAACATGCCACAATATTTATCCTTAATGTGTACTGAATGCTGGGAGGATGTTTGTCTGGTAGTAGAGTACAGACAGGTGAACTGAACCACATACTGCAGCATTTAACAAGCTCAGCCATCTTCTCGTCTTTCCAAGTGATCCCACAGTCCCCAGGAAAACGACACAGTAGCTCAAGTTTTCCTTGGGCAGGATGGCAGGATCAGGTCATTCATAATGAACCTTGGCTTCTGACATGCACAGTGTGAAAAGGAAGATGTAGAGCAGGTTAAACCCTTTACCCTAATGCTAGCAAGGAGCTAGGAAAAGTTTTGAACACACCCCAGAAAAACGAGATTCTTACAGTATTACATTTTAAAACATTCTAATTGATGTCCTATCTATGTGAGGTAATAAGTGAATCAAGAGCTGTGCAGGGTAGGTAAAGCATAATGAAGGGTTGACACAACTTAAAAAGCATGAAAACCTGTGTTGTAGATAGTAATACACGTGGCCAGCCCATAAGGACTCATTCACAGTTTTCAGGAAGTTTATTCTTAATAAAGATTTGAAATATCTACTGACAGTAGCCTCTGCATTAACGCTGAGTTCTAGGAACACATCTCAGTGGCCTCCTCTTATATTTCAGCACAGAGTTACCCTACTGTCTCCTACAGCAAATACCTGTGTCTGAAAAATCCCAGGCTGTTTTTTACTTTCAATTCATCATGCTTCTAAGAGTCTGTTTATTTTTTTTTTTCCTTCTTTTCTTATTTTGTCCATCCTTTTTTGTTCTATTTTGTATTAGCAATACTTAATTTATCTTGAGGTGTGTTCTGTATTGATCTGTGGCATGTTTACTTGGGTAGAGTTGCCTGGATAATAACTGACTTTCTGTACTGTAAGGGTCACAGTCCTACAGCTAAAAAGAAGAGTCAAGACATTGATTGATAAAGTGGTTCCCCAAAACACTGTGAAAACAAGTTTACTGAGGGCTTACTGGATGTCAAGACAGACGTAAACCATGAAGTCAGGAATAATGTGCAGGCAGGCCCTTAAAACATTTGGAGCAGTGTGGGTATAATGGGCATAATGGCTACAAAGTGCTGCTTGAACTTACTGATTAGCTTGTTTAATTGGGCCATTTTTATTAAATCTCTTGAATATTTGACTTTGTCAAGGTTTTTGATTGCTTTTAAAACAGTTGGAAAAGCAGGTGGAGTTTCAGAGCATAAGTATTTGGAGAACTCTTAGGAGCTCTTAGGATTATTGTTTAATCCAACTATGCCACTGGCATGCTGTGATATCTTGGGCAATATTTAATTTCACAGTTCCTTATTTTTCTCTCTGTGTTAGTTGGAAATGACAATATATTTTATTGATGTTACTGTGATTAATGCTGTTGGAGAAGGAAAATACCAGAAAAGTGCTAAGATGTTTTAAGAGAACATGTAAATCACTGTTCAAGATTTTTGAAGTTTAACATAATTTCTTAACTTAGATTGCACTTATTGTCATTGCTGTCAGTTTTCAAGGACATGTGTAGTGTTAATAAGTAACAAAGATTGATTGCTCATTGTTTTATTGTGTATTTACTTTGCTCTTCCGTAGAGATGACCCATCTGTGATAAACATTTCTGATGAAATGGCAAAAACTGCTGTGTGGAAGACATTATTGATATCTTCAGAGAATGCAAAAGATAAGGAGTCAAGCTTTCCTTCTAAAAGGTTTTGATTTTTTTTTTTAATTGCATTGTACTTTATATATTGGTGTCAACCAATATTAGAATATTTTACTAGGTATTAGAAAGATTTCTAGCACCTTGCAGTTTTATTTCTTGAGGTTTCCTTTTATTAATGTCCAGTCATAATATTCTGAGCTCTAAACAAAAATTCACTATGTATGTTTATTTAAAAAAACCAAACAATCACAAATATTTGCATGCTACTTAGTTATGCTACAGTGGAAAATGAAGTTGAGCATGCCTGATGCTTGTGTAATGAACCACCAGCCTACACCTGGATATTGCACAACAGCTGTTTGTGTTCTGCTTGCTTTTGGTCTTTCCTCTTGGAAAAGAAGTGGTCATCACTGCTCTGGAAAAATCTGTATGAAGAGCCCAGTACTCTGAATGCAATCTACTAATAATTGGAGTGAAAATAATTTTAAGATTGCATCACTTCTTTTCATTTTTCTGCCTACTTCACTTGTACTCAAAACAGTTAAACACATAAATTTCGGTCCAGACAAATGGAAAATGAAACAATGTTTTATCTGTGCTACAGAGTTGTTTGGGGAATAAGAAAATATTAAATACAAGCACAGTGTGATTGTAAGAGAAATTTTGCTCTGTTTCCATACATTTTTAATTTAACTATTTTCTACTTAATTGTTTCTTATCACATTTTTGTCATAAACTCCCCTTCCTAATCACTGTAGAAGCTCATTCCCCAAAGGTAAGACTCTGTCCCCTAGTATTTTCCTTGACTGTGTCTTCCAATTCAAAATGCTGTCACTTAGGAACCCGAATGACTTAGAAACATAGCATGGTTTAGATTTGAAGTGACCTTAAAGATCATCTAGTCCCAACTCCCCTGCTATGGACGAGGACATCTTCCAGTAGACCAGGTTGCTCAAAGCCCCATCCAGACTGGCCTTGAACACTTTCAGGGATGGGGAATCCACAGCTTCTCTGGGCAGCCTGTTCCAATGCCTCACCACCCTCATGGGGAAGAATTTCTTCCTTTCATCTGATCTAAATCTACCCTCTTTCAGTTTAAAGCCATTACCCCTTGTCCTAGCACTACATGCCCTTGTAAAAAGTCCCTCTCCAGGTTTCTTGTAGGCCCCCTTTAGGTACTGGAAGGCTGCTGTAAGGTCTACCCAGAGCCTTCTCTAGGCTAAAACAATCCCAGCTCTCTCAGCTTGTCTCCATAGGAGAGTTGCTCCAGGCCTCTGATCATCTTTGTGACCCTCCTCTGGAGTCACTCCAACAGGTCCATGTCCTCCTTATCCTGGGAGTCCCAGAGCTGCATGCAGTACTACAGGTGTCACAAGAGTGGAGCAGAGGGGGAGAATCACCTCCCTTGACCTGCTGGTGATGCTTCTTTTGATGCAGCCCGGGTTACAGTTGGCTTTCTGGGCTGCACGTGCACATTGCTGGGTTACGTTAAGCTTCTCATCAACCCACAACCCCAAGTCCTTCTCCTCAGGGCTGCTCTCTAATCCATTCTTCATCCATCCTGTTATTTGTGCTTGGGATTGCCCTGACCCATGCACAGGACCTTGCACTTGGCCTTGTTGAAATTCATGAGGTTTGCACAGGCCCACCTGTCAAGACTTGACTTGTTTTTGGGGAGACAGAATGAAAAGGCATTTCAAATAGGAATCTAAAATGTCTTAATTAAAAATTTGAAATTTCTGTGTTAAAATACCTGAAATTTTCAAAGATCCTTTGAGAAAAGAGCATCCATGTAAACTGCGGCTCAGACAACATTGATAAAATATGATTTGGCCTTTCCTCTGCAGGAAAATAGAAACTAATTTTCTAATGAGCTCATTTACAATGTGTTCTTGTATCTTTGCTCATGAAAACAAAGACTCAGGTGAAAAGGAACTGAGGGATCACAAGTTTTATGGTTTGGAGTGTGTCATGTTCTAAAGGAACAACCTCTTAAACAATCTGAAATCCTGCTTTTTCATGTGCTGTAGCTTCTCTCAGGTCCCCAGACAGAAGTAGATTCAAAGAACTTTAAACCTGGAAGGCTTGCTTTCTCATAAGCAAAACCATAGACAATGCTAATCTTAAATCATATTAGAGACAGAGCTAAAGAAACATTATATTCTTAAATGCATGTATCATTCATGAAGATTTAATTCAATCCTAGGTAAGTACTGAGAAAATACAAAGCTTGGAATGGTTGCAGATATAAGGTTAATTTTTGCAAATGATCACCAATATCACATTACACAATTCCTTTCAGTGAAGGGTATCTTACCATAGGGGGAAAAAAAAAATCAGGTTGTTTTGGAATTAATTTTACTGATGCCTTTTGAAGTTCAACTACAAAAGTGTTTAGCATTCCTTTCCCTGTGTCAGGTCTACTTTCTTGTACTAATGATGTCCCAAAATATTATTAAATGGGGATAATGAAATTGTGATACTGTACTATGTTTTCATGTAATGATTGTTATGTAAGGCACTGATCAATTAACAACACAGGGTCATTTCTGGAACACATAAAATCTGGAAGTTCTTCATACTAATTAAATACTGAGTTGATCTGACTGATGAAAGACTGACTAATAATAAACTAAGATCATCTCCCAAGAGAGATCTTAGGCAGGAAGGGTTTATACAAGTGACTTCTCAACCTTATAAGTGGATAATACCTATCGTATGCTCTGCCCTGCCCCTGGATCTGTGAATATAGTGTGTGACAGTTCATACATTACAGACTTGTAAGGGTATTTAAGTGTTTAAAGAGGGGACTTAAATGAGATTTACTTCATCAACTGCTGCCTAACCATAGAGGCACCTGAACTTTACAATTTTCCAACCTTAATTTTTTGTTACTAAAATTCATAGGGACCTAAAGGTCTGCTTTTGAGTCTGTCTTGTAGAATGGAACACCATGGCACCTCTCTGAAACATAGCCCTCCGTGTCTTTGCTTGAAATATTAAGTGCTTCAGATAGCAATCTCAAAATCTATGCAGAAGACCTGTCCATGTATAGAAGGCAGTCCTAGCTGTTCTTTTTAAGTATAGGAGAAAGAGGCATCTATCAATTTGTAGATGGTGGGAATTCCCTTCTCTACCTGAATATATGTGAATCCTACATCCCAAGCCTTCCTTATCAGGCTTGTTAGACTACTCCCTTGGTAGGGAGGAAGAGAGCTCCAAGTCCCTTACAGATCCACCAGTTATGTGTTTTACTGGTAAAAGACTGCACTTGTCCTTTTTTTTTTTTTCCCCCCCAAATTTCTCAAGGCATTAAAGCCCACATCTGCAGGAGATGCTCAGAGATGTGGATCCTAAATAGAAAGAAGAATTTCCTGGTATCACAGAGGCACCTAAAACGTGGAAATATTATAGACTGTAAGGCATACAACATATCCTCAGTGTTTGCTTTTACTAAGAACAGGTAACACTCTGCCTGCTGTACTGCTGCACTTTAAATTCACCCCCCAGGAATTTGTTTGCATACCCTTTGTGTGCAGAAACTGTAACATACTCAATTCTATCACTTCTACAGAAGGTGACGGATTTGGCAGTTGAAGTGGCAGAAGTTGGTATTCTTTAGCTATTTCCATTAACACCTCTGGAAGCTGCCATAGGCATGGAAGTAAGATTTGGCTGAACTGAATTGTATCCTTAAAGCAATTTTTATGTGAAGAAAAATGTCAGTTGATTATAAAATTGTGCATGAATCACCTTAAGAATTTGAGAATTGATCTTGCTTTCTTTAAGCGTTATGTAACTCAGCCTATTTCTCATTCATTCTAGTTAAGGAATTACTCCCATGAAACCTGGTAGGTTATGTGCTTGATACAGGTTTGTTCTCGGAACCATCTTTTTTTAGATACCCTGCCACTCTTTGTTGAAGGCTTGATTTGCCCGTGTTGTGGAAGCCTCTGCATTTTCATAGTGTGATTGAAACTCATTGCAAGAACATGGCTTATTTATTTACGCTGTTGTAAATTAGGACACTCCTCACAAAAAAAAAAAAAAAAAATCATCTGCTTTGCACACGTATTGCTTTCTGCAGGCAAACCAACAGTGTTTTAACCGGAAAAAAGCTGAATCCAAATTTGAACTCTGCTTCAGAGTTCTTAGAGATATGGCTTTTGTGTGATTTTTCAGGCTTTTTTTCTTTTCTTTTCTTTTTTTTAAGTTAGCTCCTTATAATGTATGCATGAGGAAGTATGTATTAAGCTCCAAATGGGGAATATTGTCACTCCCCATCCCCCCAGCCTTCACCTGCTCTCCCCATTCAAGACTGAGAGCCAAACGATAGTTGAAAATTGGCTTCAGAAACATTCCTTCTAAATGTACAATGAGCAACAGAATGCATTTTAAAGATAAGAAATACTTATTGTGACCTCATTTGTCTCATTAAGAAAATGCTGGTATTCTCCAAGAACTGTCCCATTACCATTATTTAATCAATTAACAGTTGTATTTGCAAAAAAAAAAAAAATTGGCTATCTTTGCTTGCATGCTGGCTGACTTGTCTGTCTGTATATCTTCAGTTCTTTACCTACCTCGTCACTAAAATGCTGGCTGATGTCTTCCGCATCATGCAGCACAGAAACTTTCACTTGCTTCCCAGTTTGTGCCATGCAGCATGAAAAATTAAGTATCAGTGCAATGTTGGGTTTTCAGGCAAGTCATTAATAGATATGATAGTTCTGCTGTAACTCTTTTTTTTTTTTTTTCCCTTCTTTTCCTAGCGCTGAAATCAGAAAAGAGAAGAAAGCTGACTCAGGGAAAGGTGTTGACCGGGAGACTTGTCTATGACTTGTTCTTCAATTGATTTTTTTACAAAAGAATGAAAGGAGTGCCACAACCACTAAATATAAATGAGTTGACATTGTAACTTTTGTCTTTCATCTCAAACTAGCACAGGTAATGTAGTGCAATATTTGTCTAATTTCACCTTGTCTAAATGTCTACATTGTCTAGTGTCTGTGTAAAAGTCTGCAGTAGCCAATGCAAAAAAACTTCATATTCTTTGCTGATATTGGCCATTTATCAGTATTCATATCATAAATTTAGCAAGCAGTTTCTTTCAAATTCAACTTTCCTGTTAATAGATTTGTACTGTATTTTGCTATATTTTCTGTGTGAGAATACTTAATAATCTTCATTCAAGATGAACTTGAAAAACGTGTTCCGATTTTTTTTTTTAAATATGACCTAACTCAAGTAAATTATTTCAGGAGACCCAAACTGACAAGCAAACATTAAAGAAGTTTTTAAAGTAACAACTGATCTGACCCTGTGAACAAACTAACAAGGATAATCCTTTCCTCCTCAAGCTGTCCTTTTGAAGTCATGGATTACGCTTGCAATGAGGATTGCAGGGTCAGATTCTGTATTTGTGAAGTTTCCCTTGATTTAATACAGTGTATTTAATATTCAAATTTTTATGTAACTGGAACAGTCATATATATATATATATATACACACAAATATATGTTAAAAATATATATTAAAACATTCTCTCACCTTGGTTGAAAAAACACCACCACATCCTTTGATGTGAAATATGGGTATGGTATTTCTTAAAATGCAATCTGTGATTACAATACCTTGTCTGGTATTGTATGAATGTTGCTGTGGTAGGCCAAACAACTGCATTGTGCCCTTAATCGAGCTACTATTTTATGATAGGGAAAATGTGTAGATACAAACTCTGCCCCATGTGCAGTTATACCACCTGCCCAGTGATTTTCTTCTTTATTGCCTAAAATACAGCCACATAAAGGGCATATTTATATTGTCCTCTCTCTACTAACAACTGTAAACCTGATTTCAGAGATAAATTGTGTATAATACTTAAATGGCTATCCTGCTGTTACTTTTGTTACAGCTCTTCACTATTCCATCAAGTACATATTGATCAAAAGATAAAAACAATACTGCAAAGTAAAATGTGGCTCTAAAGCCATTACAAAGAAATTTTTCATAATGGATTTTGTTACTGCCTGATCCCTCAAGCTGGTCTTTTGTGTAAAACAAGGACTGCAAGATTAGGTATTGAAATGGAGATGCAGAGCATAATTCTTTGAAATTCACTGATTTTAAGATAAAGTTTTAAATGAGAACTCTCATTATTACACTATTACTTAGAATCCTACAAAGTCTTGTAATCTTTGTAACAACTCATCTACAGGGCTCTAACATTCCCCAGCTTTCCAGAATATGATGATAATCTTTCCATAGACCTCATGCGAACAACTCTTCATTTCCAGCGCGTTTAAAGTATTCCTCCTAATGTTTCTGTGTGTGTGTATATTTTACTACTTTAGCCATAAATTGTAAGTGTATTTTGCTGCAAACTAATAGGGCCACTGTTCTAAATTTGACTTGGCATTATCAAAAGCCCATTGAAGGCCATTTTTATGAAAGAAAAATAATCTAATGGACACAAAGAAGGATTTACATTTAATTTAATGTTTGTATTTGTAAATTTAGGAAAAAAATGCTGATGCATTAAGGTTAAATGCTTTGTTTTGTGTACTTGATGATAAACTGTAAGATTCCAATTGTTTCAAGGTTAGTATAGAAGTTCAATACTGATTTGTCCTGAAAGCAGCCTGGTGGTGTTTTAATATGTTGCTGACTTTGTTACAGATCATGTATACAATCAAAATGTATTAGTTTCACTTGACCAACTCTTAGAATATTAAGAAATCAGTGTATTCAATGGCATTCTGTATTTCCGTTCAGTATTTCAGAGTGGTTTTATTTTAAAACAGTCACTCTGTTCTTGTGTGAATTTAAATGCTATTCCAACGTTAATCTTAACATTCTGAAATCACACACAATATAAAGCAAATGTAGTGCTATATTTACTTCTAATTTCATATTCCTAGTCAAAATTACTCAATTTCTTGGATGTAATTTATTACAAAAGTTTATGTGTACATGTGAATAGACTATTGTGTTTTTCACAATTAAGAAATGTTATGTGAAAATAAATATTTATCCTAACTAATTTTCAATGTTATTTTTGCACTGCAAAACCCAGAACAAACTTGCACTATGGTACAGATTTTAAATGGCTACCTGACACTTGAATATATTGCACAAATTAATTGTAGAGCCCTGTCCTGCTCCATTTCCAATGGGAATCTCATGGAAACGTGCAATGCTATAGGTGTGTGGTTGATGCTGGTGCCAACAGCACATCACTGACCTGTGCCAGGAAGAGAGTGGGTCCCAAGTTGGTTCCTCTCGCTCCTAGGAGAGATGATGCAGGCCAGGCAGCGGTAGTTGGACCTTTTTACAGTTCAGTAGGTAAGGTCATACAATTTAAACTTCCTCAGTGCTACAGTATTTTAAATGTCTAAGAGTTGAAGAGCAGCTCAGCCTTCTGTTGTCGTGGGAGCTTCTGCTTTCAGAGAAAGAAAGGTAATGGGTAAATGCCTAACTCCAGCCTGTGGCACTACTTCAGCACATCCAGTTCCTAGTGCTACCTTTGCACACTCGTGAGAGGAGCTGGATTTCTTCTGTGGCAGCTGTTTCAGGCATTTAGCTGTGCTCATGCCTTTCAAGTAAGTTGTCAGTTCCCTGAGGCAGCTCTATCGTCTGCATTATTTTTGGAGCTGAGATCTACCAGAAAGAAAATGAGACACTAAATATGTTTATATTACTATAGAAATAATTTTTTTTTACAGTTGCATCATGCTCTATTAGCAGCATATCTTAGAAGGTGCTTTCCAGACAAAGAACTATAATTGTACTTTGTTCTGCCTCATATCAGACAGTTAAAACATGACTATCTATTCAGAGTACAGAAGAGTTTCCCAGTGAGATGCCAGCATTAGTAAGGTAGGTCAGACACAAAGAACTGCATCTTTAAAGACTTACTTATCCAGACTATATAAACTTTAGTTTTATTTAGAATGTTACTCTGATTACATTGAAGGAATACTTGCAGTTCTTCAATGAGAGCCTAGTTAACGTAGCTTTTGGATTATAGAAATACTTTTTTTGTCTGTATGACACTGTGAGTGATAACATTGAAAAAAAAACACCCAAAAAAACCACAACACTATTTTCCCCTTGCATATGGAAGCCATCCATAAGTTCTTAATGCTCAAATTTTTTTATAACCTATCTGCATTGCTGTGATCTACCATTATACTGATTGATGCTTCTTTCCCATAAGTCAAAAGAATCAGAGCTGTGGATACTATAACCTCTTGCAGACAGCTGACAGCCTGTATCTGACAGAGCTTCAAAAGTGGTGCCCGTGTACATTAGAGCCACTAACAAATTTAGCCCAAGATTATATTTGTAATATCCATCTCCATTTTTTTTCCCAAAAAAACTTACTTTGCAAGTCCAGGAGTTTTTTGTTTGTTTGTGAAACCAATACCTTATTTTTCCATCTCATTTAAGAACAACCTGCATAAACTGTCTTGACATTCTCCCTCATCCCTCACTGGTCCATATGAATACTTTTTCATTCACACCTATTGTCACTAATAACCCCCAATACATCCATAATCACATGCTGGCATGTAATATCAAGAAAGCCTTAGATAATCATGTCACACTCCATTACAGGATACCATTAAACAAAAGAAGAAATTTCACTGTAAGTCTTCATGGACTTCTGTAAAATTCTAGTTCATTCCTTGAGCAGCATTTTCAATTATACAGACTATACATCCTTTCATAACTTAGTATCTTTATTATTTCAAAGCAGCACAGTTTCTCATACAAGCAGATTGCATCTTTTCTATCTATGTGAGATTAAGAAAACAAATCTTATCTTCAAGCTAGAGAAAGCCTACCTGGAGTGCAGAAGATAAAGCTGAAGTTTACTGATAAGCTGCAAGGAAAAGCAGGTTTGCTAAATAGCACGTTCACATGAGTGTTACAGTTCAGCCCTTGCTTTAAGTAACTGCTAGATTGCATTGTAAAGTTTTGAGTGCAAAGAATATATCCTATGCATTGCTAAATAAGAAACTGCTAAAAAAAAAAAAAAATATATATATTTTCTGTCCCACAGAGAAACAATAGAGGGCTGCTAGCATTCCCAGATAAGATTCTAACAGAGCAGCTTCCCACAGTAGCAGCGTTTTTGACTATAAAGTAAGCAAAAAAATCCCCACTAATATGATAGGAAACAAAGAAATTCAGTGTCATTGGTTGGAGTAGGTATCATTCAAAATCTTGTGAAAGCTGGTTACATGCTTTCCTCACAAGACTTCTATAATTGTAATCCAAAATACTAACTCAAGGAACTACTGTAAACAAAGTGTTTCATACTACATAGAAAATACTAATGTTCCAGTATTCCTGACACAAAAATTGATAAAGCATCAGCTAATTTCTGCAATATCTGTTTAAAGTTTTATCAATATTTTCACATAAATGATCAGAGGGTTAATTTTTTTTAAACATTATTATTTTATCGCTGAACTGATCTCCACATTGGTTCCTCTGTGATGTTCTCATTATTCATTACCCCAACACAAAACCTGGACTGTTACACTTTTAGACTGAAATATCAGAAAGTACTGATTTAAGCAAGTACTATGCTTTCTAGAAGTCTGCAACATACCTACATTCTGGTGATGTCAAGACCTGATTAAACACAATCAATAAAAATGCAACCGTTGCTTAGCAACAGAAATAATTCCAAAGACTGGTGTTTCATGGTGTACACAGGTATCCCAAGAGCCAACCCTTATCTTGATTCATAAAAGTTTATGCTAGCTCAGTGTACATTAGCTGGAGCGTTTTGTGGAGAAGTACCGTCACTAACAATGAAATGCTGGTGCTAAGGGAGTGAGAAACACTGCTTTATGAAATGGCTCATATGGGTATACAAATGCTTATGTGCTTGACCGGTGATGCTGTGGCCTTCGTCAGTATACCACTGTGGGAAAGAAAAATACAGAGAATGTTATTTCTAGCTACATCTAAATGATATAATCAAATATGACAGTCATAAAAACATTTGCAGCCATTTAAAGTTATCCCAGCACGAAGCTAATTCAGCCTGAAGCTAATTCAGCATGGAGGCAAAGACATGATGGTGGTAGGACACTGCTATGATGCTGTTGCCCTGCTTGGTGTGTGGGCTACACCATCTCTTCATGCTGAAGTACAAAATGAATCTGTGGCATGTCCACATGGAGGGCAGATGCAGTTCTCAGTTTAGAGTGGTGCCTGGTCTCTGCACCCTGTAAGGCCTGCAAGTTTGGTTGAAGGACAAACATGTAGTAGTGCATTTAGCTTCCTTTGATGGGGCTGGGAGAAGGTACAAAAGGAAGAGCTTGCACCTTAGTCTGAGAGTTCCCATGTACAGCATAAGCAGGGGCAAATAACTACCCATCTTACAAGTTCAATAAAGAAACACCAAATGTGATGGGCAGGTTATTTTGGACTTGGGTGAAGTTAACCTTTCCTTGTATCCTATCTGTAAGATACTATTCATTGGACTTTGAATATATGCAAAGATTGGGATTGGTTTGGCTGTGTAGCTGAGAACACCAAAAAATTAACAAAGTGAAATATTAGGTAAACAGTATCAAATAGGAGAAGGAGTTGCTTTACATTTTTTTCTTGTACAGAAGATACAGGGGTGTGTTATGTTAAAATTTCAGTATCTGAACATGAAATGCAAGTATGTGAACTTTGATTTAAGGTGGCAATTGATTTATACCTAACAACAGGAAGCTTTTGCTATTATTCTCATAATACAAACCCATTTGTATGATAATAAACGAAACAGAACCCTACCATTGCCTGAAAATCCACTTCAGCATCAACAAGAGCTTTGGAAATCTGTGCTGCTTGCTGAAAGTGAACATTATCTGAAAAGTGGAAGAAAAAGAGGAAAAAGGTAAACAAAAAATTGCTTCTGTACTACTCTGGGGGAAAAGCAAAACAAAGAACACAGAAGACTCACCAGCACTGCTAACTGAAACACAAATTAGTTGCAGAAAGCAGTATTATTTTATTGATGGAAATGTAACAGCCTTGCCCCTTCGTGCTTTTGTTTTGTTAGTAGTAGAATTGCGAACCTGCCTGTAATACTAAAATGTCTAATTAACTGCAACTCACCATCTGCTGTTCCATGAATAAGGAGATATTCAACTTCCTTGAATTTTTCAGCTCTGGCCATTACTGTTGAACTCTGAAATTAAAGAAAAGGAAAAAAAAAATAGAAAAACGGTGCTAGTTATTAGAAGATGATTTGCTGCCTACTGACTTTGATTCCTGCTGACAGAGTCTAGGTCCTTCAGCTAAAAACCACTACTGCTCCCCCACCATCCCTGCACCCCCCAGTAGCATGTTCACATGTCCAACAGCACGGTGCTCGCACTCAAACCCTTTTGAACCAGTCTGCCATTACGACCAAGGGTTACGTCTGCAAAGTAACATGCAATTCCAGAGGGGAAGAGTTTTGTGAGTGAGATACACATTTAATGCGTTGCTAACATGTTGTTAGCCTGCAGCACACCACTTGCCACAGGTTTCCTGTGCGACGGCAGACAAGTTAAAAAATGTTGCCATGGGAACAGTGCACCCTACAATAGCAAAGAGCAGATATTGCAGAGAATACATGTGTTATCTTCCCCACCAAAATGTACACTGGTTTACCTGTAGGGAAGTCAACAGAGCTACCATTTCATCAGTCTCAGGTGAAAACGGCTGACAAGAAGTTTAAAACAATTCTCTCCCCCACATATGACAGAGAAATACCTAAAGGGAAAAATCCATAAACCAAATCTACAAGTAGAGGTCAAGCTACATTTTGGGAATTGAAACACAATATCGCAATTAAAAAAAAAAAAAAATCAGCAACTAAGATTAATCAAAAAACTAAAAAACAGTAACAAAATATTCCCTAGAACATACAAACCACCTGACTTGCTACTGTGACTAGGTACTAAAGAATGAGGCAAGTAAAGATTGCACATAAGTCCTTCAATGTGGGCAAGGAACTGGAACAGGTTAGTGCTCTGCCAGGAGAGTGGGAAGAAGGGACAAGAAACAAGATGTTTTAGGCCTGATAAGACAACGAGCATAATGGGACAAAAATACACTGAATTAAATTTCCTTCTTTAGCAACATTACAGGGGTTCTCTGCTGAATTCCTGCAGAAGTTTTCTCTATATTACAGCAACTTAAAAGTTACTATGGCAAGGAAAAAAAACGTAAAATTAGGAACAAAATAATGTGGTGTTTTTCTTCCCCATCTTGTATTAAGGCTAGATCCTTGCACAGTGATTTCCATTTAGTACCCCCAAAAAGTCCAATACATGGTATTCCCAAGACACAGACATGTTCTAATTTCTTTATATCTCTTGTACACTCATGAATCTTTAAAGCAAGAATAAATATTAAATTCCTTTTGTAATGGCAGAATAGTGTACCACAAGCCTCACATAAGTGACACGAGTTATTTGTAGTTATTGAACCAAATTTACAAAACAAGTTCAGCAGAGAGAAAAACACAACCTCCAATCCATAACACTGCAATTACCCTCCCTTTCATAGTGCAAGGCCGCAGAGCACCAGAAATTCCATCTAATATACAAAGCCCCATGCACACTGGAAAAATCAGCTCTATCCATTGAAACAAGTTTGTCATGGAGTGAGAAGAGATAGTTACGAGTGCCAAAATCTGGAGAGAGGACTTTGATTCAGTGAGGAGCACTGGTACAGTAGTCAGTAGGAGAGGGGAAAAAAAAAAGGAACCAAGCAAGATAGAGTGTACCATTTGCTACATGTACAGAGGGAAACTTGACAGGTGGGCACCATAAGCTTTCTTCCAGCAAATCAGTGTTGGTTTAAGGGACAGAAAACTTTGAGTTGAAGCCTGACCTGAGCGACACTTCTGAGAACGTGACTTTCCACAAGCAGTTTTAGAAAAACGGTGTCACTATTCTGTCCCTCCAAGCATTAAACAAAGTAGTGCTACTTGTAAAATACTTCAGAAAGAAGGAACACACAAACAAGATACTTTCTCAAATATTTTTTTATACTTGCAAGTGACGTCTCACTTGCTGTACCCGTACTCAAGATGAAGAGACTCTTCCCTAAAACAGGCTTTAAGGACACTGTACTTCTGCCAAAAAAAGAAGGTTGCAAGATAAGGAGCAATCTCAAGTTAGGCACAGTGAAAGCACAAAGCAACAGCTATATTAGCTGAACAAACCTCAAGTGGACACCAAATAAATACAACTCAATTTCCCCTTCTGTTTCATAGTTATACCACCAGGACAAAGGTTCTGAAAAGGCAACATGTGCAAGGACTGAGAATTAGACCCTGCTGAGTGTAACTGGCTTTTCTAAAGATCACACAGCAGTCAACATTTTATCAGCACTCCACAAACAAGTTAAAGTTTGGCTGAAACTGAAGGTCTCTCTCCCTTTAGCATATTCTCAGATAATAGAACAAATGTCAAATCAGTACAAGATGGCATATTTACAAAATTGTACCCTGTTTTGCATAACCTAATGATGCAGCAGTTCTTAAGGACTGAACATTTCAAATCTGCTAGAAAAAGATTGCCAAATCTATGACTGTTTCAAACACTTGCCAAAGGCATATCAAATTCAGAGTGAACTGCAAAATAATCTTCTCAACAAGTTGAACAGTCTCTTCAGTCTGCTTTACATGGCTACTGCATCTGACCTCTAGAGCTCTGCTCCGATTTAGTCTCAAGTCTTTTACATCAGAGACATTTCTTTGCGGGCAACTTCTCTGCCATTCAAGCCTAGGATTGCCACGCAATTACTTGTATTGGGAGCTCCACCTATGCTTGCTCCTTTCTTTTAAAGCTCTCATTTTTAATAGTTCACAACTACCTTAAAAGGCACTGATCACACCTAATTAGCCTAACTTTGGGGAGCACGATTCATCCCTCAGATCTGACTCTTGAGAAAGGGTATTTAATGTCACAGTAATAAAAAGATGGGGTGTACCCCACTTGCCAAAATATATAGTTTCTTGAGACTATATATTCAGTCGTTAAGAATACTCTGGGCATTAGGAAGGGACCAGGCAGCATGTATCTTCTCTAAGCAGGTGTGCGTGCAGCGCCATTTCTTTTCAATTAGGGCACACAGTACAGAATTTATGCAACCTTTCACTTTTCAAGCCAGCATTATAGTGGATGCAGTAGGACAGAGAATATATTATGTAGCATGCAAACCTGACAGTACAAAGTTAACAGTTCAAAAATGCTTTAACAGCTTCAGTTAGGAGAGCTTTCAGTACATGTTTTGCATTTACTTGCTATAAAACATTTAGTTCAGAAAACAGCTCTCATCAGCAGTGAGGGGCCAGGAGGCTGACTACTGGGACTGGGACACTGAAGAAACGGGCGGTAAGCCAGGAACATGCTGGGCTGAAGTCAGTACGGGTCTTCAGCAACAACAAAATCCCGCAACCCTTCCATTGATGCTACATGAAAAGAAACAAACTCGGTTCTCAAGCCACCCTGCCCCTCCAGGTTTATGCAGAAAAGTGATTTCAGAGCAATACATTATTTGGGGCTTCTAACTATGAATGACGAATTAAATTGCATTTTCCAATCTCTAGAAGCAGCAGCGAAGTGTGACAATCTGATCTGTGTAATTACCCCTCCTCCATCTAGCTACCATTCTCCCCAATTAGTCCACCGAGTAACACATTTGAAACCTTTAGCTCTTTGGTACTGGCAGTTTCAACGTGGCCATTGCCAGCAATGGATACTATGCCAAGAAAATACGACTCCTGGCTTGAAAGGATTAAACAGTCCTCTGTTGCCATCTGTGCTGTGAAGCTGGTGAATGACTTTGTGCACCCAGAGCGTTAACGTTCGTTCTGCACGACAACAGTAACTTCTATTTACACTGCTACCTCACAGACCTCCTACTGTTCCCACTGCCTTAAAGAAACACATTGGGAAAGAGGCAGGCGGGCGGCTGCTGGTCAGCCCTGCTGGGCCGAGGCAGCTCACTGGGTAGAACAGGCAGACACACTACCAAGTCTGCCAGTAGTCACTCTCATTGTCCTCAATTTCGACCAGAACATCTGATACAGCAGTTGACAAAATTAGATTACTGTAGTGATATGTCAAAACAGATGTTTCAGTCCATATATGTATGTATTTATGTTTTACCATACTTCTAAATCAATGCAAAAACCCTCACGCTGTTTTCAACCCCATGAAACTTAGTTTAATACTGATTGTGTCTTGATGCATTAAAAAATGTCTTCTAGCTTACTTACCAACCCAAACATAGAGAATATCCCATCTCTTTTCCTCTGACACCCATGTTTGGTTCTGGCATCACCACGGCTGAACATCCCAATAACCAGGGCACAAAGCACTCCTCAGATCCCTCACAGTTCTCCAGCCGCCACTGTATTTCCTCCCAGGTCTAATATTTATCAAAACCTTACAGAAGGCCTGGGCTGCTCTGACCTACCCAGATACCTGTGACTTCAAACAGCCCTTGAGGAAACCAAAAGGAGCTGGTACACTGAAGAGTAAGTCCAACAATTCGACATGTTGTAATGAGGACAAACAATCTACAGGTATTTTGCTCCCATTAGAACACCTGGAAATCTCCTCACTTTAGTCATTTTACACCAAACTTTGGACACACTGTATTTGTGGAGACAAGCCCAGAACTCCAGCCCTGCCACTGCTGGTTCTCAGTTGCTCTGCAATTTCTTTGGTATGATCACAGTATAGACAGACTTACTGGCCTGTTAGGGTTTCTTAATATTTAGGAGATTTTGCTTTCCCTGAAAAAAGCTTGCAGATTCCTAAAGCAAGAAGGTTCACACAATATTAATTTTGTTAAATTACATTTCAGAAAGAACTGGAATACATTTGTTTTGGTGGAAATGCTGTTTGAGATGAAGCATAGTTTGCCCACGAGTGTATTAAATTTTAAAACAAATTTGTTTCTGGGTGATTAAACAGTTTTTACAGCTTGTTTTACAGTCTGCAAAGTAGCCAAATGGAGCTCAATGTAAAAAAAAACAAAACAAAACAAATCAAATAAAACCCAACACACCCAACAAACAACAGAAAACCCACATCATACAGCAAAGAGTGACTGCCTCATGCAAATCCAAATACATGAGACTACAGCCTCTAAAAGCACAATGCAACAGTCATGGCTGGAAAGAAGAAACAAACTTATTTCTTCCCATGGGGAAGGAAATAGACTGCATAAAGAAAAAAAGAGTGGTGTAGAAAAGAAAAAACACACTTCAAAAAATAAAATTAAGTGATTTCTTTCTTACGTTATAGTTTTCCAGATTATCAGTTGCTACAGGAAGGCCCATGTATCGCTCTGTGTATATTGAATCTGTAATTAAAAAAAAAAAAACAACAACAAAACCAGAATATGCTACTTAATTTTCAGTCTGTCTACCACAAATCTCACCCAGTGATACAAACAATAAGAATGCATACTGGAAATTGAAAAGAAAAAAAAAAGATGAAAGCAGGTTTTCTACAATGAGGCATGTAGGTAACCATCATTATTCAGAGTATTTAATATTCTTGTTGCCATGGCCACCTGAATGCTGAATATTAATAAAGTTCTTTGTGTCAATGTTACCTTATTGTTATGCTTTCAGTAATCCTAAGAAAATTACTGAAAATCTTGCAGTAAATGACTAGCATTTGAAAAAAATCTTATACGTATTATCTAAGTATTTACTGCTAAACAAATCTATAACATGAAAATACAAGAGTAGATTAGGATTCAGCTTGTCTCTCTTATATTTAGTCAAAATTAAGTACCTCTGATTTTCCACTGATTTTTCAGTAAATTATTTTTTTAAGGTTTATGGTTTACTGCTTTATTTTAAGCCATACAAATCAATGCTCTGTTGCCATGTTCTAATGTCCATTTGACTCTTCTTCAGCATTATTTCACTGCCTTTTTTTTTTATGTTGAGTATGCATGCCTTTATAACCCTTTCCTTTATCTAAAAGTGGAATTTTTAGGGATCCTGATCTTAATTTAAAAATATTTTCTGCCATATTGTAATACTAATGTCCAAAATATTATGAAAACATCCCTGTATCCTCAAGGGACTATTTCTAATACCTGGCAGTATGATTTGATCTGTTGAATTAGCCAGAGCACATAATTGCTATTATACAGCTTCTGTGCTAAATGCAGAATGATAAATTATGCTTATTTAGCAGAAGTTTGTCAGGGAAAGCTTTCTTTTGAATGTTTTTGGACAAATCTGAACCAGAAAAATGTCAAAATGTGGTCACATTGTACCAGTACTTACATAATGTTTTTAATCTGGGAGGAGGGCTTCTATAAACTGTATAGCATCATGCAACTACAATCTTATGCACTATAAGCCTGAAGCACGTACAGACTTGTTCACTTGTTCAGGTTTTCCTCACATCAAGCTATTCTTAACGTTAATTAGATTTATAAAATCAAAATTTTACACTCTAAAAGGAAGAAAAAAATTAAGGCAATTCAAATTCTATTCTGTTACTTTGAGAGAGTATATTACAATGCAAGTTCCATGTAAGCCTTACAGTTCATTCTTGTAAGTGAAGCAGCATTTTGAAGCAGCAAAATCTAACAGCAATGCACAATACTGGTCTCAGAACATGTGGCAGCTTTGAAAAGCAAACACAGACACATTACAGTCATAATACAAGTATTACAATAATTTAACCTTCAGCGAAGGTTAAAGAGATTACCTGGAATTGTGAATCTGGCTTTGTAAAATGGGAAATAAGACTTAGGGAATTGGTTTAATTCTGAAATGCAATACCCATGAGTTCACAAAAACAGACCAAGTGGCATTTACATGGCATAAAGTTCTACACTATGAATCAACACTTTGCAGCATGTGCACTGCAAGACATATGGGAATCCTTGTAACGAGGAAGCCATCACATACCATAATATTGCCAACGTGACACGGGGGCAACCGCTATTCCACACTTGAACACGCCGCTTCCAGAGCCAAGCACCATGGAGGTCACATATCCCCCATAAGACTGAGAAGAAAACATTGCTGTTATTTTAGTCGGAAAGAAAAGGATGGGGCCCATCTGCTAAATGGTTCATCAGACGTTTATAGGCTCAACGTTTTTCATATTAATGAACTGAATTCTGAATTTGGGTCAGATCTCACCCAGCCTGCTCAGTGGGGGAAACAGGCACCAAACAGCGCATGGCAGCTGTGGTGCTGATGAATGAGAACTCGCTGGGGAAAAGGGGTGCGAGTGCCGCTGAACTGTGACTCAGCTGAGGATGACGGCGTTTGGTGGCACTGTGGGCAGCAGCGAAAGACAGGAAGCAAGACACTGCTGAACCACCGGGGCCCCTCTGCATGGGGGAGTGGGTGGAAGCAGAGCTCGGGCCCACGACGCGCCTGATGAGCAGTGCACCAGGGCATGTGAAAACTTACAGCTCCCTGCAAGCAGGCCTACAGCAGCTCACTTGCTAACTCTCCTCCACAGTGTCAAGACTGACTGGGGAGCAAAGAATCTTCTGCTTAGTCTGTGGGAGGGACTTTGCAGTAACACACTCCTTACAATGCACAGAAAATTCACTTGCAAGTCTAGTCTGATACACAGTGAGTAAATATCTGACACACTTGAGCACCCAGGCAGCAAGATACCTAAACAATGTCAACGACCGCCCAAATGGCTGCCCTCACTATAGTTTGAAGGGGTTACATAGGAAAATGTGCCCACCCACATTCAAAGAGAAGAGCACTTTTGGATCTCATTCCTGTTGTAAAACCAGATTACAGGCAAATGGAACCGTATCTTAGTTCAAAGCCCTTAAATGTTTGATGCAACTTCAATACTTGGGTCCTCCCAATGAGATCTACAAAGTAATGCATGTACTTACAAATACATGGGTTTAATTACTATGTTGCCTAATCTGGTCACAGTAAAGACATTTTACTGCCGAACCTATGGCAAAAAAAATTAATGTATGCAGTGACAGGCTGACAATGAGACACTGACAGCCTGAAAATTCAAGAGATAAAGAAAATCTGTTTGCCCACAGGTTCAGTATACACAACCCAGCTCCAGAAAGGATTGCTCTTCAACTATTCATCCAGAGGCTCATATGGTATAAGATGGGAATGCATTAAGTTCTCTATTTCTGCAGAAAGAACTCCCTTCCACTAAAGTTAATATTACTACACTTGACTTCATACAACACAGAGATGTAGACCATCAGAAGAAAAGCTACTGAAGGCACCACCATCTTCATCTTGCCATCAAGCAAGTTATTCACTGGTACCTGTCACCAGTAGTGATCAAATTTCAGCTAGCAACTTAATTCAAGAACGTGCATGCAATCCTGCACATATTTAATCAGAGTATGCTTAAACAGAGTACACAAGAATAGTCCCCATGACACCAGGACAAGCCATATAGCAGCCCGGGACAGAGAAATGTTTGGAGTGAATCAAATAGTTATCACTAACACTACATATGCACTTAGCCTTGCAGCTGAGGAGGTGTGTACATGTTATGGAACACTCCCCTCTACTGTCACAGGTTTTAAAGGCACATCAAAGTCACAGAAATCTGGCCTCCGGCTGGACGTAATGCTGAAATAAAATATAGCCAAGCACAACAATATAGCAGATTAAGATATTTTCAAGCTACTAGTAAAAACACAACAACCGTGCCACACAGCTGGTTAATATGTAATTTTATATCTTTTTAAAACAAATTAGAGCAATCTAACTAATATAAAAATATATCCGTAAATTCATACTTTGATTTTTTAAAAAAATCTTGGTTCATCTTGTAGACAGGAACTTGGCAGTATCCCTTTAAACTGTTTTTAAATCCATTTAGTAATCCTTATTTCTGTTTCAAAAGCTCCTGAATGCTTGGAAAGGGACAATATATATGGGCATAAAACGTGTTTCAGTTCAGTTACTGGACTGTGCCGTGACCCCAGAGATGCCTCGTTACTGAGCACCCCAGCAACTCACGCACACTGCAGCACAAAAAATACTCGTTACAATTAAATAATAAGCCAGCCAAACTTAAATATTTGAGTACTTACCGAACCCCAAATAGCTATTCTGTCTTTATCAACAAAGCTCATTTCAGAAAATTTTCTAAAAGCAAACAGAATAATTAGATGTTTAATGGATCACATTGTACAGACATGCCTATTTTTCCATCACGTCTGCCTCTTTCTATTGTACAAACAAGTATTTCCCATGTCATCACAGTGACTGTATAGGAAAACATACAATACTTCAGGCACATGTAACTCTAAGAAATTCAGAAAAACATCAGCACATGTGAAAAATAAAGAATGCTCTGTAAAAGCCCTTGAACCACACTCACTGACATTTGTACTGTATTTGGATAGATTTCACCACTTGCCTTACCTTGCTTTTCTTCAATAAAAACAACCCCAAACAGACAGCAAAAAAACCAACCACCACACAACAAAAACACCCCAACAACAAAACAAACACCCCCCCTAACAAACAAACAAAACCAAACACGACCGAAAAAATAAAAGAGAAGCAACACTCAAATTGCCACAATAAAGGACAGGACCTGTAAATCCAGTCAGGATTATTAAAAAGACTCTAAAATGCTATTTGTTTCAACTCCTTAACATTTTAAAATTAAAAAAAAAAAAATCCCCTCCGTAAGATCACTTCGTTGTGATTCTGAGGCATTCATACTGACATCACTTGGTTTAGGGAGATTCCATAAGCATAAACCAACTGATGAACACAAACTATGACAAAATGGTTGAGGAAATCATGCAAATAACTCAGCCACAACAGAAATTCTCATAAAAAGCTTGGAGTAAAACTTCCAGCTCCAAGTTCCTTAGTCATATGCTCTTCTACCAATGTGACACTATCATCTCTATAAAACCAGAGGTATGGTAAATTTGTATTACAGCATTAACTCTTCTCTTTTTAAGCATAAAATGATGACTTGCCCATAAAGACACACTTCAGCATACAAAATTGATGTAGAAATTAATTATGTTTTTGACAGTAATTTCAAGATGACTATTCATAACCTCCACCCTTTTTTCCCTACACAATAAGCAAAAGAAAGGAGCAGCTGCTGACTACTTCCCTGTAGCTCACCTGGCTGCTTCTATCTGGTCTTCCACTTCGTATGTCCCCAGTCTTCGGTTTATTGCATGCATAATCTCATCCCCTTGGTAGCCGCTTCCTCTGCCATCAAAGCTGGCCACAATGATCTGCTCGGTGCTTGCAAGGTATGTAGCCCAGTTGATCCGGAAGATGTAGTCTACTTTCTGACTACAAGGTCCTGCATAGCTGGGAGAAAAGTGCCACAGAATTCAGGCATTTACTCTTCATGTATTTTCAAGCATTTGAAATACAAGTATTGATGCCTATTTTCAACCACTAAAGAAAAGCAAAGTTTTACATAAAACTGAGCAAACAGCAAACAGCAGCATCACTCACTGACTCCAAACTGCTGCTTTGCCTGGACACTAAAAGCAATATGCTTTGTAAAATGCCAGCTGTTAATCAAGAAAGCAGACTGGAATTTATTTGTTTTATTGCTTTCTGCTCTAATAAGAAACTTTCAATATTTTGACTTCAAGTGGCTTATCAGAAATGAAAACCAATTTTTTTTTGTGCTGGCATATCTAGTCATCTGAGTTTCAAATCGATGTTCTTTTAACTATTTCTGTCCCATTTACCCATGATTTATTTTAGAGTCTGAAATAAAAAAATAGCCTTCCTTTAGGAAAATGAAAAAGGTATTTTTCTGCATTTTTAGTGTCTCAGTGTTCCCTGTAGTCCAAACAATTTCTTATGAAGGCTGAGGAACAGCAAGCAGAACTGTAATTATAACTTTTTATTTTAAAATATTTGGAAACACTTGAGCACTATGAAATCACACTCAGCGAATGGCTGAATGGTAAAATTCTGTTTGCAGTGCACTTCTCTAGCCACTGTTCAACAGAGTAAGAAATGGAAGAGTGGCTCTTATCACTCTATAACTCAGTTTTCGAAGCAAAGAAAAAACTACTAGGAATTGTCCATATCAAGCTTTGTGTCTATATGCTATGGATCCTGACACTTCCAAAGGAATTTCTAACATCAAGATCACCATGAAGCAGAGGAGATCCTGACAAAGGCCCAGGTAAGTCAATAAAAATAGAATCAAAGCCAAAATAAGTCTTAAGAAGTACAGAACACTACTCATTAAAACATTCAACAGGCATACTAAAAAGTATGACAGTACTACCAAATTACATTATATAAGGACATATCTAACAATTAACAGTCAGTTAAGCATTAATCATTTTATATACAGGAATCTATCATTAAGTGGGATACATCTCATTTTCTTATTCCATCTTAAAACTACTTCAAGAAGTAATTAGAAAACATGACAGATATGTGTTTCCTGATCTTATTAAGAGCATTTGAAGTAGATGAAAGTGATTATTAACACAACATTGCCATGTAACTTGAAGACTCACACATCAATGAGCAGAGGGTACTTCTTTGATGTATCGAAATGGGGAGGCAATATCATTTGATACCATAGGTCTAAAAGTGAAAAGAGTTCAACTTACGTCAGTTTTCCAGTGAAATAATTGCAATTAATACAAGAGCACATTTGAGTCACCCCCTAAAAATAAAGAAGTAGTTTCACCTGAACTGTCCTAATATATACATATAAAAGTTCTCAGCTAATTTGATTTTTTTTTTTAATCTTCTACAGCTAAGTTAGCAGAAAGTCTGGAATTTGAATGCCTATAGTAATTATAATAGTAATAATAATAAAAAAATTGGAGGACTCGCTATGCTTTCTTGCAACATTGCATTATAAGCTTACATGTAAGACTTGCTGAGTCTCTACAGTGCCAAATCTGACACTAGCTCAAAAATGTTTCTCTACTGAAATTTCTCCCCCAACACTAAAAAGAAATTTTAAATATTTTGAACCTGCCAGATAGGCTTTGCATGGCAGTTTGTAAAGAACCCCAGAAACATATGCAAGTATCTATTATTTCTCAAACAACATTGAATACAGTTCCATCCACGTTACTCTTTCCACCCAAGCTGGCTAAGAGCTGAACATTTTAAATGCACACCATGTAAGTTTTGCAAACCAATTAGCTTGACTGTTCACTCATGAATTTCAAAAGACCCGATGCTGCAAAGGAAGCATGAAGCAATGCTGATGGACTGCACTTCAGTAACAGCCAGAGTGCAAGTCTTACAGAAATTTGTCCAGGTATGAACATGCAAGACATTCAATCACTGAAAAACTTAATCTAAATTGAACATATGAGAATTTTGATTTTATTTTTTTTGCATCATCTGTGCACTCTGTGCTCACAGGAACAGATTTCTTCTTTGATAACATACATAGAATTGTGACCTGACTTGGAACTTGAAGCAGGGCTACATAAATGGATTTATTTCTTGTATTTGTGACATTAAAAATATATTCCCCTTACCCAAAAGCTTTTACCCTGAAGAGATGAAGGTGTAAGAACAAAGAGGAATAAAAGGATGAATATACAACTGATAGGATGAAGAACATCTTTAAACCTCTTCTTTTCTGGAAGATTTCATCTTTAGCCCTAGTAAAAATGTGACAGAAATAAGACAGAAAACACAAAGATAAAGAGAGTTATCATATAAATAAGGTAATAGTGGAAAGAGGGAGGCATCAAAAAGATCAGTCATTGACTGACAGAACTCAATACAGCTTGTAAAATAAAATTCAGTTAAGAATATTCATTCATTTTATGATGACGAAGTTTGTCATGAAGAGAAAAGCTAGTAGCAAAGGCTGGAGCAAGAACAGTTTAGATGAGTACCAGGCTGACCACGGCCAGTCTATATGATGTTCCATGCCAAGCAGGCCTCTGTCCCCAGATGTGCAAAAATTCAGAGCAGCACCACTAGCCAAGAGGTTTATGTAGTCTTGGAGCGTGAACATATTTTTAAGAATGTGACTATTCCATCAAAATACTCCCTTACACAAAGTCAAAGGTGATCTTGTCAAAATGTAGCCTCAATGATGTCGCAAGCTTTTCCATTTAGATTGTGTCCATATTTTGATAATTACTGAACAACTATTCCACTGTCCCAATCTACTAACACAAACAAAAGGGACTTGTATCTGTATATTAAAACCTACTTGAATTTATAATTTCATTTAAATTCAACAATGCTTATGAGCTTTGTGCCCCACTCCCAATTTATCTTATTTATTTATTTAACATGGTGTTAGGGACTTTGTTTTTCCTTGATAATTACCTGAAAAACAGAGTAAAGCCACTTCATCATGAAAACATCAAGATACCACACTTTGGAAAAAGCACATTTTAGATAAGAATATTTTGAGATTTCAGGAATAAACAGAACGTCTGTCGATGTAAAAAAAAAAAAAATACATATCTCTCTCTATATATATATAAATCTATGTATATATCTTGTCTTGCTTCTAAGTGCTGAATAACTGCAATAAACCCCACTACACCCAACTTTTCTGTCACGTTTTTCAGCACAATACCTTGAAGCATTTGGTAAAAAGAGAAGAGAAAGGTAAAACGTGTTTTTGAACTTACCATATTTACCAATAGTAATGGAGCCAAATTTTTTTGAAGGCATCTGAATATCTTTCAATGAATTTTCCAGTTCAGTGTTATTTTCTAAGTATCTGAGGACTAAATAACAGAGTTAGAGTCAAAGATTGCATACATTATTTTCAAATGCATTACTCTTTAATGATGAACAATTCAATCTGAGATGATAGCAGTGTACACTGGAGTCTTAGTTTACTGCAGTTTTTGTTTATCCTCTCAGGTTGAATGCTTAAGGTATACTTTTCTTTCAGTAATTTAGTGTCCAGAAAGCTGGTTTCCACATTTTTAATCTAAATACAATTTCAGAAAAACTGTACAATTATCCAGGAAATAAGTCAGACATTACTAATTGGTTTTTTTTAGCACAATGTAAAATAATAATAAACAAACTATGAATAAACGTATGCCAAGCTATATAATTTATTCTTCTGGTTAACTACTAATTACGAAAGCAATTATCTGAAATTAAACTTTCCCTTTATAACTGACATTTTCATTATTATACTAAGCAATGAGAACAAAATTTAAAGAAATTTGCAGTGCAATTTTCTGGCTCAACACAAATTAAATTTTAAGACAATCCTGTACCTTGATCATCACTGCTTCTGTGCAGAGTAGATACAGGCAGGCCAGGACCTGTTAACAGAGCATGAAACCTTCATTTTTGCACGCTGTCTCAAAACACAACCCTCAAAGTAATTGGAAGTGAGTGACTCATAGAAGCTCAAAACTCCTTTCCCTCTAGTTTGCACAAGCCAGATTTTAAGTTGGTAGGGCCCAAACTCAAGCCACAGGATCCCGTAAAATATTCAGACTGCCTTGCAGGCAAACCACATGATTGAGAGGTACTGAAGAATTACACTTCCACTCTTCAGCAAATTCTACGCGTTGACTGTGGACCACGGTTTGGAAATCAGTAAGCCTTGTAACACAGACCACAGCAGCCTTCTTCAACCAACCATTTTTATGATCTAACGGAACAATTCCCTCTCTGCTGTCTGAATGTCCTTCTAGCCCATCGATCAAGTAAGATCTTGGCATCTTAAAAAACAACATACATTTCAATTTAAGGGAAATCTTAAAGACGATTTTATCTTTTCCACCCTCTGATTAATTTATGCCTTGTACTATCTAGCACAAGCACTTATAGGTCAGAGACAGACTACAGTCCCACTGCATAACTTATAAGCATGTTAATTGGATTTTTTTTTTTTTTAACAGCACCACCTACCTTAATCTTATTTCCATAGAGCACTTCTCTTGACCCAACCGATTACTTGTCTTGCTCCCTGAGCCTCCAAATTACAATACTTCTATAGACAGAGCTCCCCGCGCAGCTCTTAAGGAGATGCACAGGAGACAGGAATGTTTTGCACCTCTTTCAGGTCCACCAACAGAACCGTCAAATTTTATCCTGTAATTTTTCTCAGGGTGCTTTTAAGCCTAGGAGGGAACATGTTTTTTCCACTGCCAATGCATTTATCAAACTATATCACCACACATTGTTATGCAGTGCATATCAAGATCTTGACGAAATGAACTTCCCCACCCAACTAATCAGTGAGTCATGTTTATGTCAGTTAATTCCAGATATACTCACCACCACAATTTAGCTGATAATACTGTGAGTCTTTGCTGAAGGACACAGAATAATACTGGCATCTTTCTTGATTCAGATCACAGCTAACACATTTAGTAGATTTTGGACTGTTTTCCAAGAGCACTCTGCAAAGTAGATGAGCTTCATTTCAAAGATGAAAGACTTTTTTTTTTCCACGCTATGCTAAACAAATGTATGCTTTTTAAATAAGATGACCAAATGAAATATGATAAAATTCAGGAGTAAAGTCCCTATTGATTTAAAAAGTAGAGAAAGCAGACTTTAAACTTTTGAGTTCAATTAATACTGGAATTACAATCATAGCAAAAAAAAAAAAAAGTTTTATGTTTTCTTTAGGGGTTTGCTGCTAGAAGATTGGTTGTTTTTTGTCACAATTTCCCTTTATTAACTGAATTTACAAAAAATTATTTTAGCCTTTTTTACAGTTTATACTCCTACACAGATTTTAATTAAATATCTTACATAGAATCCCACATTAGACTATAAACATCCTAATATTTTTATTTTGCAATGCCTTTTTTTAACATTTCTTCTTCATTATTTTACTCATATGGCAGAAAAAAAAATCTTACTTATAAAGATTTCTTCCTCCTGGCATTCCACCGTTTTCATTACTAATGTAGTATCTATAAAAGCAAAACATACTGGTTTTGGTAAAATGTTTACAGTACCTTACAATATCCAAAGGATTCTCTTACATGTTTAGATCAGATTTTGAATGAATTAAATGACACCACCTTTCTCTTCTTCCCTGCTTGCTTAAGGCAACTGTTACAAGCCCTCCCGATAAGAATCAATATCTTAATTACAATACTTACAAAGAGTTATTGGTGACAGCTTCTATGCTGATTACTTCCCATTCTCCTTCAGTAATAGGTACTGGAGCCTGGAGGCGGAGGAAGAAGGGAAAGCAAAAAAGTAGAATGTGAAATTCCTCAACCACCAGGAGAAACGCAGGTCAGCAGGGACTGTCCTACACCTCATTACTTACCTGTGAGCTATTTATGTAATGGATGTGCTTGTAACCAAACGTATTGCTGATAACTCTGTAGAAGGTAGCGTTGTCAGGTGCAAAGTGAGGGTCAGATGGCTGAAACTTGAACACAAGAGAGAAATGTCTATTACAGCAAATAACAGAACTCCAAACTTAACATGGTAAGTATTGAAACTTCTGTTTAGACATATCAAAACCTAAATTTAAAACAATCCATCACTGAACATACTGTAAAGTTTTGCCTACTGACTTAATAGGTAGAACCTGTAGCCACCACCCTACACATAAACACACTTAAAGTATTTTCTTGCTCTTTAAGCAGCAGAGCTTTTTGTGTATTCTCCCTGGAAAAGACTGATGTCACCCCTCACCATCCTCCCTGAAGTCCTATAGGTTACCATTTTAGGAAACAATATGTGCATCTGCTTTTAAAGTCACTGCTTTATTCTGTCCAATACCAACATGCAGCTGTAACCACTGCATTACACTGTAACCAGGGTAAACATTGCTAATGCATGTTTTCCTTGTTTTCCCATTTAAAACATGTATTTGTGAACAAATTCTTTCAACTCTTATCTTTTTAGCTTGACAGTGGAAAAATGTCTGCCTTTATTCACAGAAAATCAGCTGCTTTCCAAGAGGAAATTTTGCTACTAAGTAGGTGATTATAGAATGCCAGAGAACCCAAACCGGGATGATATTTTCATGAAAGAAATATCCATTTATCAATTGAGAGTCATGGAAATGAATGGATTCTTTCTACGGACTTTTGATGTGCTCCACGTGGTACAGAGAAAAACCGAGGAATGAAACGGAGCAAAATGAAATAAAAGTTATTTCTGTGACGCCTGCCGAAAACATCTAAACGTTCATTAAACAATTGACACAACACAATTACCTCTGAAATATTATACCCATTTTTGAAATGGAAAGTGAAACAGAAAGATGTACTGACTCACCTCTGGTCACTCAGTAAGCAATGACAGAACTTGAGTCTCCCTAACCCATGTGCTCCAGATATTCTTTCCTTCTTCCCTACCAATATTTTTGAAAAAAACAGCCTGGCAAATATTTTCTTAGCTTCCCCCTTATCACAGTCTCGCTTTTTCAAAGTGTGACTTTCCTTGAACTCAACTGGCAAGTTCTAACTCAGCTCATGACCTGGAAGCTTTATGCAGTAACACAGGCTGTTCTGAGCATTCTTAGATTAAGTATAATTTCATCTCTGTTCTTGAAAAACAAAACCAAACCAAACCAACCCCAAACCACTATTGATATATACAAAAAGAGAAGTATATGCCTATATTTTACACACATATATAATTTACATAAATTTGTAAATGCACTTACATGAACTGTATATACATAGATGTGTGTGTGTATATACATATATATCTATCATATATAAAAAATATCCCTTATCAGTCAAGTGCCATTTTATCATCCCTAAGTACATAAGAATGAAAGGAATAAATATATCTTTCCCATCCCCTCTTCAATCCTCCCTACTTTCCACTCCCTTCTCAAATCCAAGAATTAAACAGTGAGATTCTCTTTTTCTTCCAACAGCTCCTAAGATGTGGGTTGTCTCTTTAAAAGAAACAAAAAACCAACAACCTAGTTTAATGGCACAGACTCACATTTTGCCCTCTCATTTTGCACAACTGTTTACAAAGTCTGCAGTTTGATCATCACATTGTCTAATTGTGAAGCCTTTGCTGCAGAGAAGCAAAATGTGTCAGCGTTAAGGCCTTCCTTTCCATATCAAATTTGACAGCAGGTGGGTTGATCTCTCATCTTCATACTGCGGATGATTTCATCCCTGCTGTTGCCTCCCTCTTTGCATTTCTTTAAACTTTCATTTTTTACTTCAGAAGTGAATTAGTGACTAAAGCATAACCAGTGTGTGGAAAATGCGGGAGTGGAAAGTGTACTCTGTGTTCTCATCAAAAACTCTGAAACTCATTTCTCCCTCCAAGTCTGAACTTTGCATCTCTGCTTCACTTCCCCCAGATCTTCTGTGTAGTTCATTAGGTGCCTACTCTCTACCATATACAAAAGGACTGAGAGGCAGCTTGGAAAGCATAATCCAGACAGTAATGGCTGGTTTGGCAGAAGTCTATGAAAATGTTAATCAGGTCAGTTATATGCATCTTGTCCCTAGTTGTCTCCAATGGACATTTTGGGTGGGGGAAAATAAAAACATTTTTAAAACTCCAAGGAGAACCTGAAATACTAAAAATGACTTTTGTCCTCTATGGTTTTCCTCCCATACAATTCAAAGGTCACAGGACACATTTCTTAATAGATTTTATCCCTTAGATCATTCTGGAGGTGGTAGGAATAGCTGACAACTCCCCTAGAACAGAGGCAATTCTGAATCTCACACTTCTCCACCTATTGCTACCAAAGCAGTAGGTCAAAATTAAAAAGGGGGCTGGAAGGAGCACTCTGGTTTTTGCAATCTGAACACAATGCACGGGTCACAGCAGACGCAGTTACAGCCCCAGCCCACGCTGCACTGTCAGCCTGCCCTGGAGTCCAGAACCCCACACCCACAACAGCAGGGTGGCAAAGCAGCTCCACTGGAGACCACTTGTTCCTGTACATGTGGAATGTGAAAAATGAATGGGTCAGACCTGCACAAAAGAGGCAGTGTGACTGGCAAGAGGCTCATGTGAAATTGTCTCAATTATCAGTGTTACTTAGCATGTGGCAGTTTTAGAAATTGAACACTCACTCTGCCAATCCAGCCAGTTGTACTTTCTTCGGTATGTTGTTTTTCCTAAGAAAGAAAAAACAAACAATCCCACAACAATTATGTTTATTTTACATCAGGCTATGTTTCTACAAAGATAAACATGCAGAGATACTCTACTGCTTCCTAGTCTCATTTATGAAGCATTGCAGCTCTCCCGCCTCATTTTTCTTACCTGTGGACACAACCAATTTTGAGTAGCGTTTTCAAAGTCACAGATTGTGAGGACTGAAAAATTCTGAATTCTTCTCAGCCACTGCAGACAGATCCTTTCATCTGTCACCCATGTTACAACACTCAAATAATGATCCCTGAAAAAGGCAATAACATTAGATATTTAAAATCTTCTCTGTAATATTATACTATACAACAGCATTCAGCAATTAACTGAACGAGACTCATCTGGCTATTTCAATTTCAATTTACTCTTCAACAACAAACAGTGATGCAAACCTAATTGTGCCATATTTTTGCAATTGTTTTTGCTGCTAGTAGATGCCTTCGTTGTATTCATTCACACAGTAAAGAATTAGATAGCTTGTACATACCAACTTCCAGAAAGACCACAATAAATTTCTAAAAGCCAAATCACTAGCCTCTAATACATAAAATAATAGCTACTCCAGACTGCTCATAAATCTTGTATTAAGTGCATCTAGAGAGAATTCTTCTGAATATTAAGTTGTATGGGCCTTGTATTTTGGAATTTTACCCTCAGCTGCATGGAACCGGTTGCTTGTATGCACTTTCTGAGTGATACATGTTTGTTCAATTTAGTATCTATTTCCATTAGTTAGAATAGAAGGAGAGATCGTACCAAGAACAGACATTACAGTATTTGAACTTTTTTACTTTCATCTTCAGAATGTGGACATGAAGAACTGGAGTATCTGAAAAAATATCATTTTCATGAATATTCCTGGATATTAATTTTAAAAAGGCACCGCACAAAATTTAGTGGTTTTGTTTACCATTATGATCTGTTGAGATGTACTTATCTTCTTACTTTAGATCTCTCCTATCTCCTAGAAGCCTTACGAACTAAAATAAAACAACCCTCCCCTCCAAGGCAAGTATGCATTTTTAACTGGAATTGCACATTTGACTTAGTTTCAAGTTCATGTTGCTTTTTCCCCGAATTTAGTTAACAAAAAAGTGTGGGAAGTTTTGTGATGAGAATGAATACGTCGTGATCACTGGGGGGTGGGGAGACAGAAAAAAAAAGAAAAAGAAAACACTACAATGAGTGTGGACGGATTAAAAATATATGCCAACTGATTACTGACCACTTTCAGGTTTATTTCTAGACTGCAGTTTCAAATTCATATTTAAAAAAGGACTATTTTCACATTCATACTTGAATGGAAAGCTGGTAGGTCATTAATGGCTACTGTCACTGGCTTCAAGCAGTATCTTTTAGACCAATAATATTACAAAAGCACTCTGCAGGAGACTGTTTGGGAAAAAAAAAAAAAAAGAAACTGCCATTCTTCATGTACCCATAATAGTAGTTTCCCTTGTTTTGTAAAAGGGGAATTAGGCCCAAAATTTTTGTTCCTTCAAAGTGAGAGAAGTTAACAATCCTGGAGACTATAAATCACCATGAAACAAGACAGACAGTAAAAGAAAAAAACCCAAAATATTATTTATTATGCTATTTTTATAACATAATAAATATTTTATTATTATTATAGAAACTAGGAATACACATCAGTTTTCAACAACTCATGAAATGTTAACTAAGTTGCAATTAACTCAGGTATAGAGTACAGTAGTTTTGCATTGCCCTTCTGCATTTGCTGCTGAGAAATGATATTCCCGCAGTCACCATTCAGAGCTCTCTACTCAGCAGAGAACTTATTTTTAGGACAGATCATTTCAGACAAGCAGCATCCATGGCCTTCACCCTCCTGTTAGCCAACTGGAGCCCCCGGACCCATGATGCTAAAAGTGGTATTCAAACGCTGTATGGATCTCATGCTGGTCACTTGTGCAAAAAGTGTCAGGTTTCATCCACCATCTTAGGTGGTAAAGCATTGCCATGCCAGACTTTGGCAGCTTTCATTAACAAATAATATAACTTTCCCTCTGAAACAGAAGTGTGCTGTGTCCTCTTCAAATGTGGGGGTACAACTGCTGCACATACAATATGCAACAGGCAACAATTTGCAGGGGCACTGCTCCTCAAAATTGCCCTCCAGGCAAGTGGGGTGAGGTTAGTTGAGAACTTACTTCTAATCAGAATTTAGCTCTGAGAAAGTAAAAATACAATTTCCACCACAAAAAAGATAACCCTTCCTGTCATATAGCAGTATGAACATACATACTGTGGAAATATTGATTACTTTATGCCTCCAGGAGCAAAACTGCCTGACAGTAACATTGCATATCACTTGCATTTTCCTGCTCATGTACTTTTGCTCTTGCAAAATTCCCCAAGACTTGTTCTGGTTACCTCAATGTCTGCAAGATGCACATGCTGAGGCTTAACCATTATTTGGATTGGCCATTGGGAGAAGAGTAAGTTTTGATCCTTGTACTCATAATTCAAGACTTGATTTGTCTTTGTATTAATCCTGATTTACAGAGGGTTACATTCATTTAAAAATGGATTAAGTCCATATAACTCAAGCCTGCGTTAGCCAGAGGGACACAAGGCTGGAAGTCAGGTCACACAGCAGCGTTTTTCAGCTTTCATTAAGTGTTAACAAAGCATGAAACATAACACTTAAGACAGCAGAGATCTTGACCAAAACATAAAAGGCTCATGATGTGAAGTCACCAAAATTCTGGAGAAAATCAGCACACAACAGCTATGTAACATCTGGCTATTGCAGTGTTACTGTAGAGAAGGAAAATAGAACAACATATTCATTAAAACTTGTTAGTTACACCATGACGAGGACAAACACAGTAACACTGGTATTCCAGTTATTGTTTTTAGGCCACCACGTAACAAATTCTAGGTTCAAGCATGAGCTAACAGATCTCTTTTGCTTGTGGTGGGTTTTTTTGTTTTTGTTTTTTCCCCTGAAGTTTATCAGTATAACCTGTGTTTCCGCATTCATCATGTTTTAAAGTGCAAACCTCTAAAAATTTCCACAACACTGTTAAGAAGAAAAAACATAATCCAAAATCCCCAAAATCTGGGATACCAAATCATGTGTGCATGCATCTTAACTCAATTTAGCTGCTCTTCACAAAAGACATTTATATCATGTTGTAGATTTCCATTGACATTTTAAGAAATACAATTTTCCATTCACTGTGAGAGGTGCTGATTTTCACCACGGTTCCAAAGAAAACAAACATTTTAAGTATAAATCTGAAGGCAATCAGGATACCTTGCCTTAGCAAGGAGTCTGCTTGCAATGAAATCACATCTTCATTTACCATTAAGGTTTTGTTTTGTGTGTGTGGGTATTTTTTTTTCATTCCCCAGTGAACTGGAATACATATTATAATTTGATTATACCAAAACTTGCTCATATTAAAGTTGTACTGTGAAATGACTTCACCGTAGTTAGACTCCACTGAATGTGATGAGCCAAGAACTTGTCACATTCTCAATATAACATACATGGAATATGCCATCTATATATAATCACTAGGAGGATAATCTCTGTGCAGATTTTCTCTGATAAATCTTGTTGCTACCAGAGCCACCTAACTGGGAAAAACTGCTATATTCACTGACTATAGTGTGGTCACACATAAAAGCTCCTCCTCTCCCACCAAAAGAAACAAGCAAACATTTAACCAAAATTTCTTACCTTGATTTTATTTCTGCAGGTGGAGAAATTTCAGCAGAGTGGAAAACAGGAAGCGATCTGGTATCCACAACAAAGAATCGCACAGTTGGATTTGTAGCTCCAGCCTAAAAATAACAATTTTTTAATTGTACCTTTGAAGAGAGAATAGTCTTGGTGAAATAAGTGTTTGAAACCATAGACATAGAAATTACTACAGACAGTCAGGAAGAACTAGCCAACTTCAGACATATGAAAAGACAAGTTCCTAAATGCAGTTCTTAAGACTGATACATAACTTACCCTTTGTATTTTTTAATATGAAAGTGTTAGTTACACTTTTCTAGATAAGAAAGACTACTGCATTTGGAAATGTTCATAAGTACACAGCTGTATTTGGCCACATGCTACATACAGTATGTAACTGAATTAAATTCATTGCTAACAGACAGAAAATTACTTCTTCATGGAAACAGATACCTTACATTAAGTGACCATATAATAGCTGTCTATACCACAATCAAATCTGTGACTGCAGCACATACCTCACTATTTTTAATGTAGTGCTACTGACAGCAATGCAACTGGAGGGAGGGAGGAGCTGCTTCTCCAGAAGTTAACTAGCCAAGTCCATATCATAACGGTTAGGCAGCTGACCCATCTCCAGAAGTCAGCGATATTCCAAACAAAAGGGGTTTGTCATAAAAGGCACAATTTAAATTGGCAGTTCATTCCACACCTACATCTCCACGCAGGTGGCACACCCAGGGCAGAGCACCTGCAACTGCCTGAGAGCCCTGTGGTCACCATCAGTATCCGTGACCTCTCCGGGGGAGGCTCCAAGGGGACAGGCAAAGGCCACATGCTCCTGAAGCTTTGGGAAAGCTGCACCTGGTGCAGAGGATGAGAGGGCAGTTTTTACATCAAACATCTCTCTCAGTTGAGCAATCAGCTGGCTATATCAGCTGTTACACCCCAGTTAATCAAAAGAGCGAAAGTATCTTTCTGAGCTAGCCAGATCACCAGGGGGTGGATATATGGGTGCCTCAGTCCAAGAGAGTATAAAAACCAAATAATGAACAAAAAGAATTAAAGGAAGTGATGGGCTTGAGGTGATTTCAACCCATGTATTCTTCCCCAGCAATGGGGATGTCCAGCATTTTGGCAGTGAGCATATGATGGAGACCAGCAATAAGAACAAGGTCTGTATTGTGATTCAGCAGCATAGTGCAATTATTATACTCCAAGTCTAATTTGTACTTGTATTTTGTTTTAAGTGCACTGATGTATTGCTCTGCTAAATCAAAATCCCATGTAATGTCATGTAACTTCACACAGGTAAATCTTGCATTAAACATTAAACCCTCAATGTGTGCAGTATTTGAAAGAACCTGTGTGTAGTGTATTGGGCTCTGACTCTCACACAATTTAGTCCAGTGCCAACTGTGCAATGAGCAATAGGCACAAAGCCACGTGGAGAAGAAGGGAGAGAAGGAGCTGCATGCACTAAAATCTTCACTTTCACAGTTAAAACTGAAAGGGCATTAACTGCAGGCAAAGAAACACCATGAGCAAATTCCTCCCCTTCATCTCAATATAGGAAGTATCCAACAACTAAAAATGCTACATCAGTTGAAGAAGATTCCATTATCAATACCATGCACAACCCTAACACCAGTGTACATCTGCCAAATGCTTTGTACCAACTTTAGTTTCCCAAGAGCTTTTTTATCTCCAGACCTACTCGCTACCTCAAAATTTTCTGGTGAAAAAAATCCCTTAAATCATTCTTCCCCCCTGCTCCTTTTTGCTTTCCCCTGGAGATAAAAAAATACTTTAACATTGCCAGATGCTGTTGACTTCAGAAAGAGTAATCACAGCAAGCTGTTGAGGAGAGACAGACAATATTTTCATTATCAGAAACTGACTAAATGAGACTACTCTCTTAATGAAACTGCAGAACAACCACGTTTAATAAATAACACAGACCTTGGGATATGGGATTCTAATGGTCTTTGGGTACTGCAAGGTGTCCTCAGAATAAAAGGAATACTCTATAACAGGAACTTCTGTATCATTAAATGCTGCATATGCCAGAAAATTGCCATTTGGAGACCACCACAGAGCAGAATGAGTGCCAAACATTTCCTCTGAAAGAGATGCAAATGCATTTAAGTTATAATTGGCTCTTTTATCTTAGGTACTCTTATCATTTGTTTGTAATCGGATTTTTTTTTTTTAAATTGAAGTTCAGATACCAAAGTGCAGACTGCTTATCAGGTTCTAAACTATTGTACGAAGTTAATTCACACGCTATAATTTCCAGTGATGCATTGCAAGTTAGGCAAACTCATTTCCATTCTTAGATCCTCACGCTAGCCAGGTATTAAGCTTGGATAAAGATGCATGCTTCTGTTAAAATTGAGACTTACAATTATTTTAAACTTTTCAATGACAGGAAATGAGACAACAGTAATAATAAAATAATTACAATAAAACAGAATTTTTACATCATCATGCAAAATAAAATATGCTTGATATAGTTACCTTCATAAACCCAATCTGGTATTCCATTGAAAATTTTATTTTCTTCTCCATTTTCAGTGATTTGCACAGGTTCTGCTGTTGGTGAAGCTTTTATATAAACATTATTATTCCAAACATATGCCTGGAAAACATCATTGTGATTACAATTACTGTCACAGTAAAAGCTACTTCTTTCCTTCACCACACCTAGTGGGAAATTTACATCAGATGACAAAAACTGTCTTTGAACATTGCATTTCACCAAACATCACTGAAACTTCACAAACTCGAAGTACTAACACAAATCAGGTACAGCAACCTAACTTCAGGTCTAGATGCAAAATAACATCAACTATGACAAATGACACAATTACCATATCAAGCTTTGAAAACGTTGCTAGTAATTTTCTGTTGAGATACAAGCTTATTTTCCTTCCTTAGGGGCTGTTTTTCATGAATTTGTCTTCCAAAGAAAACTCTCAGTACTTTAGTAAAACATTGCTGGGGGTTCTCAGCACTGCTAATAGATCTGCATTTCTTCAGCAGAGCTCGGAACTCCTTTAACTTTTGGCATCTGCCTCCTTCTCTAATCACCCCTGTTCTTTCTCTCCTACAACTGAACAACATAGTTCTATGCCAGAGCTTTGCTCTGCAATGCAGGAAGGTCTTTTCAACATTCCTTGCTTCTGCGTCTGGGCTCTATAATCCCTACAGTACAAGCAATAAGAATAAATAAACATCACATTCTCCTGTGATAGATCTTCAGTCAGATCCAACATTCACCATTGGGAATGCAACGAGCCTTGCAAACACAGTGGCTGTCACATTTGCCATGGACTAGGTGAGGAGACGAGGAAGAAAAGGACAGTGGGAACGAGTGCAAGAGATATTTTTATTCCTCTTTTCCTTGTTACATGCATTCATCAACACTTCATTGCTTATGGTGTAATTAGGAGATAAAAATCACAGTGATGAGTAAGTAGACAATTGTAATGCTATTGCCTTTGAAAGGGATGAACTACTGTCTGCGACTAGTAAAAACACAAAATTCCTGTGCATTTGTGCATTATATGACTACTGGGGTCACTATTACTGTCAGGAACGCCTTTTCATTAAAGAACAAAACAAAACATGCAGAGGGATTTTGGAGTCTTTCCAGCAACTGCAGTCAATTTGGAAACTAGATCTACTACTTCATCTAGCAGCAGGAAAGTCCCAAAACCTCAGGGGTACATACAATGTCAGTTTCCATGACATGTGTATGAAAAAGACTGCTTATATACGAAGTTTCACTTTTCTTTACTAACCAGTTTGTGACCAACAGGTGACCAGGATATATATTGTGTATCATTAGGTAGTAGGCTTCCATCCAGGATAGAACTGGAAAAACAAAACCAAAATGCAGCTAAGAGAAATCAGTGAAACTTCATTTCATTGCAAAATAATGTTAAAACTATCTCATATGCAAAAATTACTGACCTGCTATTAAAATCATAGATGTGATATGAAGCTGTGTAGGAATGCCTCCACAACTGCAAAAGAATTATTTTAATATAAAAAAAAAGTCACCAGGATTCATGTATCTTTAGAGGTCAAATTACCTCTTAAATGCTTTTGTGTGACAGACAGAACACAACAATCATACAAGGGTAACGAATCTCTGCAAGGTTTAAGAAAAGACTAATGAATTGCCAATCCCCTGGGCTCATCACTTAAATACTATGACAGAGGCCACTGACTGACTGAGGCCAGAACTGCTGCAGATTTTCAGAAATCCTTGTAGCTACATGGCAGATTATTGTAGTTACGCAGTTCGTCTTCCTCCTTCTGTCTTACTGGCACACTTGCTATTTTCTGTCTCATTTTCCATACTGCATTATTTAACTTGACATCGTACTGTTTAGTAGCCCTCGTAAGTCCTAGCAGTATTTCTGTAGCAGGTCCTCTAGATCCAGGGTGACCTATTCCCATTCATATTGTCATGAACTCTTTGTCTCAGAAACTTGCTTCTTAAACTATGTATCACTCTGTGGGCATTTACAGAGAGAAAGATGATGCTGATGATAATGAGGACATGTTCAAATGTCTTCACTACATGGGCCTGAAGATGTTTGATTCAGCCCATAGTGTTGACATGCTACAATAATGCTTCTATGATGCATCTTGAAGATTTGTATGAAGATATAAAACAATAACAGTAATACACAACCAGATGGCTATTACATAAGAAGTGTCTACATCCTCATGATTCACTTTGTTACTCTGTTTTTGTGCAATAAAGATTAATAATAACATAACTTTCAATCACACTATTATATAAAGGTTAAAAGATCTCGCTTCAGCATTAAACTAACTCTTATGGCTGCAACAAATAAAATACTGTAGAGCAATAAATCACAAGTAGAGGGGATGTCTGGGGCAGCTGGAAAAATATAAGGCATTTTGTGGCCACCAATGATGCTATGAAAAGCCAAACAGTTCTGAACAATTCAGAAAGACAAAAGGCAACTGGCTTAGCAGTACCTAGCAAGGAAGCTAGGTACTAGCTGCGATGACCGAGTGCATGGATTGTGGCTGGTGCAGTGGGAGAGGCACTCATGGACTGCAAAGCCAGAACATGTAGACGGAGCTCAGTGACACAGTGCTCAAGTATTTGTGCACTGAACAAGTCAGCACTGAGCTTCTTACAAAGAAAACAAGCAGCTCTTTAGAAGGGGGGAAAAAAAAGGAAACAACAACAAATTACTGGCTTCTTGGTGCACACACTGTAGGGCAAATTAGCATCTTCATTAGGTTTCTGTAACTGTCCTCAAGTGGCACACATGGCCAGGTTTTCATGCCAGCTGGCACAAACTTACATTGACCTTTGTTGCATGGTTCAGCACCAAGCCAGGATGAGGCATCATGCTGCAAGTTTTTTGTGTGCTTGGTGACAGTAGGGAACAAAGACACCAAGGTTCACTCCAAGCACAAGAGAACAGCATTCCTTTGTAAACACATGATGCTTTTCATTCATGCCATTTTTAAATCCTTATGTCCTAACACCACAATGTAATAATTATATGTATACATGGCATATATGTAGAAGTGTATCTCTTCATCACTTCTTACCCACACAATTCCTTGGACCGTCATGCCTATCTACTCTTCTAGCTTGTCTCCCCAAATAAACCATCCAGCCTCACTCTCCTTGTGACATCGCTCCATCCACTTTTTATCCAGCTTCTTTTCTCAGGCAGCCATATCTCTTCTGGCAAGCTCACAGACACCACCAGCCTCTGTTCTCCTCCTGCTGTCTGCTCAGCTTCACTGTTCCCGTGCAGACATCCATCTCATTCATGGATCCTCCTGCATTTACCTCACATGCTCTCAGCCTCTGCCAACCATACTTTCAGGATCACCTTCTTGTTCAGTTGTACCCAAACCTTTATTTCTCAGCTTCATCCTCAAAGAATCAAAGCGTACTTGTACCTTTGTATAGCTGTACTGCAGAAGAGCAAACTTTTGGTCAGGAGACAATAGAAGCGTGGTTGCCTTGTATTTATCCTGCAAACAAAGGATGAAAGGGACACATACAGCACTGATCCCAAAGAAACGTGCAGAAAAAACCACCAAATTTAATTCCTTTCCCAACATCTGCATATACTATATAGAAGTCAACATACTAATGTTGTATTCGCCAAGATCACTGAGGATGTTCCGGTGTCAGCATTGATACATAAGATGTCCCCATTATCTGTCTTGTGAAGATACTGATTTCCTAGAAGAACAAGAGAGCTGCTATAATAATAAACAATAGGTAAAATGCTCATCAGACTCTTTTCTTTTCCTCTTAAGTTTTTAAGCAGGAAATAAAATTTCAGATCAGGTCAATGTTGTGTTTCCCGCTTCTGCAATTAAAGGATGCTTATAGCACAAGAACGTTCACAAAATGTAGTCCTGGGGCTCACAGCTTCCACTTTCTGGCATCTCTTTTCCTTGGGGCACTAGCCATATTCAAAAGGAAAAGCATCCTACAGAAGCTGACATACTTCCGAGTAAAAACATGTTTCTACAAAAAAAAAACCAAAAACAAACAAAAAAACAAACACTAAAGTAACTATGCTGTTTTAGTAGTAGGAGCAGTAGGAGCATATAGTTTGCCGTGAACATGAACATGTATCTAAGGGGAAAAAAAAAAAAAAATCTCAACTCTTTGAGCTACGTGCTTTTCTATAATGGTGCAAATAAATAATTAAACATGGGGGTTTTTTTGCAGGACACAGTAGTCGCCTTAGCACGAAGATACAAGTTTACTGAAGGTAGTACCTTTTCTTGACGTTCATGCTTTATGTAGAAATTAATTACCTGAAATCCACTCCAAATTATATGTTCTGTACTTATAGTCATCGTTCAAGTAATTCTGTAGAGTATATGTTCTTCGTGAATCAGGCTCAGAGATACCTTCTGAAAGAAAGAGGCAGAAGTGATACTGATATATTTTAGCTAATCAGCTCATAAATACTTGTAGTGAGAAGGCACTAAAGCTTTACTGGAAGAGAAATTCAGCAAACATAAAATAAAGGAGTATCAGTGAGATCACTCAACAAACTGATCTAAAAATCACAGATGCCTTTTCTCTGCTGGTTTTTTACTTTAAGATACACAAGAGCAGTTATCTTTTGAGTAAATGAAAATACCTTTTTGGAGACACAAAAATAAACAGAAGACCTCCAGCCCATTTACCTCATGAAACGCTTACTTGTACTCCTCAAAAACTGAAGTGATCTTAGTGCTTTTCCCTCCTATGCTCACTGTGAACTTCACTGCAGAACTCTGACTGCTAATATTTGCAGAAGACATCAGTTATGGCATGAATCGTGCAAAGCAGAGATGTACATGCTCATGTTTGAGAGTGGTGGATGGACAAGGTTGTCCAGATGAATGAAATGTAGCACCCATGTGAGTAGATGTACAGACCTTGAAAGATACCTTACAATTAAAGCAGCTGCTGTGCTTGATCACATATTCCTTAATACTGCTGTTTTTCTTCATGCACCCTTCAACTGTGAATCATCTGCTTATTATTACTCAAATTTCAGAAACGTCTCAAGTAAAATTTCCAGGGAAGCTCTAACTTAAAAAACAAATTAAAAATTAAATCACAAATGCTTACTGATAAACTTATGATGAAATAACTGGTTAAATATTTATCCCTCTCTTTATGTGTTTTTCATCAAGGTATCTTAATGTTTACTGCAACATGATTATTTTGACTGCAAAATTAAAGCCAAATAACTGGGTTTCAGTGAAAAGACTAAGTGAAAAGTGAAACTTTAAACCCCAATGAGTTGGGTCATCAGCTCCAACGCACTACAATCAACTTCTATGAAAAATACTTCTTTCTGACTGGCTACAGTGCAAAAGCTACTCTTTCCAAATCTGAAAGGTTCAAATAATAATAAAAATAATTTAAAAGCTGGTTTGTGAGTCTTTGTGATCTTTTTACTCTGAAAACAAAGACTATGATTTTTGAATTCAGGTGTGCAGTTTCCTCCCTGCTTTCTCCCCTGCCTTCTCTTTTTCTAACGGAAACCTACACAGTCCAGAGGCAAAGTAATTTTTATTTCAACTGGCTAAGTCATTCCCTTTTTATTACTACCAGTACAAATCAAAATACCTAGGATACAAACAGTTGATAAAAACGCTCAAGTACAGATGTCATGAGTGATCAGCCAAGGCAATAACCTGCCCCTATCAACCCTCAGAGTCCCAGTCTTTGAGATAGTCCTAAACAGACAGCCTCCTCTTTCATTATGTTGAAAAAAAGTGCAAAGTCCTTGGGGACACACTCAGAGAAAAGCACCACACAATAATTTTTGCAGGCTATCTTTCTGCAGGTTAAATACATGTAACATCAGGAACATGACAGGAAGATATATATATATATATATATATTAGCTATTACTATTTTACTCTTATTTCCAAAGAATAGGCACATTGGATATATACAGCACAAACTGTACAGCCATTGCTGCTATAAAAGTCAAGAGCCATAACAATGACTTTAGTCTAAGATGCTCAGCAAGGGTTTAAAAAATTCCTTCCTCAATTCCATCTGAAATTTTACTGTTCTAAAAAATTACCAGTCTAGATTTCTTTCTCACAAGATATCTGTGAGGATATTAATTTCTCAGGTTAATTATTCTACATTAACTGAGTATTTAATTTGATGGATTAGGAACAAGAGTGCATTTGATATTCATGCACAGTTGTCTAGTTGGGAATATCACTTCTCCCCTTCCTAATTGAGTAAATGTCATTTTCAATTAAAGGGCTTCAGAAAGCAACAGAATTCTCTCTTGGAAAAGCAGGAACAATTTAAGACAGGTGGCTGATGAACAGGTTTAGGGATTTTTCCAAACTGATGAATGTTTTTCCCCTGCTGACATACATATTTTGCTGAGGTCTCATTACTAAAAATCAGGCCACTATTAAGATTTGTTGGCTGTGTATAAAATTAAAATTTCATTTTCTGTCAACACCTTCCACATAGTAACTGAATATGAAAACATAAGCCAAGCTGTAAGGGTACAGTCATGTAAGTTGTAGTTGAAGTATTTTCTTAATTTGCAAGATGGGCTACTTCCAGTAAATTCTTATTTATCCACATTATGACACTGACCAAAGATACTCGACATACATTGAATTCTGCATTTGAGTTCTTTTGTTCAGATTTGATTTGAAAAAAGTATCAAACATGTTTATTTTGACAAAATAAAGTAGCTATTTACATCCAAGAGCACTTTACTGGCTTTGAAGATTGGATACAGGTCAATGTATGTTCATATTTTAGCAAAAGAGCTTCTTTCACTCTTTGGCTCCTCAGAGAGGCTGTGAACGCTGAATTTTCTCAATATTTTTCTTTTTTGACTATTCCAGATATAGACTTATTTTTCTAAATTCAAAATGACTAGCTCTTCATCTCTACCCTATTCTCACGCCCAGCAGCACATACATATTTCCACGATCATAACGACATACTGGAAATATTTACATCGTAATACCCCTGTTACAACAGCAAAAACGTAACTAAGTCCATCTGCGAAGAAGGCTCTTAACCTTTTATGTAAGTACCACTCATATGAAGCTGATAAACAGATTTGTTTCAAATTTGGATTTTTTTTTTTAATATATCACACCTTCTTGAGAAAAATTGAGTTGGTTTCTGTAGGTGTAAGGTGTAAAGTAAACAAGAAGTTAACTATTGTGTAAGGTTTGTGGTATGACACATCACCATACCAAAATCTAAAGTTGTTGACAAATTACTTTTGATATAGGTATTGTTTATCACCCAGTGTCAAGGCACATTTTACTAATTTCCATATGTCATAAAAAAAGAGCAAGAAATTTTGAAGCCAATTTAAAAGAGACAGTAAACTATAAAGCCCATAATAACAGAAGCTATACTGCATGTTCACCACAAGAGAAAGACAAGTACAAGCATGAGGCTCAGCAATAATGAGAATGAAAGGGACAGAGAAACTACAAAACCCAGGAAAGGTGAATGAGTATTACCGCTTTTAAATTACAGCAGAACAAGTGTGAGAATCATCTGCAATCTAAGAGTGTAATTTAGGAGCAGCATGAGAGATGCAAGAAGGGAAACCTGACTGATTCAGTATAGTCAGAAAAACAACTGACACTTCAGGCTATTTTTCCAAACCTTCCTTCTTCCCTGTTCCTCTTCCAATGTGTGTAAAAAAGCACTCAAAAACCTCCTCCCCCATACTCAAGCCCCTAGTAACTGCCTGAGATAAGGTAACAGAGTACAGAAATGAATTTCCAGCAAAGAAGAAAGTAAATCTGATTTTGCTGGGTCAGGCCAAAGGTTCGCTGAGCCCAGAACGCCATTTGATTCCCAGTGACTGCAACATGACACCCAGGAGAGACCATAAACAACAGATGAGTGCATGACACCACCTGGGGCAGCTCACCCAGCCATCACTCTCTGGGGCTGCAGAAACATCCCCAGATGGAGGTAATCATTAACTTTGTAATCAACAGCTCTGGAGTCCCTATCAAATTTGCCCCATCTCATGCAAAGCAAGGAAATAAAAATAGCAGAAGTGTTCTACAGATACCAATCCACTGTTGGTATTATTTTTTTTTTTTTATTTTTATATTACTCAACATTTGAATTGTGGTAGATAACTGAGTTAAATGACAGTTACAGATGTCAAGGACATGCAGCAGGAAAACATTTCCATCCTCCATCTTTTCCTTCACTAGCTAGAAATGTAATATATCCACACATAACACAGAAACTACAAGGATCCTGTAACGCAGTGCAAGGTGCACGAACGCACAAGGAAAAGAGAATAGTTAGCACAATCGGCTTCAAGCCAAAAGACTCTCTGGTCAGACAAGTCTACAGCATACTCACAACATAGGAATTAACCTGCTGTATCTCCCATATAACTTTGGAGAGAATAACAACTGTGACTTTTATGAAAGTCCTCTGAAGCTAGGTTACTGGAATTAATTACTGCTCACTGTTCATATAAATGTTCTCTAAAAATACCACACAGAGTCAAGATTCTTATCTAAACCTTCATTTTTGAGTCTAGATTAAAGGGATTCTACTTCAAAGATCAATTTCTAATCCATAGATTTAAATTCCCTTACAGATTTTCTAGCTTTCTCCCTAAACATTCTTAAACCTAGTGCCTTTGAGAAACTGGAATAATACAGGACCCCTTATTCCCAAGAAAACTGTGACAGATAACAGCTGCCAGATTCATTCATCTTGTGGTACAGGTCATCAAATGCAAGCATTGTGTATCAGCCAGAAGCCTCTCCGTATTTTAAACACACTGTTCAGTTGCAAGCAGGGTGTTGACATCAGCAATAGATACTCCTCCGCACCACCCAGTCACAAATTTGCTTAGCTCAGAACACAATGCAGATACGATAAACAGGGGAAGATTGTAGATAGACCATCCCCAACAGAACAATGATGAGAGCTATTTGGAGACTTCGTTTTCCTTTTCTTATCAGTTATACATTAACAGGCTGTGGGGATGATCTGCAACCTCACCTCTCTCGAGTCCTTGGAGCACTAAGCTGTCTCAGCATTCTTCGACTTCAAATCCAGGATGACAACATGAACTTACTGGACTCCTGCTGCCAGTAATCCTTATGTATGGTAGCTTTCTACCTGCCACTAGTAATACCCAACACATCAGTCAGGCATCAGACCCACAAAACACCCTCAGGTACCTGAAGGTCATTAACCCCCTAGTACCTGCTGTGCTTTTCCAGCCTCTTGTAGGCACATTTTTATCACAAGACCACAGAAGCCCATGCACAGTATCATCTAACCATTACATTGATGAGCCTTCTCATTTAGTGAGTATCTCATCCTTGGAGAATTAGACCTCTGGGTGAAGGAACAGGATTCATAACCAGGTGGTTGTATAGGAACCCCCACTATAAGGCTATTCATGACTTGCTCATGGCAGGCAAAGGATAGTAGATACCACAGTCTCCTTTCTGCTCTCAGCACCAGTTACTTTTGCTCTCACTCCTGGCCTTCTGCCCAGCTGGTCATAACAAGAACTGGTGTTAAAGAAATAATGGTGTATGACCACTGCATGTTTCCATCTGCCTTCTGCACGGAAAGTTATAGGAGACAAAAAAAAAAAACAATGAAGAAGCATAAGTAAGTGGATAAGTGAATCATGAGCAGACAAACTATAAAGTTTTAGAAAATACTCATGCTTAAAGGATAACCACTTGCTCCTGTAGTCACCTCTTGAATAGCTCCTCAAAGCACAACAATGCTTTCATTGACAGACTTCAAATACAATCCCAAAACTGTTTTGAGATTGAACTGTTTCATGCAAGTAGCCTCATGTGATTATTAAATATAAAATATGGTGGCAAAATAGGTAGTGGGTATAAACAAAATGCATAGATTTTCGTACACAGATCTGGCTGAAGACCCTCAAAGTAAATACTGAAAGGCTGCACTCAAAATTGGGCAACCCTTTTGCAAATTTAAGTCTGCAGTTTTTGCCCACACTAAATAGCTGCAAGAAAAGCAGCTCTAGTTCTACTTGCTAAGTCCACAAGCCAGAACTCCTCTGGAGTTTCAAAATTTCACAACTTTTCACAGTGCTGGAGCCCATTTATCAAATTAGTTCTGTGCTGCACAATTACTAAGCTTATCAAATGAAATTACATTGAGAAGTGTGGCAGAGAGAAGAGCAGCAAGCCAAAGGTAAGAAATCCAAACTCAAAATTATCTGTTTGTATCAATAATCATCATTTTCCCTCCCTGCATAATGCTTGTACCATTGGGATGGAATAAAAACTTCATTGCTATTACAAAGACTTTTACCAGAACAGACTTTGAGGTCACATGAGTTGTTCCTCATGTGCACCACCCCTCGATTTTGCCACCTTTCATTTTGTACTCAGTCCAGCACCTGAATTGCCCCAGGAGGCAACCTCAGCTGACTCACATGCCCTGAGGTTGTTCATAAAAGCCATATAATCAAACTGTCTGTGATCAAGTGTTTTAACCTATAATGAGATAATTATATGTGCACCACCTGTACACCCTCAGCTAACAGAAAACATTTGTTTAGCACTTTTCAGTCAAAAATTCAAAGTCACCCTGCAGTTCCTGAACTATAACGGTCATAGATGTTATTCAGACATTACTGCTGGCCTGATTTGGGAAAAAACAGAAGTTCAAGTTTTTGAACTAGGATGTCTCCATCTCCATCCTTATTTTATCCAGAGGAACCTAGTGAATTACCTAGGTATGCCAGATAATCTCCCACATTAATTTGTATACAGTAAAAGACCTGATACATTGCCGTACTCTTTTACAAACAAAATGACACAGGCCAAGGCTGAAAACATGGTGGTATTCCGTATCATCCAACAGAAGTGTTTCTTTAAAGCAAAATCTTTTTACTCTGTACTTAATGTCTGAATCTAAATTGCAGCCACTTCTACAGCAAAAGGATTCCTGTACTTTGATTTATGAAAGAAGAAAACCAATTTGATTTCCACTACAGCATAGCACTGACATTATGCTAGACAAGCACCAACTCTTCAGCAGAGTTCAGGCCAGCTTCTTGAATTCTTTCACTAGGTGTTATGTGTACACATGTGTATCTGATAGGCTATTAAGACCCTTTCTCTTGCTCTTCCCAGCTTCTGAAACTAAGAGTATCTTCAGTCACCTCAAAAATCTGCTTTTTTGAGATAAATGGCAAAAAGTCATCCAAAAATAACAGAAAGGAGAGTCAGTATCCACTGATGGAAGTTTTAGCCCAGAAGTATATAATTATGAGATATGGAATTTAAAAATCTAGTTTTGAATGACTATTAATAATGACAGAGCTGAATTTCAAAATTTTAATGTAAATTCTGCCTTATGAACACTAGTGACACAAGCTTGCCTCTTTAACTGATATATCAAAAAAACCCCAGAACTTTCTGCGCAAATAAGCAATTGCTGTGTCCATTTCTGAACACATTGTCAAGATCAATACGCACATTTTCACACTTCTTGTGGTGCACCTCACAAACAGAAGTCCTCCAAAGGTCTAATTTAGAAAATACTTTGTTTCCTTAGAGTCTGCAGTGCTGAACATCACTACTGTTCAGCTGTTAATCGTAAGAACTCCAAAAGACCTACAGCTCTGTCCTACCAGCTGGAAGCAATGTCTTGCTTGATGAGGATTTAATGCTGTTTTACATTAACGTTCAGGGCTACAAGGACAACCTGGAAAGTACAGACTGATCAGAGTCCAAAAATGCATTCCAGATATTTTCCTACTTTTCTGACCTCTGTAACTGTGCCGTGTATATAATTTTACTCAATGACGTTAACAAAAGTCGTGCAAACAAAGCAAATTAGAGGGATTATGATTTTAGCTCTCAATACACCCTAGAAAACTGACCAAGTGGCATTTTACTACTGGTTCTACAGCCTTTAGCTGCAATAGGAAAGGAAAATATTGAGAACCATAATGCTTACAACTAGTATTTTCTCAGGTCACATGGGACTCAAGGGACTTTTGAACTCCCCACCTGCTGCATCCCCCATCCTCCCAGGTAAGATACCTTCTTGAGAAAGTACATCCCAGTGTCCCAAGACCTCCAGCTCTTTCAACCTTGTTCCCTAACACACAAACTTGCAGCAAAACTTTCCCCCGCTGCAGTGGGCGTCGCGGCTGCGGATCCCCCGAGCCCGGCAGAACCCGAGACCCGTTGGCCGCAGGAAGCCCCCGCCGCCGCCCTCCCCTTTCGGTCCCGCTGCGGACTTACTGCCGGTGAGCAGAGCCAGGGGTACGGCGATGGCCGTCACGACGACAGCGACCCCTAAGATCCCCAGCAACCACTTCAGGACGGTCTGCAAGGAGAAGTGCCGTCAAAAGGCATTCGCGGCCACGCAGGGCCCGCGGGCGCTACCGCCCACCCGCCGCCCCTCTTCCCGACCCACCTTCATGGCGCGGAGCTGAGCAGCGCGGCGGCGGAGCGCCTGCCCACGGCGCAGAAGGCGAGGGGAGCGCAGCCCAGCTGGCGGCGGGCGCCGCTGTGATCCTGCCGCTGCCCGCGGGGATGTTCCCTGGGAGCGGCGCTGGACGCCTGGGCGGGGGGCTGGGGGCGGCTGCCGCTTGCAGGAGGCAAGAAGCGCCCGTCACCCGGGTTTTTGAGAGATGGTCGTTTTTCTGCTGGCTTTGCAGCTCCGCGTGTTGCTTTATTTGAGTTGCGGTTTCTCTTTCAGTTCAAACACTTGGAGCGCGGTGACAAAGCTGTACATTAAAGAGGAGGGACCTTTGACACCGAAAGGATTTATGTAGGAAATCAGATAACGGCCACACAGAAGTCCCAGAAGGGAAATGCCTTCAAACGCTAATGGCAAAGCTCCTGATTCTTTGATAGCACAAACAGTTCTTGTAAAGTTTCTGCTCTTTGAACTTCTTTCTCTGGCAATCAAGGAATGGAAAGATGGATAAAATTGCAGGAAGGGCTTATATTTATTTCTTTGGCACTGGTTCTTGGAATAAAAGAGATGGATGTGTTAAGTCTGCAAAGTGGAATTTTAAATCAAGACAAGAAAATGGAAGTATAGGATACAAGTTTAAAATTTAGCTTTGAAGATGGTTTATCACATCAGACAATTCAGTTTCCAAGGGGAATTTTGAGTATGTGCTGAGGTAGTAGGACTAATTGGTGCATAGACTGAGAATAACCTCTAAATCAAAACTATAAAGCATTTGATTGTTTAAAAAGCTGAGCATTACCCAGTAGTCAGAAAGCTGTGGGAGTTTCTGGAATTATTTTAAGAAATCTAGCCTCAAAAAATTAGTTATTCACTGGTGTGGTTTGTGCTTTTGATTTTTTCACCCTCTATTTGCTGAACACTAGCAGTTATCATAGAGAGACAGAGTGGCATTTTGCAACTGGAGAAATCAAATAGGAGAAGTATGTGATCCCCTAAAGCAAGAGGAAGAGACTTGAACCCAAGGGATATAGCAAATATTCTTGCCTTCGAAAGACTTGTCAGAGGTTTCTGTAAAGTTGTGCTGCTTGTTCCTTCATACCAGTTCTGCAGGTTGAGCATGGCATTTAGTATTTTGCTGCTGTTTCTTGAGTAATCTGTATCTGGAAGTGTGTTAGTAATTTTTTATTATAGATATATGTCCTTTAGAGTAACCCAAAGTATTTGCAAACATGAAGGGTTTGTCTATATGGAAAGTAATAGACTTAATCTAGATATAAAATTATGCTCTGCTCATTGTTGTATACTATTATACTTCAAGGTAGTGGTTACAACTAGTTAGAATTTACACTGTGCTAGCTATATTGGTTTGCCTTAGGAAACCATTAATGTGCCCTCACAGTGGTTCCATGCTGCTCATTTGCAATGAAGGATCCAATGTGCTGCAGATTCACAGCTTGTGTGACATTAATTTCTGTATACAGATAAGTCCAATTTTATAAAGTAAAATCACGGTGAAATGGCAGTGTTCTACATTACTTTTCAAACTACTATGCCCTATATGCGGTGAGATAGATGACTAGAGTTTCAGAACGTCTTACATCTCCATTTAAGTATTGATCTGGTATTCTGTGCACTTGCTCATCTTATCAACAGCAATAAAAATCAAAACCAAAACAAACACCACCCCTGGGATGAATTTTCCTTTTCCAAGTGAGTAGGAATCACAAGATATAATTCAGCCAATCTGTGCTTTGTTTTCTAAACATTTAAGTAGTGATCATAACTGTGTCTCAAGTGCAATACACTCAAATTATGTCTTGTGATAATGTCTTGTGATAAAATGTACCTGAATGTTACAAAGCTTTTCATGGCCAATTCAAAGTTTAATAATGTTTTGAAAGATTATCTGCAAGGTTTTAATGCTTCTCGGTGGTTAATTCTAAGAAGAAAAAATACCTACACTGACAAAGCAAATGCCTAGTTTCTGTTAGTTTTAGTGGGTACACAATTTTAAGCACCTTTGGAAATCTGGATTCATGTATCTAGATCAAAATGTCTAATCATATACAGTGCTTCTGACTCTGATCATACCAGAGAGGCTTATGGGACCTGATACTGTACTCAGAACCACCTGAGTGATCCAGTAAGAGTCAGTATAGCAGAATATATTTTCCGTTTAGTTGCAATAGTTCCTAGCAGTGATTCTCTACACCGTGAAAAAAATTGAAGTTCCTCCTGTTTGATCAAAATACCCGTGGTCCCAAAAATGATTGTAGTGGTTGTGCTTCTGGTGCTCTGTCAGATTGTTTTTTTATTATAGCCTGCTCCAGCTAAATATTGCAATTTACTTTATACAATGCTGTTCTTCTGCAATCAGACATATTAATATGATGGCAAGAGAGCAAAAAAATAATATCCAGTAGAAACTGCTACACAGTAAAATTTGAGAAGCCCTAGCTGTTCGTCGTATTTTATGCTGAGCACAAAAGTATCCATAAAAAGCTGTATGATTAAAAGAAGCTACTTACTAGAAAGAACCAAAATACGGCTTTCAGCCTGAAGCTTGGCTTTCCCAAAACACTTGGTGGATCTGCCAGATGTGATTTCTCCTTCAGACTTCTATCATCAGTGAAACTCAAGACATTGTTTAAAGTCTGTTTGTATATTTGAGTCTTTCCTCCAGAAATATTTAGAGAAGTCAAACAGGAAAAATGGAAAACATAGGCTATCTGCAGAACAACAAAAAAATATTATTGTTTGTGACTAAAATGTATACAGTCTACAGGTACAATAATGTGTTCCTGATATCTCATTGTGTGGCTATGGGAGACAAAATATGTGCTGGCGAAAGTTTTATGCTGATTCAGTGGCTCACTTTAAATGTGCTATGAGGAAGATAAGGCAAAAATGCTGTTAGCACCAAGGAGTGTTCAAGTTCTATTTCACTGTGTCTTTTGATACCCAATATATGTAAAATGTCTCCTCCCCACAATAATTTCTTTTTGTTGCCTTGCACATTGAGGCTAGAATTTCATAAGGGCAATTTTGTGATTCATCATTACACTGGTTCTGTTTGAGAGGATTGTGAAGAGAGTGTTAACTGTAAATCAGGAAAACAAATGAGATTTTCTGAGGTCATGTAATTGGGACAACTGCTTCAATGTGGCTAGCAGCAGTTGTCATTAAATTATTTCAAGTTTATGTATTTTTCTTTATCAAATTAATTTCTTGGCAACTCAAAATTCTTGCCAAATGTCCTCAAAGCATGGTTGAATTGGTTAGAGTGTCTCAGGTTTTTGTTCATTTTTGTTACATTAATTCAATTAGTTGTCTTGTTTTGCTTCAATATGCTTATTTTTCTAGATACTTAGCAAACAGACTGGAAGTGATAGGATGCTGCACACTCACCATATAAAATACAGTTAATAAAAGAGATAATATTGGAAACAATTTTTAATACAAGGCCACCTGGGAATTCTAGGCAGCACATCTGCACGTACAGAGACGACTCCAGATACACACATGAGTTCATTGAATATGGAATTGTAGAAGGTGCACATACACAATACAGTCAAAACATTTGGGCCACTATTTTCATACAACTTAAAGAAGGTAAAAGGTTCAGTTTTCTGGTAGAGTGAAGAAATTGGTGTGGAGTGAATGAAAACAAACAAACAAATTATTATGCATCATAAACTGCATCTATGATCCATTTACAGTGTATTTCAAATAAGACGTGGCCCATACCCTAACGCTCTGTAGACTTAAAACTCACATCAAGAACAAAGAGGCACTGCAGCAGTGCCAACTTTATAGCATGCGAATTAAGATCCCTCATAGACACAAGGGTATGTGATTTTAATATCCTATATGCAGTTTGGGGCCTTGACTAGAAGGAAGAGCGTGAATGAGAGTGCAGCCCTGTAGGTGATTCTGAATCATGCTCCTGAGCATGATTCCCATAAGCAGTTCCACTTCCCTTCCTTTATTTGCCAAGAGCAAATTGAAGCCTCTGCATACAAGCAGCAGCACCACAGGCAATCCAATCAATACAATTGGCAGCATTTGCTACATTGCTTGAAGATTTTGAAAACCATCTATAATTTAAAAGTCATCTTCCGGTCATTCTGTTCCTGAATTTCTCTACTCTCACAGAGTGTAAGGCCTAGTATTTCTCCCACTCTTACAAGAGTATGAAATTAAGATTAAAACACAAATAGCAATTCTCTCTAGGCTTGAATGCTGCAGCTCTTCTGCCCTCTCTCAGCCTGCACACATGGGAGACTATTGTCTAGTATAGACACTTTTTGAAGAAGTGACTGCTAGGTATTTCTCCCTGCGTTTGTACCATTCGCTGAATTTCATTTAGCATGTATAACAAATATCTAGCACATACCTCATTTTTGATCCCATATGGACTTGCTCTGTGATTTCAGGATACAGAAGTCCTAGTCCTGTTGAGCTAAAACGTGTTTGGAACTTCTGGAACACATTCAACTTGATCTCACTTCTGAAGAAAGGGTGTCTTTTGATTCATGCTCTAGATTGGGGCTTAGAAAATTAGAGGTTAAATATTTTTGTTGTGTTCAGGCAAGCTGCATGACTTCGAGAAAATAGTTTATACTCCTCTGTTCCTAAAAGCATGTATTTTGTAAAAATGTGGGAAACCAGTACTTTCATAGCTGACAAAGCCCTTATCTGGAGGTGCTCAAATACACTGGTGACAGACACCACAGGAAAATGGATTTGTAACTCAGGAATCCTATCCTTTAGAGCACTAAATATCCTGGACATAGTGGAATAAAACATTTTAAGGACAATTGCTCTATGTATAGACATAGAATAGTTAACTGTTCGCACCATTTCAGCCTAAACTATATGTATCTAACTATGTATAATGAATATTTTTCAGTTCCAGAAGCACTTGGAGCCAAACCACAGTGTACAAGTGGGATTAAATAAACAACAAACGTGTATAAATACATTCTTCTCCCTTTTTTAATCTCCAGTGGTATTTTGGATGCTATGTTGCAGGGGTTTTGTGGGGTTTTTTTGTGTGTTTTTTGTTTTGTTTTGCTCTTTTTTTTTTTTTTCTTTGCGGGGGGGGAGTATGTTTTCTTTGTTTGGGGTTTTTTTTAGTGAAAGGTTCTACTGAGTTTTAGTTGTTTAAAGTTGGGATGTTAGAACAGCTTTCTGTTGCTTTCAAGAAGCTTTTCTAGATTTAAAGTTGGATATGATCAGTCCTGATCTGAAATTACAGAATATTGGTTCCTGTAGCACTTTGGAACAACAATCTAATCTTATTTTTCTAGAAATTCTGGGCTGTCAGTTAAAGTTTCAGGTGCATTTAAAAAACAAATGAGGCACAAAGCAATACTAGTTATTCCTAGCAAAAGTTATAGGTGCCAATTCTGATTCAACAACGCTCGTGCTTCACATCAACTTCTACTAGATACATACTGAGGCCACTGGCTTTCTCTTAAACCACTTATAGATACCTGGCATACTGCTATTACAGCACAGGGAGAAAAGGGGTTTGGGTAGTCATGAGATGTAAGAGGTGCGTAACAGCACCTGTAGCTATTTGAGAGTTGAAGCTACTGCTGTACCTGTAAAACCATGCCCTCGCTAACTGAGAGTATAATATTTTGATTGCTAGAAACACTGAGATCTGCAAGCAAGATGTTCTGTCACCATAAAGGAGAAAGCACAGGTTACTAAAATGATAGTTGTGCTTGTAAGGTACAGTACAATGTTGGTAAATGCAAGAGATGGTGGACAAAGTGGTTCTTGGAGCAAGAAAAGAATACAACACAGATTAGATTGACCCCAGGGCTGTTTGAGTTGGCTTTACGCGGCAGTCTTATAAAATTCGAAGAAATTATGTGTCAGTTTCCACTGCTAATGGAGTATATTGCACTTAATATTTTTCAAAGCTGTGTTCTTGCTTTTCCTGAGACACTAGAATTATGCTAATGAAGAATACTTGTCTGTTCAGTCTTGTCTCCACCTCTAGCTTAATCTAGCATGATACCGTTTCAACTAAAGATAATTCAAAGTTCACATGGATCTTTTCTGGGAAGAATATTGGAGAAAATGCGTCAAAATGTTGAATTTGTTTTATCATTGTCAACAAACCACTTCCAAGATCTCAGTAACACTAAAATAATAGAATAAAAGGAAATGGAGTGCAAAGAGGCACAAGGGATATACACATGAAAAGTCAACAGAAAAGAAGCTTGAAAAAATTTATTTAAGGCTATCATTTAATATCCTTACAGCTTAGCCTTTTTATAACAAAGGTTTTAAGAGGGATATTCACTTCTCAGGCATTTGTAACCGCTAGCAATTGGTGATTGAATCCTTTATGTGTAGAAGTCAACTTTTTAGAAAAATAAATTTATCATTAAATATAAATGGAGTTACTTCAGTCCTAATAAATGGAAAATATGAAGATATGGAACTTCATAGTCTTAAAGCTGTTAAGATAACTATCCCTTAGACAATAGGTTTTCCATATATAAACCTTTGGCAACACTAAACTATAATACAATTATTTCCTGGCATGCAAGGTGACATAGCTTTGTTACACCCAATATGAATGACAGAATACAAATTTCAGAATCTCTTAGTAACTGGCAGTTGATGCAATGAAGATCTTCATTTATTCCAGTTTTATTCTGCATTTTTACTGATATCCTCCCAAAAGGTCCCTGGAAAAAAAAAAAAAAAAAAGCAGCAGCAATCAGGACATATTATAAATCTCCAAAGATTTATGAATATGTGTGGAACATATTTTTTCAGTTTAAGAACTTCCAGATGTTAGTTCTACAGACCCCTCAATGCCTCTCGCTAATAACAATTGAAAACAGTAATTCCTAAAGGAAGAGCTTTTTAATAGTTTCTAATAGGTTATTTTCCTATATTGTTTGTTTCAATGTGGAACTGCAAACAAACACAAAAATATTAAAATCTTAATAAAAACTCTATTTTAACTATAGCTTCTAGGGACTTTTTGAGACGATATTGATTGTTTCAGATTTCCAAGATCAACTAGTTATTTTCAGTACTTGAGTAGTCCGAAGACTAAAATTAATTTTTACAGAGTGGACATCAAACATTTTAAAAAATCTACCCACTCACGTGTGCCTTGAGTTGGCATTTCTGTATTTTTGAAATGCTTTGTCAATGTTAACAAATAATTCTTAAATATTAACCTGTTCACAGAGCTCGGAATGAAAATGTTGCTTTGCCAGTGGAATTTGCCTATGTACAAGCAAACTAAAGCAGGATTCTTTAATAATTACCTATCAGGAATGCACATTACACTAACCTATTCCCTAATGACAAGCCACAATTTAAGGCAGTGTTTTATATCATGGTCTTTAAAGAATAATCAATTTGATGTAATTTTACGAATAAATATTTCTGATTTTATAATGCCTATGCAAAGGAGAGTCTTAGTTTCCTATTTGAGAGGAGTTTTGCCAATGAATGTTACCAGAAGTAAGGTCATATTAAATTACTGAAAAATATTAAGTAGGTTCACCACTGATGCAAAACACAAATTATATTTGGGATGAGTTCTGTTTAGTGTCTTGTCCGTGTTCATTACTGTCTGTAGCAAAGTTTGTAACACAGTTGCAGATATGTCAATAGTTAAGAGAAAAATTAGCAGTATTTTCTCTATTTGTGATGAATACATTTAAAATACCAGTATATTAAGAATAACACAATCAAAATTCAGGCACCTTTGGGTAACTTTTGTGTTAATCAGCCATTTTAGGAAATCTTTGGTAGCCATGTCATCAAGGACTTTGTTGATATCACTCGTGAAAGTGCCATCTGCATGTCTTCGGCCCATTTCTTCAGCCACAAGAGCTTCTTCTGGGAAACTTCAGAGGGAAGAAATTATCAAACAATTTGCAGATCAAAATAAACAAACCATTTAAAAGGTCCTCGTTACACAGCACGTTTCCTGTGATTTTTAAGGAGTTAAAGGTTGAGCCCGATGTTATGGCTCAGTGTAGCACAATGTATATCAGAACATCTTTTGAGGCATTATTTGCATGACAGAATAAACCATGGAAGTCTCCCTGTACCAGATGATGACTGTTCCTTCAGGTGAGTCTAAATTTCTCTCCGGCATTTTCAAAAAAGCCATGCGTGCAAAAACATGTCAGTCTGCAATGTCTATGCCAAGGAGACTAGGCATCAATAAAGCTCACAGGAGACTTACTAAGAATCATTATTTAAGAAATATCACTACTAAAACATTATAGTCAATTTTTCATACTTTTTTTCTGTTTTAATTGGATTTAAGTCTTAATTAGATACTTATATTGCATAAGTATCTAGGTATCAAGAGCAGCACCTTATTTGGGATGTAAAATAACTCAGTTAAAACACTTTGCTTTTCTGCTGTACAATAGCATTTTATATTTGGAATCAGATCCTGATTCTTGCTCTATCCTTTTTTGACCACTGGAAAACTTACGCCAAGAGCCTGATTTAGAAAACTTTCCTCCTGTTTCATCTCATCAACTATAGGAAGATTTCAGTGGGTTCCATTAAGGTGGGCTGGTGCTGAAGCACACAGTCCTCTGGGATCAATGACAGGCAGACTGTTTTTTTTCATGCAATAATTTCACGGAAGGCTATATACAAATTTGACTACAAATAATACTAAATATTGGAAACAGAAGAGTATTCTACATTTGATTGTCTATCCAGGTTTCTAAGCTCAGTTAATCACAGCTAGGTTGTATTTCTCTCGTACAGATACTAAAATACCCTATTTCTACTCATGAAAATAAAACACGACAGAAAAACAACGGCAAATCTGAACATCACTGTGAAGTGCCACCAGCCTTTCTTTTCTGTATAGAGCTGACCTTGTTTATTTAACTTGTTGTTGTTGTTGTTTTCAGGAAATCATCATTATTTACAAAATTTACTTTACCTATTTAGTCTTCCTTGACTACAACACACAATCTTGTCTTACAGATTATATTTTATTATTATATTATTTATTATTTTTATATAGTGCGAGAAGCTTACATTTTACTTTACAGCTGGTAGAATATATAATCAGAGGATGGACTTAAATCCCTGCCCCGAAGAGCTTACATTCTAAAGGCACAAATACGTACAGAACAGTCAGCATGTGGGGAATGGCATGTGCATTGTGCAGCTCCTAACTATGGAGAGTTGGAAGTACAATGAGATAGAAGGTGCCTGCAGGAGATTGAAGGTAAGGCCATTCTAAGTGTAGGACTATAATGAAAAAAGATATAAAGTCATGAGTGAATAGATGAAGTGAGAAAGCTTAAGAAATCTGCAATGAATACATAGAGAGCAAGGTATTAATGAAAGAAATCAGAGACATGGGTGGTTGAAACTGTGGAGCACTACATCCAGGAAACTGTGAACCATAGCAAAAGCAGTAGTGGTGTCTTTAGAAGGAAAATAACTCATAGTTGTAGGAAATGATAGTTATTTTGGCAGCAGCAACTTGGGGGGAGTTTGTGGAGCATGGGAAGAGGAAAAAAAAGATCAGTTACTGCTGGGAATGATCACCAGTGCATGGTGATCACCAGCTGATGACACTGGTAAAAATTTAATCTTGGAAATATTGAAGAGAAAAAGGTTGACTGTGAAAGAGAAAAAAAAGAGAAAGTATTTTAAGATGACAATGGTTTGAATCATCTTGATGATAGTTAAGGAGACCATAAGCAATGATATATGAAGGGGGAAAAGTAGTAGTTAGAGGAAGGTTTGGTTTAGTTTTAAATATCTTGACCTTAAATATAACTTGACCTTTTAGAGTGTAACAGCATACTGAACAGGCTTGTTTTAATCTGTATTTGAACTTAATAGTTTAAAGTGGCAGTCTAATACCCACAGAATATCTTCTAGTACAAAATTAAAATATGAAGTACAGCAAGAATGATCAAAAATATGTCAGGGTTTCATCAGACTTGATTTCTAACCCCAAAAGCAAGGCAAAATTTAATAATAGGAATGGATGGATTCTTACTCTCTTCTTCCTCGTCCATTCACTAACCAAGCAATGAACTCTTTGGCAGCTTGGCCTTCCAAATAAGAGGTGATATCACTGGTGTAGGTTCCTTCGGCATGTCTCTCGAATTCAGTATGACGCTTGGAGATCGCATTGCTGAAAGAAGGGCCATATTTTAGGACGAGACTGCATAAGGACATATTTTTTTTCCTAACCTTTATTGGTTTATATTTCTCACCCACCAGACTAGGGGAAGTTTTTTTCCCTTCTCAAATTATTCTTGATTTTTTTTTTTTTTTTTATTTGATATCTTTCAGTTCTAAAGGCATTGCCTATGCTATGCAATACAGTTTTGTGCAGAGATGCCTGAACTAGTTCTGAAAAAGTCAAATCAGGTGCTGAAATCAAATATAGCTGCACTGGAATGGTCTTCTGCTAGATTCATTAGCTATGAGCAACAAACTGTATTGTATTTTACAGACATACTTTTTGTTACCTTTTGTGTTAACCTAGAATTTTCCGTTAAGCCACTCCTCCTGCCTTCATCTTCATTATTTCTTAGCCAAACTGTTCAGACTCAATTCCTTTCAAATTTACATCTTGAATTGTTTTGTGAATACTCCTTTAATTGCCATTCTGACCAAGTGATAATCTTGAAACTATTTCAAACCTGATCACTTGCAGCTTAATAGAGAAATACAATTGCTTACTCTCTTCCTACACCTCACTGCGCTTCTTTCTCACAAAATTATGACACGCTGGCCCTTAGGAAGGCAAGGTGCACTGAGAAGTAGCCATATCATGGAATATTTTCTGTGAATAAGTTCTCTAGCATTTTTATTTCAGAATTCACTAATTTCCACACAATTCTTAGGGCCTCTAGCTCTTTCTATTGTTTTTTATATTCTTGGGATTTCACCATTCCTTCTAATTTAGTACCATCTGCACATTTCATCAGCATGCTAACTAGAGTTGTTTGGAACGTTTTTAATGAAATGTTAATTTTGTTGAGATATGCTGCTTCATTGAAGCTGAAACATTGTTACAGATTTGTTACTGATATTGACAATGTTTTGAACAAAAGGATCTTTGTGGTCTGGGCTATCCTCTTTGGAATGTCTGTCAAAAGGAAGAATTAATATAGGTATTTACTGGATTTTTGTTTTAGTTATTTCAAATCTCTAACCCTCCCAACCCTCTCCCAAAAACAGTGTCAAGAAACAAAACTGGCTTCCAGCAGGTCTTGTGTTCTTTCCTGTAATGAGTGGTTTATGTAACATGGGACTGAGTTCTTAGGGCTGAGCATTGGTATCGTGTTTTATTAGGTCTCTGCAAATTGGTGCCTGGCCATTTTCCTTTTGTTAGTCTTCCCACTGATTTTCTTATCAGATTTTTTTATTTTTTTCTTCAGCCTTTTTCTATATGAAATTTTTCTTCCTGTCTTATTCTGTAACTCTCCCTTATTATTTGAAATATCCTTTCCTGAAATCTGTGCCATTGCATGTCGCTATAGAACACAGGTGCAGGAATAAATAACATGGAGATATTTCCTGTTTCCTTGTGAAAAGCAGGTGTGAGATAATTTCTTTTGATAAGTATTTCTTGGATTATTGTAACATTGTAAAAACTACTAGTTGTTTTCTTTCTTGTTGAACAGAAAATGAGCTCAAACTGTTTTTGAAAAACAAGTTGTGGTAACTAGAATACCTTGAGAGCTGGTCTGGGAATTTGTCCTTTTCTTTGTCCTCCTGTCCTTGTTGGCTGTAGTGGAATTCCACAATCATTAGATCATTATTACCAGTACATTGCAGAGCATGCATGAACTGATAAGATTTTATTGGTTATTATTTAAATATTATTATAAGCAACTATGACTAATAGACAAATATTATAAATAATTTCAGGCTTATGAATTTAAATTAATACAATATCTAGAAATTGTTTCAAGACTTCCACAGGTATTTAAAAGCATTAATATCATAGATTTTTTGATTCTGTAGACACATTGCTAGAACACAGAGCATAGACTTACACTCCTTTATGTTATTCTTGCTCTCAGCTTGTGTTTAATCAAATTATATTTTCAAAAAAACATGCCAACGCATGCCTTAACAGTATACTTACGATACTGGTAGAATATCCAGTGGTCAAGAAAAGTTAAACCTTAGCTCCCTTTTCACAAATGAAACTTCAGGATTAGAGTACCCATAGAAAAAAGTTTTCTTATGGCTCAGAAATTTACATTATATTTCCATATCTTATTCCCATTGAACGTAATTCATTCACTGAAACAATCTGTCCCAAAGAGGTTGAGATTGTCTTTTTGGTAGCATATCAGGTAATGTACTGATACTACACTTGATTTATTCAAATATTTTTAATTGATTTTTCTCATATTCCCTATTTCTAATAACATATTAACATATATACATTTTCCTTAAGAACTTTACTTATTTGAGGATGATATACATGGTCTGTGATGGCAAGCTGGAATCAAGAATCTGAATTCAGGTAGATTTTTGCTTGTTTCTGTATATAGAGATCTATAGCAATGTGACCAAAATGCTTACCCATTTCTTTTAGTGCTCATTAACCATTGCACAAAGTCCTGAGCTCGTCTAGTGTCCAAGTACTTGCTGTAGTCACTAGTGAATGTGCCTTGTGAGTGACGTTTCACTTCATTCAGCTGTCTAGACTCATCTAATGGTTCAGACTGGGAAGCTTTGAATGATCTGTGAAAAGTTTAGAACTCATTAACTGGCAATGGTTATAGTACAGGTGCATTGACTTTTCTTTAAAACCCCACTATTTTATACTCTCAGAAAGAAAAGGCAAGTGGCATATTGATCACTAGCTGGTTAGTGAATAAATCGACATAGCAGATTGGATATGGCACAAGGTCTTCTTGGATAACTAGGTCAGCTATTGTTTGTATTTCCAAAAACTTTCATGCTATACTTTGCAATATAATAAACTTTCGCCAATTCCAATGGTAGATTAAGTACCATGTAACAGTATTTTAAAAAATAAATTTAAGTCACAGTATGTTTTACTTCAAACTATAAGAAAAAAATGTTCAGGTCAAGTGTTTCTAGAACTTTGATCTAAAGAATTTACCTTGTTTTCTCTTCTGTATCCTGAAGAGGATTTTGCCAGCTGCCATGAGCTATCATTAAAAGGAGCCCAGCAACAAAATAAACACTTTTCATTTTCATTTCCTGTCAAAACAGAAATAAGGCAACAAAGAAAAATGTAAACATCTTATGTCTTACATCCAATAGAGACATCCTTAATACTGATCTAAACTTGAAGGTATTGAGACCTCATGAGGATGTGGTCCATGTCCAGTGGATGGAGACTGTAGTGCCTTGGGTAGGCATTAAAAAGTCATAGTCCCTGTTCTTGTCTTTAGGCTCTAGCCTCTGTTCTAGAATGCAAAGTTAGCTGAGAGCACCTGCATCTTCACTTTCTTTTGTAATATGAGGATAAAGGTCTATATCTACTTTGCTCTGTGTTCTGATGATGGAAACCATTAGATATGTTTCTATAATATTGTTTTAATGCAGAACTAGGGTACTGGTGTGACTTTTATTTTTTCCACCTCATTCACTAGAGTAAAAACAAAGCAAATCTTTGTCAAGAATACTGTCACATTAGCAGCTCCCCATTCTTTCCTCCTGGCTCTCCACTTTTCAGATTTTTTTTAATACCAAATGTTGCAGCAGTAGGCCTCTGGAGTTAATAATGACTTAATACATATGACTCCTTAGAAAAAAACCAAAACACTGAACCACACATTGGCTTGTGTTCAATTCATGACACAATATGTCAAATTTTGCTTGAGGCACTATAGACGTAATACTTAATTTCAGCTTAAGGGCTTCCATTATGGGGCTATATATGGTATATAAGATATGGGGCATATACTTCATATTAATGGTAATAAATGAAACCAGAAGATATTGCCTCCCAGTTGTAATTCTTGCTGTTACAGGTCGTTCTATTGGCTTCAACCATGTAACAGAAATGGCTACATTATTATATGTGTCTTCCTCACACACACTGTAATAACTTGAGCAGTCTCACCAACGTTAATGTGAGATAATTCCCTGTAAACTAGAGTATTACAGTCTGTACAAATGCTTTGGTGATCCACAGCCAAGCTGTGATTCCCTTACTTGCATTAGTGAACTGGTTTACTTATGCAAGTAGTACAGTTACAACTTTTAGTGAATAGTCACCAATGGGAATAAGGCATTCTCTAATCCCCTAATTCTATGTGGTACAATTTCCATTATTTAATGTAGTATTATTAGTCTGTTGACACATGATCCCCTAAAGGATAAGCTATGTTGAAGAAAGAAATGCAATTCATTTTAAGCTCACAAAACCCTATGCAAAAGGAACTTTGAGCAGCTAGTGGCTAATATTCTCAAAAGTTATTTGCATAAACAGCAAATGAGAGGAAATCTACTTACAAAATCAACTAGTATTTATTATTTTTAATTATTAATATTCTGGATCACTTAATTTTATGGAATAAAAGTATAAAAAAAGAGAAAGAATTTAAGATTTGGACCGTGACAAAGAAATGGAATAGGCCATTAGTTCAATAGCTAAGTTCTCCTACATGGAATGATGGATAGTAAATGCTCATTCATTCTAACTTTAAAATCAGTATGGATCACAATATTAATCTGCTGTAAAGCAACAGAAGTTGCAATGAGTTCGCATCAGCAAAATGTCACTGGAAAGAATTTCGTCATGTACTTGGACTGATGCTTGTGTATTTGAAAGAGCCCTTCTGCCACCCATGACACGTTCCTATGGAAGTTTATGTTACAGTCTGAAAAACAAAGGGAAATAGGAAAGATGAGTGCACGGAAGTAAAGTGGTAGGTGGCAAAATAAGACCAAGCCAAAAAACACCCTCCCTGCTAAATGTAACCTGCAATGAACTCCTCCAGCTCCACTGCAGGAGTCATATATTGAAATTCAACGATTTAAAAAATAAGTCTGAGTGAAAACATACCTATGCTTTATCATAATTCCTTGTCACAATAAGCTGAATTTAAATATACCATGGCCTGGTGGAAGTCATAAGAAAGTTAGGAAGGAATGATGTGTGGAGAAGGTGCAGACTACTCTGTGTTGAGATTCAGAGTTGGCTCTGTACTGAGCAGTGCAAATTGGGGGACACTATATGAACATTTCTGAACAAGTAAACTGCATCAAAAACCTTACTGCTACAGGAGTTCTACTCTGCTCCAGTGATCTGCCCAACCTCAGAGCAGATCTTTAATGATATCTACCTATTCCATCTATTATGAAATAACTTCTAGTTGGAGATACAAAGCCTGACTGTTGGCAGGTTAGGAAGAATGTATTGCTTCTGGTACATTGTAAGGCTTAATTTTTAAGATAATCTTAATTATTAATATAAATATTTTACTAGAATACCTCAGTGTCAGTATCAAAATATTTAAGTAAATAAAAATCAAATCTCAATCAAACCCAGGAAAATAAATTGATAAATATAAGATTTTTTTTGTGGATTGTACTATTAAGCAATGGAGTTAATTTCCCTTTCCACCAGAAGACACTGCCAATGTTGCTCACTTTTTCATCAGTGTGTACGGAGACTCTTTTCTGCATTTTGTAATGCCTTGATACATGAGACACATATCCAGCTATAGTACCAGCGAATACCATAATAGCCATGCAGTGAGTCCTATTATAACCATAACTAGAGAACTGAACTCCCTTTTCAACGTTTCATTTGGAGCTGTAATTTGGTGGTGCAACACTGACATCCAATGTTTATCCCAAGGAATGCATAATTTCACATTTCATAGGCTTCCAACAATGGAACAAAAGCTCTGCCTGTTCTTTGGGAGAAAACTGCTGTCGTCACAAAAATGGTGTGGATACAATGTAGCGGCCCTCATATTAGCTGATATAGCTGTAAATGCGTTAACTTAGACACGAAATAAAATCATTTTTTGTACCACACATAAGTAAATTTGCCCAGCTTAATGGTATGCTACCAGTTTGGTATACTTTTACTTAATCTGAAAAAAATAAGAAAAATATTTTACAGCTGCTTGTAGCTTTGTTAAACCATGATTCAGATTGGACATAAACCTAAGTCACTCAGGTGGAATGAAAGAAATATTCTAGTCATTAATGCAGCCTCCTTATAGTAATATCGGACACTAAAAGCTATTCTTCTATATAAAACTTATTAAAATAACCTCAAACCAACAAACAAATTAATTCAAAGCCCTTTGCAGTCAGCAAACAGATTTTCAGTCATTTCAATATATCTTGGACCTTTTATGCCTCAGTCCTGTAGAGCTTTCAGATGTGAACAGTCCCACTGGCTACTTTATGCCTTCAGAACAGGCTTAATGTTAAATACTTGTTTAGCATATTTTTCAGAATTAAAATCTGGGGAGATTACTAAAAAGAAAGATACAAAAATGCATTTTTTTGAAATTAATACAATTTTAAACTAAGACAATCCTTATGAATAAATAAACATTTTCAAAAGCTTCTAAACCTCTGTCAGATATGTTTTTTGAACATATCTATGTTCTAGAATCAGTTATATTTGTTCATTGTTTAGTACTTGCTATTGGTAATGCAAACCAGTAACAGCAGTTTTTGGCAAGTTAAAGAAGCTACAGTTTTTAAAGAAGAAATTATTTTATACTTGGAAACACAAACATGTTTTGTAGAAAAAAAGAGATGATCAGCAAAAGAATTTCTTTCCAGTTTATTCCTGCTAATCAATTAATTTCCTGATCAGAAGAAGGGTTTATTTTCTCTATGTTATTTAGGTCACCAATAGATACTGCGAAAACCCATACAATCTTAATTTCTTACACAGAAATTTTTTGTTCCTATGCATATTAGACTAATGGAAATGTTTTAATTTCTTTCTGATTGGAGATGAAAAACTTAACACATCTGAGTTTGAACCACTAGAAAGTGTGCAATGAATTTAACTCTCAAATCTTGATCAGAAACTTATTTGAATATTATTTCCTTGATCAACCTGATTTTGCTAGTTTTCCCAATATATTTTAGTGCAGATGTCTTTAGTGCCCTGTGTGCAATTTTAACTAGCTTAGTGTTTTGATTTTTTTTTTTTTTTTAATACGAGTATTTTGAGAGTCAGTTGTGTATCTATTTCCAGTTTAAAAATACAAATTATGGAGTTACAGTAGTAAAAAAGGGAATATTTTAATATGAAAATATGAATGGATAAATTAGATTTCTACTGACGTGAAACTGTTTGCAAATAGCAATTATTTCTAGTGATAAATAAATTATTTTTTATGGTAGATATGGTTTACATCTAACTTACCTGTCATGCTATAATGCCTGTGGAAAGTTCTGTAAAATATAATGGTTCTAGTCTATGGAAATCCATGGTAGGATGGAAGACTAAATTACAATTTTATACAATAACAAAAATAATTGTTGAAAGGCTTTAATTTTTACTTTTGTGCTATAAAATTTCTTTTTCAGATATTACAGTGATATGAAAATAATAGTTATTTGAGACAAACTAATGTAAAAGTAGGGCAGTGAGTGGTAATCTGTAGGGCTATGGAGTGACACTGCCTTGGACAGTTTTATATCAGCATCTATGTAAACCCACTTAATTTTTTTACATTTTGCTACTTTAATCCCCATTGATGCATATTTAGGCAGTATCTAGGAGTGAATATTTTTAAAGTCATGTTCATTAAATATATCTAGAGAAGATACTAAAGGAGAAAAAAAATATAAAAATCAATGATTATATATTTCACATTTAAATTCTTACTACAGTGCCGGTCTTTCATGTTCTCATGGTTGATGTTCCTTCTTTCAATTGCTCTGCAAGCCAAAGAGCTGATTTCCCTTTTTCAGATAATTCTCTGTTGAACTAATTCAATACATGAAAATATTTAAATGATGATGTCATTAATTCCAAACACCAATGAGTAGAACCACAGAAGAAAACACAGATTTGCTGAAAGATCCTACACCTCTTTTGCAAACTTTGGGCAATACAATTCAGATATGCACTCAGCTTTCTCAAACAAATTGTACTGGTAATTCATATAAATCTTACCTTTTTATACTTTGAAGTGATATGTAGCAGTTACAGAAAGAGCTGCCACACTCTCTTCTGGAACTATGGCAAGCCTTGAGGATGCTGAGATCTGCCTAGCTGCCTCTTTTGCACAGACTTTTATATACAGTGTTCAGCTCTAGTAAGCATTACGGGAGTGCATCATTGCTGACAGTTTCCTTATTCAACTTAACAAAAAAAAGAAGTCATCATATTTGCTATTCATTTCATTTGATAATTTTACAAGCAATTTCACACATTCATTCTGCTTACTTTATGACATCAGTGCTAACATGGATTTGCAGAAGGAGTGAGGTAGCAATGTCTAAAGAAGTAAATATCAAACAGAAGGGCATTAGGATGACAAACAGTGGGCTAAAGGTGCTTGGGATCAAGGTGGCAATTTCTACAAATTCTGACTTGCCACATTTAACATTTAGTATTGAGCAAAATTGCGGTCCTGTTGACATCAATAGCATCAACTTCACCTATCAATTTAAAATAAAGGTTTATAAATGAATACACTGTTAACAATAACCAACACAACTCCCCCAAAACCCTTGAATGATTCTTCAAGTAATCTTGTGGCAATATAATGAACATGAAGAGATGTGAAGTACTGCAGCAATGGCTACCTATTATGCAAAGACTAGCACTGGTCAAATGTGGTCAAACCTTTAGATGTAAAAAGCCAACTTTGTAAATTCTGCTGTATGAAAATTCATACTCACTTGAGAACATCAATTATAAATTGCATTTCATACTGTGACCTACAGATTTATGCAAGACAAGCCTATTGTTCACATGTCTGCATTCCCTACAAGGGAAAAAAAAACCACAACAAACCAGATCTGAGCTTTGTAGCTGTGTATGTTCAATGCAGCTATTGTCAAGGTCCTAAACCATTCAGTAATAGGGCCAATTTCATAGCTGTGTTTTGGCAGGATTGCCAAAGACTATTTTCAGCCATCTGGTGACCATCTATGAAGCAACAAGTGAGATATGCCCCTTCAAGAAATTCCTGGAGAAGTTTTCCTTTACAGACTTTTTTCATACATCATGATAATTCCTTGTAAAAGGCAAAAGGGCATCCAAAATAAAATATGATTATTATGTATGTAAGGGGCCCGGCAGTCCAGGAGAGACATTACACATGAAGGATTGCACCTTGACTTTCAGTTCTGCTCAGCAGGGGGAAGGGTCTGGAATCACAGAGGACATTTCACTGAACACTACTGACAACCTGTGCTCCAGTCTGGAGTGGCCCGTGGTCTAATTTGTGGCACAAAGCACACATATTACAGCAGCCCCTCTTATTCCCCTAACACTGCTCCATGAAGACAGTAAAGAATCTTCCTCAGTGAGGTAATTCTCTGTTGGCTGACCACAGCCAGATTGGCAGAGCCCATGTGATACAATTGAGGCAGTGTATAAACTTAATAACCCTAGTGTCAGGGTGGCAAACCAAATTTAATGGATCCTTCCTACAGCTCTATGCTAAACACCCTGCTGTGATGCCACAGTATAGGGTTTAGTGAAACATTAAATCTCACTACACAGTCCACATAATCAATTTTAAATAATGTTTTTATTTTGTTAGTATAATTTTCCTCTGCTCTCAGAGGAATCTCAGAATTCTTTTTAAATCTACTTTCTACTTAAACGTTATAAGCATCACATAGGGGATGCAAAATCACACTTAAAATGTAAGTCCAGCACCCAGAATGAGAAGGTACTGTCTCTCCCTGAAGGTGGTGGCTGCCCAGGCCTGCAGTATCCCGACAGGACAGCAGGTGGTGATCAAAGGGCCGTTCAGACTTTTTTTACACCAGGATGACACGCGCACACTTGTTGAAATGGTTTGCTACAGATAATTATCTCACTGCATGTTGAGTTGAAGATACATAGCTTTCTAAACAGGCAATACGGAATGTAAGACAATATCATCTCCTCCAGGAAACAGGCAGTTCATTGCTTTCTGTTTACTTTCTTTTGCCATATAAAGTTCCTTGTTTACAGTAGGATGATTTCAGAAAAAAATATACGAGACAGAGCAGCTCAGTGCACCTGGTTGTGCAGGTTGTTACACAGACTATATCATCTAACAGGTCATCAAGCATCTAGAAGGTGACTGATTGATTTCCAAGTGATAGGCAGACAATAAAAATACAGGAAAGAAGTGAACTGCCATCAACAACTGTGTAACCTTCAATTGCCATAACTGAATCTATAGTGACAGATATTTCAGGAGCACAGGAAACAAGAGTTACCAAAGAGAAGCAGAAAATTGTGACTGTACGTATGAAATGTGCATATGTACTCAGTTTTTTTCCTCTGACATTGTAAAATACAATAGTTAGATGGCACCTTTTGGCAAAAGTCAAGGGCAACCTCACTCTCTTCTATATTATGGATCACATATGAGACTGTATTTCAACTGAGTCAGACTAGGAGGCAGAACCTGAAAGTGATCTGCCTTCAGGAAAGTTTCATCTTAATGTTTTTCATCGTTCACTTGGAGTCATTAAAAAATCTGTATCTTGAGTTCACTGTATTTGGAGTGGATAAAAGTTTCCTGAACCATCATTTTAGCACTGGGTAAAGGTTACTATTAAGGACAGTGTACTGCACTCACTGGGCAAAAAATCTCAGGGGAAAGTACAGATGATGAGAAGCAGATTTCTTACCAGCTGCACACTGAACCTGATGCTCTAGCAGTGATAATTCCAGCTGGCATGGCTTTTTAGAAAAATAGGAGCCATGTATTTGTTATAACTGGCTAGCATTCTCTAAATACCATAATTTTCTAGGATGTTTCAATTCTTTAACTGTTGGTACAAGAAAAAAAACCAAACAAGTGAAGTTCTGAACACTTCAATGAATTAGGAAGTTGCTGACTTTTGAAAGTAAAAAAAGTAAAAAAACCCCACCCAAACCAACAAATGCTTTCAAAAAAAGTGAAACTCCCACATTTTTCTGTGTATTTCTTCATTACATATTTATTGTTACTATATTTTTATATCCATTTCTAAAGAACGTGGGTGGGGTATGACTACAGGCCCACACCCTTTTGTCTCTTCTGTCGCACAGAAAGCATTCTTCTCTCCATAACCTTGTCAAGCATGAGTTCAGAGATTTGGCTATGCAGCCCCTTTTATTTTCCTATCCTTACTACATGATAACCAGACAAAAAAGCCCTGTACTTCTCTTCTGGGAATCAGTGCAACATACACAGGAAGAACATATGTGTAAACACATACATAACTGTATGTGCATACATGCATGATGTTACATACATACATGTGTACATCTACACAAAACACACAAATGTGTGCATCTGTATGTATAAAAGTCCATGGCTACACTTTGGAGAGCAAGAATGGCTTTCTGAAATGGTGGATTAGTTTAAGCCTTTTTATAGCATGCAACTCCATGATCACTGCCGTAGATGCCAATGGGTTTGTACCTCAGGAGAGAAGAGCTATTGTAAGTATGCTGTATCCCACACTGTCTACTCACATAAATTGGAATCGCTTCATTTGAAGTCAATGGAGCTGCATCAATTTGCGCAAGCAGAAGAGCTGTCCAAGTATGTACTAGTTACTTTACATTCTGAGAAGACAATGTTCATAATTGAAAGTAATACCAAATGCTCTTAGCAAATACTATGAATTATTCATATTAAATATAGAGTCTTCAAATGACTCTATAAAATGTACTAAACAGCTGTGCCTTCTAATTGGGACTGACTGGCAAACTGGAAAGTATTGAATGTAGTCTGAATTTGACTTGATATCTGAGTAAGATGAGTATAACACTAACCATATTCTGGAGCCTGGTGGGGGTTATACATGATTTGCTAGTAATGCTGTTTTCTCCGTAGGCCTTTTCTTCTTTGCAGCTGCAGTAATTCTAAGTGAAGCAAAGTATGTAGCTACACATTTGACGTATGAGGATTGCATGTTCATTCCTATGTACAGGTCACACATCATGAATGAGGGAGACAATGAAAACAGGTGTTGAAGAATGAATGGTTTGGAATGGAAACAGTGGCTTTCTACTATTTGTCTATACTTCAGTTTCTAGGATAAAACAGTTTTTTGCTTTGCACCTTTAGCTTTACTTTGTAAAAGCTAAATTGCATTCATAGTAGAAACCAACTTGTAATCAGCTATATCTCTAGCTGTTTATCAAGGGCCTGTCTACTTAATTTGGAACAAATATGTTCCATCTTCAGAGGCTTGTACACCTTGTTAAAATGACAGGTATTTGAAGACTAAGTTTCGTTGACTGAATTGGTATTTTTGGGTATCTGAAGTGTGAGATACTAATTCAAACATTTGAAAATGGGAAGCAAAGCTTTGAAGATATTCATTCATCAGCTTAGAAAATCTCATCATAAAAGCTATCATTTCTTAGCACATTCTATGCCTGCAGTATATATACTTTTTATTCATATATAACAGCTTCAGACTGATTCCTCAGGACAAGCCCTTTTATCTTGAACTATGCTGAAGCTCTATTGCAGAAGAGCCTACACTGTAGCCTAGCTTAAAAAGGAATGGGGCAAATAACTCTCCAGTGAATATCTGTGGTGATGGTTATAACATGGATTGTGACTGTAGGCAGCAATGCAGAATGGAGAGTTTCTCTTTCTAAAGAAGAACAGGCTTAGGAAGATCTCATCACAGGATATAAATATTGGAAGGGATGGTGCAAAGAAGATGGAGCCAGGCACTTTGCAGTGGTGCCCAGTGACAGATCAAGAGGCAAAAGGCACAAACTGAAACACTGAAGGTTCTGTCCAAACATAAGGAAACACTTTTGTACTATTAGGTTGACCAAGCACTGGCAGAGGCAGCCCAGAGAGGTTGTGGAGTCTCCATGCTTTTGGACATTCAAAACTAATCTGGACATAGTCCTGGACTACCGGCTGTAGATGGTCCTGCTTGAACAGGGAGGTGGGACATGGCATCCAAAGTTCCCTTCCAACCACAGCCATTCTGTGATTCTGTGATACTGTGACAGTGCGATGGTAGGTTTGAAGTGCTCTGCACCATTTCTAATGAATGACTGCAACATTACCTGTTATTAGCACAGGCCAGCTATTTGATGTTTTGTATGTTTTTAAGAGGCTTTTTTTGACATTCACAGCATCCTAGGACATTTTCCGCCAGGTCACCAAAATACATGATTGCTCAGTCCTAAAGTTTTCAGATTAGACATTATTCCAGGAGCTCAATGTAAATGTCACACTCTGCTAAAGACATATTCTTATTCTCTGGCAAGAATACTAAAGTAAATAAATTATCAACATGAAAAACAATGAAGCAAAACTGACAGCAGCATAATGCACTTATTTTTTCAGGTTTTATCCCCACAACTGCTTCCTACAAGCCAGGGTATATGGTGGACAGTTTGGAAGATGTGCCCTTTGATTGCCTTAGAAAACAAACATAAAGGCAGATTAATAATGAAATGGCTAATGCATCCCTTGGGAAAGAGGTACCTTCTGTTATTTTACTTGATACATTTTCCTGAAATTTCCCTTATTCCAAATACTTCCAGAAGCTTCTGACTACAGACCTGTGGGCAGGGTGTGAAGAAGACATTGCATCACTTTATTACTTATAGTATTCACAAAGGGCCAATTTAGCTGGCCAAATTTCCAGAGCTTCAAGGATTTTCAAAAGTCTAAATAAAAGTAAAGGTGCAGAAATTTAAAGAGAACTTAATATATTGACATTTATATGAGATTGATACCATGCTTTTTTAAAAAAATTGCTCTAGGCTCCTATTGACATATTCAGGTATCTAACGGTATCTATCCTAGCATCTGGCATAAGACCTTGCTTTTTTCTCTTTCACCACAATTTTGCAATGGTTTCTGTGTTGTTGTATCAATATAAGAAATGGAGAGTTAAATCCCAGTAATTTCAACTGAATTGTATTCCTTATTCGTAAAATAACCACATTACTGAGACTACTGTTGTGTGCAGCAAATGCACATAGGACGATATAATCAAAATCTAATTAGCCCCACTTCGTGTTATATTTGCTTAATGTTAACTTTCTTAGAGCTATAATTTTATCCTTTAACCATTATAGCAGTTGAATTTTAATTACATTACCAACAAAAAGCTCATTAACGTCACATAATTGGCAGCGTTTCCAAAAAAACCTGAACTAATTGAGTATTTTCTGAAGAGTTCCCATCAAAGTATAATTTAACCATTACAAACAGCTTGGCAACTACATTTACATAAAGATGTGCCTGAGGAATGTTCTCATGTGTGGAAAATCAGATTTGATATTGCCATTAACAAAATGAAGGAAGCTGTTACATAGCAAATCACTTCCACATTTTAATGATTTTGGCTAAACCCCATGTTTTTGTCAAGAGGGTCAAATGAAACCGTTCACTTTTCCACAAAGAAGCAGCAACAGATTTGAGAGTTTGGAAGCAGTTTGCTTTGCAGTAAGGCCATTCCACACTCTTTTCCAGGTTATTTTGTATTGTAACCAGCTAATAGCAGGGATGGGATACTGTGTTAGATAGACCACAGTTCTTATGCAGTAGGCTAGCAGAATTTTTTAAACACAGGACCAAGGAATAATTTAGTCCACAGTGGATCTCTCGCCAATTATCTTGTTCATACTCTTCTATTATGACAGGACTGATTTAATTTCTACTCGAATACAAGTATTCCAATCATGACTGACCTCTTGCATTTTTAAAAGACACCCTAAAATAGTTTCACTGGAAACAAAACAAAGAAAGCCTGCACAATCCTTTGATCCTTTTCCTCCAATCTGGGATGAATGACATTGAGATTAGTTTGAATGCTGAGGTAATGACTGGAGATTAAAAACACACTAATATGGCTCATGTATTCTGAATACAAGGACAAAACTCACTGAGATAAAATAGCTATCATCAATGTCCTGCTTTCAAATTTAAACATGAACACTGACAGTTTTGCAGAATCAAGGTTTCAGAAAAGAGTTGAATAAAATTTAAGAACAGCATTCAATATTCTGGATAATTATACAGACTTCAGCTTTAAATATTGTGTGTTTCCAACCCTGCTTGGATTCCTTCCAAGAAATTGGAAATAAATTTTGAGAAACCAGTTCTTGTTAGGATGCTAATTAGGTACTTGCACTGCTGGCTTTGTCCTTTCCCATTTTACAGTTGTAGTTAACAAATGCAAGCATATTCATTTGGCAGTGTGCCTTTGCAATGGACCACCTATCTTTGGATTGCAGAATCTAAGTTTAAGCAAGATGGCAATAAATGCACATGGTATTTTACATTCTGATTTTATTTTTTCTATGAAACAGGTCTTAAATGTGCCAAAATATGTATTAGCATAACATTTGCTAATACACAATATCAAAAGTATATGTAAACATCATGTTTAAAACTTCAAAGTTGCTGTTATCAATTCACCTGAGAACTGTATAACCTTGCGTTCTCCCAGAGATACATCAGATGCCTTAGCATGCTCTGAATAGCCTACTTATTCTGACAAAGAAAAACATTGTTTGAGGAAGTGGGTCATATGTGTGTAGAGATGTTTGCTGGAAAGGCCTGGAATTCCATGGTTCTGGTCAGTATACCACTGAAAAGGAAAAAAAAAAAAACATAAACATATTCAATTCTGCAACAGTTAAATAACACAAAAATTTATTTTATTAACATATAGAAGAAAGTTGATGCCTCAAGAAGACGGAGGGACTCGCTAATATATATATGTATTTTCTTAATCAGTTTCCACTATATTCATATTCTTGCTGAAAAAAGTTTCTAAATGTTCTGTAATCTAGGAGTAAGCATTACTGACTCAGTACTGACAAGTCACTTGTATCAAGTCAGGCAAAAGAGCTTTGAGATGCCCTTAGGGATGAAATGCCCTGGACCTGCTACATGGCCTTGGCAATAGGGGTCCCAGTTTTGTGGGCTTTAAGAAACAAACTTTCAGCTAAATATTGTGAAATTCTGTTCAAAACATCCTTCATTACAGCAGAGCCATGAACATTATGAATGGTATACTCCAAATAAAATACACATATGAATTATGCTCTTACAAATAAATAGCTGAACTAGAATTACTATAACTCGATAAAGTATTCTGGAAACTTGAGAAATAACCTGTGTTTGCTAAATATCAGTGAAGGAGGCAGAAAATGCAGAATACACAAAAGGGTCTACAAACCCCAAGTACTGGGGGATTCCTGCGAGGTTGCTTTTTGGGGATTTTATGGCACTCAGAAACTGAACTCAGGCAGAAGGCCAGCATGTTTGATAGCAGGCAAACACTTTGGTCATTAGCCCCAAGAAAAAAGTTTCAAAAGCAGAGCTTAGCATGTAATTCCAAACTACTTTTCCCCTGCTCATTTCTCATTTATACCTTCTAACCTCTTGCCTATGTGTTTCTCTTTTTGCCTGCACCTGCTACTCCAAGCAAGTTTTGTGGCTTTTTTTTTTTTTTTTCTGATACTGGATATATACTACTTGGATATCTTATATCCTTTTATCATTTTTGCTTGTTTCACCTCATGCCCGTGGCAGGCATGTCCAGTTCAAGATAGAATCCATCAGAACAAGAGATGGTTTTGGCTCCAGATGCCAGCGCCTTCATCTTCCTCTCTTTTCCTAGCTACCAGGAACTTTCATAAGGTGGCTAGATTCTCATTCTTCTCCCTGGCTCATTTTAAAAGTCTCTAAATTATTCTTGACAAGAAAGAAATTCTGCTAGAGTCCAAAAGGCAAGAAGGGGAAAAAAAAAAAAAAAGGCAGGCAAATCCTTTGAGGAAGAAGTTCTTTATGAAAAGTAACAAATGCATTAGCAATTGCAAGATTTTGAAGCATGTTCAGTTGAACTGGGTTCTTAAAAAACATTGGCAAAGGTCAGATAAGCTTCTTGATAAAGCCATAAACTGCTGTTAAAAATGAAAATTAGTCTGTTATTTACCATTGCCTGGAAATCCACCTGTGCATTAACCAGAGCTTTTGCAATTTGTGCTGAGTTCTGAAAATGCACATTATCTGAAAAAGGAAAACAAGAGATTGACTATTGAAACATGTAAATACCACAAAGCATAAAGTTACAGTGCATTAAGATGTGTCCACTAATTATCAAGTGATACAGTTGACATTACTAAGAATGAGTACGCATCTTAATATGTTATATGGAAATCTACAAAAGATCCAAGTACTGACCCAAATCAAAAGCATAAAAAGATGCTTAATGTTTTTCAAACAAAGTGATACTGACTCTGTATTTGTACTGCCATTTGCAAACCTCACCATCTGCTGTTCCATGGATGAGAAGATATTCCACGTTTTGGAAATTCTTTGCTCTTGCCATCACAGTTGAATTCTGTTGAGAGGAAAAATGAACAGTTCAGCAGCTTAAATTTAAACCACTCAGTCACAGAGCTGAAAGGCTTTCATTAGCTAGTAGAACAACAATCAAACAGTTGGAAACGCATAATAATGACAGCAGTGACTTCATATCAATCTGAGATTGTAACAGAAGCCATATATATTTAGTGGCTTTTCTAATGGCCAGTGCACGAAAAGTACAGCGCTTGCCATGTTTCATTCCCTGAACACTATAATTCCTGACTATGCTATTGAGCATTTCTGTTCTTTGAGCCATGATGGAGAGTAGGTAATGAGAACATGTCCCAAAATCTTTAATAGGAGTCTTTGCGCTAACTTCTTTGGCTGTTAATTCAGGCCTTTCTATATTCAGAGCTTGTATGTGTGCTGCTAGGGGAAGCTACAGGCTTCCTATCAATGTAAAAAAAAGAAGAAAGGCAACCTGTTCCAGGTAGGGGAAGCTGATCTGACCGTTTAGCATGCTTATGAACTTATTATCAGAGAGCTAAATTTGCATGAAGCAGTTTGCATACCACAGCTAACAGCATCAACATTTTAACCTCTCTCATGTGAGTTCTTTCCTAGGCTGCTGGTTTGAACTGGCAGAACTGTCTGACTTGTCCAAGTGAGAAAATAAAGATCCTTCAATTTACCATATTTAGGATTGATAAATACAAAACCACAAGTAACTATGGAGATATTAATTTTACAGCAGTAGCTTAGCTGCTACAGGACTTCCACTTTGAGATCTGGTGGGTCGTTTTCTTTCTTCACAGTTCTACTTGTCCATGGAAGTGTGATTCAGGTTTAAGGCAGATCAATACAGAAAGAGAATTCTCACCTTGTAGTGCTCAAGATTATCAGATTCTACAGGAAGACCCATAAATCGTTCAGTGTAGATAGATGCTGCAATATTAAAGAAGAAAAAAGCTATAAAGAATGTACAGATATTTTTGTGTCTCCAGTGACATGTAGCAAATTAAATTTTGTTTATTTTAACTATATATCTGTTCTGCTCGGTTTCCTCATAATGCACCAAATGTAAACATATTTTTGAAAAATAAACTATTAAGGGTAATGAATAAATGTCTTCCAAATGGTCCTTATAGAAATAGTGGTTTGATATTCATCTGTGGAACCAACAGAAGGTTTTGTGGATAAAGGTAATTAACTGATGCTGTTTTATGCAATTGGGTTGAACTCCAGAAATGAGCTGAATGAGCCAGTGAGCTAATAAAGGTCCATGGTGGAAAGATGACACAGACTATTTTTGACACTGTAAAAAGAGAAACTGAGCAGAATTCTAACCTGAGATGTGTATGTGTATATACAGCTAATATGGATATATATGTTGCCCCTTTCCTATTGAATGAATATATGCACCAATTAGGGGGAACAGACTTGCACTGAAAAAGTGATGCAATTGCTATTCAGGTGTCTGTTGAATTCCTTTTTCTAACTACAGCAAAGAATGTTAACAGATTTGACAAAACAAATATGAATAACTGAACAGTATCTATCACCAAGAAATTAGTAGGAACAGCCATCTTTGAGCTGCCTGGGTATTTGTGGAAAACTGATGCAGCAGCTGTCACTACCAGACCATTACTTTCTTTATGAACTTGCCTTGAAAGAGTAACTAACACATATTGAGCAGTCAAGCTGCAGTATTACAATAATTCTATTTATTTAACAGAGTCAAAGCTTTCTGACAAAGAAGAGCTGGCATCTTTCCCTTCCATAAGAGAAGTGATGGCCATTGTACTCAGTAAGGAACTGGGATTCTCTACCTTGTTGTTCAGTTTGGTACACTGTATTAGAATAATTTTGTTTAAAAATAGAAATGAGAATCTTCCCAGGAAAGGAAAATTACTCAATATACTTATGTTCCCTTGGTTTACTATGTATTCTTTACACATATTACAACTGAGCGCTAAAGATGTGTACTGTGTCTCAGATCAGCGAGGTAAGGTTCCTGAAGATAATTTGTAATAAGTATCAAAAATATCTAGTAGCCTGCCTTTTATCAAAATCCTTCATCATTCAACAAAAACAGAAAATGTGCAATATCTGTTGTCAACACAGTGTCAAAGAACCATATTGGGCTTAAGTTTTCAATAAAATAGACTCTTTCTGAATGGCTGGCATTTCTACAGCATTCTGAGCCAAATTCTCCACTCTTTTCTACCAGTATAACTACAACATGTCCACAGAGGTCAGGAGAATTGTATTATAATGACTAAGTGGAAGATTTGGCTTGTCAATTACTGAGGAAGAAAAAGGAGATAAATTGCAAATTTTACTAAGACAGTCACAGATCTAATGATTTTAACTACACATTGTCCCTGAATGCAGTTTTCCTTGCCATCTTAGAACTGTTCAGCTGTTATTTACTCTGACACAAAAAGGTGAGTGGGAGGACTTCAGAGTAAAGATTATGGCCCAGACTCTAATCTGTGCATCTAAAAAAGGGTGGGACAAGATTTAGAAGCTCTAGGGGCCAGTACATCCTATGACATACTGGTACTACTTAGAGACTCAAATAGGTAGCATCCTGTAGTTTGGCCCCTAACACAATGCACTCTAATGTTAATCTAATGTTAATCTGTTTGCCAAACCTGATGACTCATGACTTCCTTCTGTTTCCTTCCTTCCTTCCTTCCTTAGTGGAGGTACATTTGCCTGTTTGGATTTTACAATGTGTTTTTAGCAATACCCTTTAACTCCCTCCTGAAAATTCATCTAAAGGAAAGATTGCAATAGTGTGGTTCTAATCTACTTTAATTTAAAAACTTCATTCAATTTTTAATGCTTGGGCAAATGTTTATATCTCTTTTTTATTGAAGGACTTCTGCAAAAATACTGCTTTATGCCTGCATTCTGGAAATAATTTTGCAATCATGAGTGAAAATGTCTTAAAAAAACCTTGATGCTAGTGAAAACATGAAGACTATGCTTCCTGTGTCATACAAATGTTTTCCCCTTTGTTTGCAAAACACCATAAATACAAGGAATGTCTGTGCTAGCAGTCAGGGAAGGAATCTTTTCCATTTAACCAAAAATTTTTCTCATAACCAAGACTTCTTAGCAAAGACCATATGCTAAGTAAATGTGTTCAAAGTGCTATGTTTTGCTCATTGAAAACATGCATACCACGATTCTTTTTTACACTAAGGTTTGTCTACACCATGCCAAAAGCTTAACAGGTCTGCAAGTAAGTATGAGTATGTGCCTGCTTTATTCACACAGTAAGGCCCTGGGAGTATACTCCTGGAGTTGTTTCCTCCTAACAGTTTGGAGCTTCAGTCAATGAACATAAAAATATGTCTAGTAACACAATAACACAGGAGGTGTGGCTGAGAAACATCTAAGGGGAAGAATATTTAATCTAAGAAAAATGTCAGACACAGCTAATCCCTCTCTTTTCCACTGCATTTGGGAAACAACTTTGCAATCATCAGAGATGCTGATTTCTGACAGAGATCATCTGCAGTATCTAAAGTTGAAGTGCACTATGATTCCACTACTGGCAGAAAAATAATTTCAATTGTTTCTGAATTTAGTGGGACTGTTTTAACAGGATTTTTAGGGAGATCATTCCTGGGTATAGCTGATTATCAAGAGGGCTTTACACACTTACTGTTACAGATATGCACATGGCATTATCCAGGTGTATCTTCTTTGGTGTTACAAAGTGTGTTCCGAACTGCCAATTACAGTCAGTTATTTTCAGTAAGGAAAGCTTTAAACTCAAGGTCTTAAGAGTTTCATTGTCTAGGTAACTGCAATGTCTCTAAGTTTCATATTGCCAGTCTCCTGCAATGATTTAATTTAGAAAGTCATTAAATGCTACATCTTGCTTTCCAAGTCAGTATTTATGGCAAGTTTCCATACCATAATACTCCCAGCTGGAAACAGGAGCCACAGCCATTCCACATTTAAATACTCCACTGCCAGATCCAAGTGCCAAAGAAGTCACGTAACCACCATAGGACTAGGGAGAAATCACAGACAGTTTAAAATTATTGGTGAAGTACTGCTTTTTTTTCTGAATCAAACTCATATACATTAATTCCAAAGTAAGTATTTTACTTTGAATGCATGGAGGACAAATCAGCAAAAGCTTTTTATTTTTTATTTTTTAGTTATTTCTTTCAAATGGAATTGATGTGGTTTCTTGTGAGAAAGATCAGACAATTTTATTGAATCACTTCTTTTTTGCTGTTTCTTCAATGCTTATCACTGATACTGCTCTTATTACCACGTGGAATCATAGAAAAATTTAAGTTGGTAGGATCCTTCAAGGTAATCTAGTGCAACCTCAATCCCAAAGATGGGTAACTTCAGATTTAAATGAGGCTGATCAGAGTCACATCCACATTACACAGCCTCTCTACTCAATCTGTTTCAACTCTGATCAATGTCTCTGGAATTTTGTTTTCTTAAAACCCAAACAAGACTTCCCTTGTGGCAACTTGTGTTCATTGCCTCTCATCCTTTTAGTGTACACCTCCAAGAAGAGTTACAGGCTTTTCCTTAACAAACTACTCAGCTTTTGCTAGTGATCAGCATATTGAACTAACACCATCATCACTACTAATAGGCTCAGTTACTTGAGAACTTGAGGTTGGAGCAATTCCTCCCTACTGCCTGCCACTGCAATTTTGTGGCCTGATTCCTCAAACTGGGGCCCAGCATGAAAGAATAAGTTCATAGCTAGAAGTTAGGTAAAGTAGTAAGAAAGACTGGATATCAGACTAGATCTGTGCAACTGTACAGGGCTAGTTGCCAAGATGGGAAAATACTGTAAATAAAAAGCTTTTGGTTTGGCTGTCTATACGATGTGGAACTGGGGTTGGAAAATACGTATAATGTCTTTGGGAAATAATAATTTGATTGGCTATTTGATCTTTTGGAAAATCAGTCCACAAGGCTAAAAAGTAAAGGATTAGTATCAGGCAGAAAAATCTATGCACTGTAACTGGCACAGAGATAGGAGTTCAAAACCTGAATTGCTGTAGTGGTTATTCAAGAGCTTTTGCCATCCAGAAGAGTTTGGTGAGTCTGAAAGTATGATGAGCTGCATAGTTCATGCATACCTGCCAAGCTGCTGGTTATAAATAAGAACACACCTTTCAAAGTTTATAGACCAGGAATTGGTATAATAAATATAAAAAAAATGAAAATAAAAGACGGATAGGTTTGGCAATAGGGCCATTATTTGAATATTATATCTGCTACTGGGATACAATGCTTTAGATGTGTGAAATCTCTTAATTTGTTCTGGAAACACTATGGTGAAATAAAATATGATGTGATTAAAAAATAAAATATTTTCCTGTGGCCTTAACTTAATATCACTTTAGAATTACTCATTTGTAAATGTCTCTGTTACTTAATTTCTCTGTATGGTACCCCATTTTATCCTGGTGTTCTAGCAGTGTCTGACCAATTTAATTTAAATATTAGTTGGTAGAAGCTTCATAGAAAGCTTTTAGCAACTCTGCTCATGTGCTATCTAAGATCAGGCAACTTCTAGTGTTACAGTTGAACTGAATCTTACAAGATCCATCCTCTACAATGTCAGAGGCAAGCCTCTGACAATGACACTGGGCCAATGAAAACAAACAAAACCCAGCAAAAAAATAAAAAACCCCAAACAGTAACAGATCAGAAGAATGCTTCTGGCAAAGACAGACAGTTAAAGAGAATGAAATAAAAGGTCTTTCTGAATGGTGATCAGCGAAAAATCAGTATGTACAAAGAGAAAAATATTGAAAAATGCTAATGAGTGGCTAACATATGAGTTTATTCTGTAAGGTTTTTTAGTCTGGGCAGCCTGTTACTGCTGAGTAGCTGATACTGATTTACTCAGACAAGGAATAAGGACAGGTCTGGTCTCCAACCCCCTTTAGCATTCCTTACACTACTATCCCTAATCCCTGAGAACCTCAGGAGTTGCCTATCAGCTCGTTCTCCTGCATAGCATAATTCTGTTATGCTGAAGCTGGGTAGGATGCAGGGCTTCAGTTCTGTCTATGCATTCTGGATCCAGCCACTCATGATGAACATGAGCAACTGAGTCAGATAACCTAAACATCTTTAAGATCTCTATAAAGGTGCTGTGTGGTGTTTGTGCTGCCACTGAAGTTGGCTTCAGCTTCTCCATTAACACCACTAATAGGTCTGCATCTCATTTCTATGAATGGTCCTACTTTGAAGCTGACAGCACAGGAAAAAGAACTCCAAAAATTCCAATAATTTATTTTTCTCCTATTAGAATGCAGTGCTATCCTAAAATTTGTACTTGAGGTATGCTACGCTATTTCTCAGTGCCTAAGGGTAGTGGAAACTGGCCATTTAATAATGAAGAAATGCAATGCATCTGGCTTTAAGAGGTACTGAGAGTGTTACAAAGCAAAGTACATTAAAAAGTTGAAGATGAAAAACAGACTAGCTAATGATTTGGAATTATTTCTATACTGTCCAATTTTTCCACTTCTTGGTGCAGCTGTCAATGTGGTACACCCCTCAGACCGACATGCATCCCTACTGACCATTTCAAAGCCAACCAAATATAAAGTGATTCAGAATGATGCAAGGGTCACGTTTTCTAATGAGAGATATTCATAGGACTTATCTCATTATTTTAATCTTGGATTAAAAAAGACAATACGTGAATTTTGACACCATGTCAGTAAGCTCCTAAGTAAAAAGTAAAGCCAATTAAAATGTCTCAATTTTGTTTAACTTCAAGTCCAAACAATGTATTAGATATAAGCTTTTCAAAATTCCCTCTTCAGCTGCCAAAGATCGCTTTCTGGGGGCTTGCATTGTTGCAGTTGCATGTATGTAGGCACAAATGGGAACTATTCCCTTTGGCAATACCATCAAACACTGGTAGAAGAAACTTTATACAGATTTAGGACAGAATAAGGAAGAATTTAAAACGTTACATTGCAGGATTGCTTAAAGATAGAGGCAAAAATACTGACTACTCACCCAACCCCATATTGCTATTCGTTTCTCATCAATAAAACCCATTTCTATAAATTTCCTGTGGAAAAGAAAATAATGGAAACAAATGCATTATTAAAAAAATTGCTAATACTGAAACAAATTAACAAAAATAATTTTTCTTTCACTTTTTCCCACACATACGACCAATTTCAGCAAAACAACAATCAGCATAGCATGTCTTATTTCTACAAAGCATTAATTATTCAATTCATAGACATTTCAAAGGAAAAGGAAGAATTTGTCTTGAAAGAATAAAAATGCTTAAATTAATAACTTCTTCATAACGATATTTGTTCCAGTGCGACTCTGCTGAACTGGCTTCTTGGCAAAAAAAGTTGTTTTTTTTTTTCTTTTACTTAGAATCCACCTGGATATTTAGTTTAGGCTAGATTAAACATCATACATTATCCTCATGCTGTTCACATGCGCATATATACATGTATGTATGCATATGTACAGCATACAGACACATGCAGAGAAAAAATTTCAAAAAGTCTACTCCTACTAATAAGCAAATTTCATTTCCCATAGGCCTACCTTATCACAGGCTATTATTGCTTCATTATTTTAATGCTAAAGGTGCTGAATTACCATTAACATTCAGACCTTATCCTGCAAGATGCTCACGATACTAATTTTACAACAAGCTGATACTCTGATCTGTCAAGAGGCACATTATCAACCTCTGAGATTAGGGATTCCCTGGAGCAATAACCTTTCTTTTTCACATGCCTGGAAAGTGAAGAGCGCATACTGCTACTATAATAAAAATAATGAGGAAAATATCTTCCCAATGCTCCAAGTTCGTAATAAGCTTGCAGTGAATGAAAGGTATACCTTGCTTATGTACTCAGCAGTCAAACAGGTCAAAGAGAATCATGAATATTAGGTGTCCTACAAAAATACTGCATCAGAGTCTGAAGGCTGTATTTTCAGAGCTGTATTAGCAACAGCAAAGAAAAGGTGATGAGGCAAAAGACAATGTAGGTTTGAGAGTGTCTGTTAAACAAACCAGGTTCAGATACACCCTAGGACACGTACCAGCAGCTGCTAGCCTTATTTTACTAGGACAAGCAGGAGGGACTGACAACACCCAAAATGGAGGACATTATCTGGGTGGGACAAAGTTAGAAAAGCCAAAAATGATTCAGTTTTGTCACATTTTGAGTTAATCCCTGGAGTTCCTTCTACCCTCCAATAACTTCCCACTAGAGTATAGGATCCTCTCTAAAAATCATGTATCTTAAATCATATGTTACATCATGAAGGTGGAATGCAATATATTTAAATGAATAAAAATTTAGTCTAGGTGCTGACAGAAAACTGGGAAGTGTGAAGTCTGAGGTAATTTCTCCACTGCCTGTCTCAGCAGATTTTGCAACTGCAGAATCAGTTGAAGTTCCCTCTGTCTCTTATATCTTATGTCTGAGTGAGGATGTAGAGTAATTAAGAAACATTCTCTCTCGTGATATTTTGAAGTATGGCATTGCCGCTAAAATTTCAAGGAAGAAAATAAAATAATAGATTAATAGAAAACCCTGACATGATATACAGCTATTCTGATTCATTTATCCCTGAAGAGGATAATGGTGCGTTTATATAATTGAGTACAGAATGAATTACCACAAAGCAGGAAGAGGAAGGAACAGGTACCCTCCTCACACACACTTGTACATACAGACATTCTCAAACAAGTAGAGAAAGCTGTGGAAACCTGGACTGCTACATCCAATTTCTAACTAAGCTTTCCAGAATCTTGTCTATCTACTGTTGCACCTGGAAATCTATCCATGCTCTGATGGGCTGAATTCCAGACCAAAGGCTAGATTAAATTCCTAATTCCTGCCTTGCACTCATCTCTGTGCGATTCAAACACTTCATTAAATGCCCATTTTAGCAGTGCTGCTGCATCTGTAAGCTTAACAGGCAGCCTTTCTTTAGAAAACCTCAGCTTTCAGTCCCTCCAAAACTTCCACTTGGAACACTTCAAGTGTCTCAGTGCTAAGGAGAAACTCTTGGGGAACAACTACCAGAGGACCGCAAACACTTTCTGTTTTTCATAATTACCCTAAAAAAAGCGTGGAAGGCAAGTTTATGACTAGCTGACGTCCACAAGGCTTATGTCAAGATTCAGTTTTGCTACAAACTTCACACTTGACCTTTAGCTAATCACCGTCATACATCACTGTGGATCTTCGGCTAATTGCTGTAATCACTGAGGTAGGTTTCCCCTACAGGGAAAATTTCAGAATAATGGATAAAACATTGGCTTACCTCTCACCACTGGCACTTATATCTCCTCAAGCCTAGGAGCAAAGCACCTGATGATACTCTCATAAAATGGAAGTGGTGAGGTCCAAATGTGGACTTAGACTATGAACTTAACATACCTAACATACCACACCAAACCTCACTGACATCAAGAACCTCAGTAATATTTCTACAAGTTGTCTTATTTCCTGGAGATGGCAGCTCTCCAGAAGAAAGGCTGAGAAGTATATTTAATATTTTTTCACATTACTTCTTGTAGGGATGTAAATACAATAGTTATACAGGGAGATATTCTACTTACTTCACTGCTGAGATTTGATCCTCAACTTCATAGACTCCTAGTCTTCGATATACTGCATGCAAAATCTTGTCACCTTGGTAAGCTGTCCCTCTGCCGTCCACAAGAGCAACAATAATTCCCTCTTTGCTTGCAAGATAGGTTATCCAACTAATACTAAATGTTTCCTTTACATTCTGGCTGCAAGGTCCTCCATACCTGAGGAGGAAAATTCAAACATTTTCATCTCATATTTATAAATTTATAAGTGATTTGCAGATATAGATACTTCCCACATTTTATCCCCAAATATTTTGCTATATAGCTGTGTTTCAGAGAGCTCAGTGGATAAACAGTTCAACTACAATTTTGATGTATTCGTGAGATTTCCCTATCTAAAATGCATTTTAATCCTTTAGGTTTTATGCCTAAGGCAAATCATTAGTTTTAGCTCAGACTAAGGGGTGCAGCGTCAGGTACCTGTCCTAAGGGGAATCCTTGGAAAAATGCCCTACATGCTTTTATCCTTTTTCTTTCTCTGGGGAACTAATCGTTCCCATGCTAAGATTAACATTAAAAACCTCATTGATTTCCATTGGGTTCAATTTCTATTCCAGAAATATATTAAAAAACCCACCACAACAAACAAAACAAAACTAAGTGATTTTCCTTTTGCTTCATAAAATGTTGTAAATGTCCTAGGTTTTGTTAAATTGTAAGAACTATGTTTTCTGTCAAAACAACATTCAAAGAAAGGAAATGTTACATACACCTGTATAAGCAGAGGGTACTTCTTGGATCTATCAAACTGTGGGGGTAGAAGCATTTTGTACCACAAAGCTAGAAAAGACATATTGAAATTATATTGTTAATGGTTAAAATGACTCCTCCAAGCATAATCCAGAGTTTGGTGTAATAGTACATAAAAATGAAACATCAGAAACTACACAATGCGTGAACTGTGAACCACAGAACTGATGCAAGTAACTGTTTATATTGACCTCTTGAAGAAGAGCATTGAAGAAATAAGTGCCTGCTTTTATTCTGATTTAGCTATGCATAAAATTATTATTTCACATAACTCCAGGTTTTCAGTTTTCCAGGTGCCTAAAAAAATACAACTAGGAATATAACTGTTTGTTAACATCATGAGAAATGTGTTTTGGAAATTTTGCACTGATTCACTACCATGGAATGTTTTTGCAGAGTCACTAGTGAAAACAACAATATATGCAAGTCAATATAACCTGTAATACATGAACAGCAGTTTACATTTCACATTTTATTACCACCATACTATAATGTTTTAACATGATATTTAAACACTTTACTAATAGTATTAGAGATTCTTTTTTAATTGCATTGTGAAGCGGAGATGTATTTTAACTACTATTTTACTGAGGTACTCTGAGGCATAGACAAACTGGTAGTTATCAAATAGGGCAGAACCAGGCCTCTTCTTCCCAATGTGACAGGTTAACAAGTTTGTTCTACAGAAAGACGATACTTACTATAACAAAATGAAGGCAAAATATTAAAATGATAGGAATAAAAGTATAATGAAAATTTGTAATTCTTACTTATACCATCCACTTCAAGTTTATTAATTTCTTCTTTTGGCAGCTTGATCTCTTGCAAAGCAGATTGCAATTCCCTATTGTCTTCCAATACTCTGAGTTCTAAGTAAAAGAAATGCCTGAATTATTAACTAATTTTTTGTTAATCCCTCTTCATTAATTGAGATTCCTTTATTTTGCGCTATTAGAACAGAAAGAAAATCCATGGCATTTTACAAGCAGATGTTACGAAGAAATTCCTTTCTCCTGCAGAGCCTTCATCCCAGTTTTGTAATATGGTGGGAGCCAGAAATGCAAAATTCATTCCATCATGCAAAACACAGTCCTGTATCTCCTCTCTTGCTTACCATAGTAACATCAGTTTAACCTCTGAGACGCTTTGGCAGTGTGGTTAAGCATATAAATGTTTGGGAATATCTTGTTTCTGGACTAACACAGGAAATTCATTTTCTTAAGGGGTTGTGGCAAACCCTTGCTTAACCACTGTACAATATATTTCTACACTAAGATACCAGACTTACTGTAACTGTCCTTAGTAATATACTACTGCACACTTAGTGAACCTCTTTTTTTAAATTGAAAAAGTATTTAAAATTTTTGTTTTACTTGCTTTAGACCCAATTTACAGTTATATAATTTTAAAATTGCTATTTAAAATTTAGTTAATTTCCAGCATAGACTGTAGGAATCCACTGGGTGTTACTTGTTTACTCCTGTTTATTTATTTGTTTTCCCATGAGTAGTGATGAAGAATATCAGACATAATGGAAACCAGTGACTTTGAGCTTCACTTTCAAAATGAAAGAAGCTTTTAAGACTGCAGAAGACTTGTCTTTGTTAGTTAAGCTTTTTTTTTTTTTTTAATGGCAACTACTTTCTGTTTCTAGAAATGCTCAAAAATACAAGAAATACTGAGGTTTTTTTACAGGATCATGCTAATTTGCATGGCATTTCAGGACTGAGGGCTTTAAGTTGGAGAAGACTTTTTAGGGAAAAACAAGGGACAGAGAGAGAAAACTCACTGTAGAGTAATTAGTAAGTTCATGGTTAGCAAATTCCTGCTCGGCCTGGTTCCAAACAGTCTTCACTAACAAACTACTTAAAGAATGAGGACTCTAAATGTTTCTTGCTGGAGTTCTCATTTCGTATTAATAATAAAACCTTGTCTGAAACAGTTATTTGAACTGATCATCTGAAAGAGCTTCTGCTCTTCCCTGACATCTCTACCGATAGCTGAAGAGCAAGTCACTGATGCAAATTCTAACTAGTACAATACAATAACTCAAACTGCAAACTCAAAATAGCACACTGTTGCCATTTGTATAGAGTAGGTTTGCTTCATGAAAAACTCAGAAAGTCTTGTGTTCATCCAAATGTGAAAATGAATAGTCTGGAAATCACAATAAGGTTTTCTACAAAGTTCGACTCAATATTTGATAGACAAAGAGTAACCAATGTTCATTGCATCTATAGCACGTAAACAGGAAAAACATCAGAATGCTTTAAAAGTGCTGGACTCAGGAATGAAAAGAAAGGCATGAGTGTATTCATTAATATTTGCATTCTACTAATTAAGACACTAGATATTTTCATAACAAAAAAGATGAGAGGCTTCTTGATCACAATCCTGTATGTTCTATTAGATGTTCTGCATAGTGAAGATCAATGAGAAAAGAAAATTGCTCAGAAATAGGCAGGATCTTTGTAGTACCTCTATCACCACGGTTCTCAAAAAGAGTAGAAATAGGAATCCCAGGACCTGTCATAAGAATGATAAGAAGGTAGCTTATAGTTTGAAGCTGGAATTTTGTGGTGGTGCATATAACATTAACATTGGTAACTGACAGGTGTTACAAGAGCTCAAAGTTGATACACAAATCTGAATCTTCTCTGCTGTATAATCCACTAGTCCCTGCTGCACAAAATACATAATGTGTGTACTTACACTTGTACACATACAGGCATTGCTCAGCATCATAATCGAAGTAACTTTAAATCTCCTAACTCTTTGTCCCTAGAGGTGAAGTGACATCTAGTTAATACCTGAGATGTGATTACATAAGGTGAAAGCAGAATTAACAATGTGAAACATTCTTCTGAGAACATGTCACATCATATTTATGAAGGTGAGTGGCTTTCATATGGTGATGACCTTACTGACTATTTTGTGCAAGAATGATTGAAAGGTGTTATTATTTGCTTCTCTGCTCAACAGAACTTCTAAAGAACTCTTTAGCTGATCAGTCAGTGCAGAATCAGAAGAGCAAACTTTATATGAAATATGCAAAAGGAAAATCTTGGATATTTTTTTCTTTTTTAGATTGTGACTTCACTTGCTCCTGAAACCTCAGATCACTGAAATCACCTAAGTTATTTCAACAGAGCTAAGACTTGATTTAATGCTTCTGTGTTGCAAGTGGTTTCAGCGATAATCCATCTTGATGAACTGTTGTTTTCTTAGTTTCATTATTAAAAATGTTCTCAGGTAGTAAGTATCCAACACTGTGGCTAGCACAGGTTTTTATAATTTCAATTGGGACACATTTGGGATAATCAATACTATCTATGCCTCTGATAAATTTGAAAGAACAACTGATTATATGTCTACTCCCATGCTATACATACCATAACAGATCAAGGCATAATATTTAGAACGTTCACTGAACCTTGCTGTATAATACTGGCATCTCTCTTTCCTTAAATTGCAAGTAATGCATTGTTTTCTGATAGGTTTACTTCCAATAGTGATTCTAGGAGAGAAATAAAGTAAAGCATTATTATTTTGCTACAACGAACTTCACATGTGTCTGCCTCACATTCTAGAACACAGGCACTGTACTTTCAGAATGGTTCCATTTAAAAATAAATATTTCCCCTTTTTATCTTCCCCCCTCCCCACCCGATTATATTTAAAAGTTAGATGCTATTTCTCCTCAATTCTCATGTATAATCTGAGGTCAAGATTTAATTAAAATAGCTTGTGAAATTACACTTTAAACATCTTGAAACTAAATGATTTTATTGACAAATCCAGATCTATCTTTTATCAACCTAGTGTCATTAAGATAATGTTGATAACACTTACTTGTAAATATTCCTTCTTCCTGGATAGCCTTCAAATTCATTGCTTGAATAGAAACTGTAAATTCATGTATATGTTAATAAATAATCCATAAAGTGATGACCTATGAACGAGCATCAACATGAAAAGCCATCTTGGAAGTTAACTTAGACTTTTTGAGATTTCTGCATGTGATGGAAGAGTAAATTAAGCTTGTATACTTTTCATCTTAATAAATCTTTGCTCAAACTCGGATTAGATGAGAAATAAATAATAAAAATAGGAGTTCTATCTTGATTTTATGAGCTAATCACTTCAGTTATGTAAACTGGATGTATCTATAAGTAACCTGAATGTAAACCATAAAACAGAGATGATTGAAGTAATTGCAAATTGTATGAGGGCTAATCACATGCTTAAAGTTAAGTATTTCTAGATAAATCTAAGAGGGATGATTGAAAATAGATAGAAAATTGAGGCCAATTTGAAAAGGATGTCCCATAAGTAAACCAAGTTTGCAAACCTGTGCAGTGCCTTTAAATACAAATTTGTCACGGATGCATTCAGATAAAAAACAAATTATAACTAGTTATAACTTGATGAGTTAACAAATGGTGTTCCAAGGATTAAGTGTTGCTTTTACTGACAACACTCAAAACCTGTTCTCTTGGTCATGATACTTACATTGCATCATTTGTTACTCTGAAAATGTATATTGCCTCCCATTCTCCACTTGTAATTTGAATTGCATTTTCCTGTGAAGCAAGACATATGTTACCGAATATTGTAGAATTATTTTGGGAACTTACAGTACATCAATGTAGAACACTTTGTTTGACTTACCACAGAGCCATTGATGTAATGAATATGCTTATAACCATTTCTGTCACTAAAAATTTTGTAGTATGAAGTGCTGTCTGATGTAAAATATGGTGCAGAAACGAAGAACTGAAACAATGGAAGAAAAATGGTAGGGGAGATGTAAGTAAGAGTGTCCAAGCTGTTTAGTAGATTATAGTGGACATACTAGAAGTAACAAGACTATTCAATCTGTTCATGTGGGACAAAGCACTTCGCACAAGTGTTCACCTGTGATATTCAATCTCCCAGTCAGTACACATTATAGTTTCTAACCTGTCATGTTAGATTTCTTAAGCTGATAACACAGATACCTCAAGTATCCCACAAATGCAAGCTGCTACTTATAAATGGAATAATTTGTTTGTATATTTTGAGTGACCTTTAGCTATTCAAAAATAGGTAGAATTGACTTCTAAAAAATAAGACTCTGAATAAAGCTAATGTTCGCGAATGGTGCTAGACTCATACAATTTCCTTCAAGTTTTGTTTTTACTGTGAGTTCCCAGAGATTGCTGTTATATCTCTTCCATGACAAAGGTTACTGGGTAGAGAAAACTTCTTTTCCTCAGGGGTAACTGCAGAGAAGTATCAACTACTCTTGTAACTGGGGTGTCTTACCTTGAAGGTTCGTTTCTAGCTGAAGCTGTGCACCACTTGGCACTAAAACTGTGTTCTAAATGGAGAGGTTTTATTCTTAAAATGCTATGGTATGGCCAAATCTTATCTCTTGCCCAAGTGACATCAGAGGAATTTTACATCTGTTCTTTGCCTCCAGGATGTTTTTAAGAATTACATCTCAGCATGATTCCCCTCCCTGCAGTATAATGCCTAATAATTTGGTCTAAGATTTGCAAAAGGAGATAGAAAAAGGGGTTTTAAACTCAGAAAGCAGGTAGTCAGACACTATGCCTAACACAGAATTAAAAGTCTCAATCCTACAGTGCAACAGGTTTAAGTAGTAGTGTTGTATGACTCAGAATGGTGTTTCATGTTCCAAAACGCTGCTGTGAAGATGCAGAAAGATGTAGCTTTTCATTAAATCAAAATAGAGTACAGTAAGGAAACCTACTCCGCCTGCCCATCCTGTTTGACTCTCTTCTATGTGTTGTTGATTCTGAAAAACAAAATCAAATGTAAACTCTTTTAACAAGTTCAAGAATGAGTTTACAGAGGTTCAAAGTCTTCAAATAAAAAATGTGTGGCTGTCTGTAAGAGAATTTTACATACCTTCAGGATTGTCTGAGGAAAATCATGCTGTACTAATACCATTCAGTTAGTTAAAATTTTATTATTTAACAGCTGTCACCAAAGCTAAATAAAATCTGAAGTAATTGTTTTAACCTTATGCAACATATTCACTGGAAGCAAGATCCAACAACTACTTAGTGTCATGAATTTTTCAGTTAAAAAAAAAAAGTAAAAAAAATTCAGGAATAATAATATTAAAAATCTGTGTTTGATTCTCAGCTGGTTCATTTGACATATTTCCTTTCATTTCAAAGCTGTGATGTTGCTTTATTACAATGGATAATGTGACAAGTAGGTACATCTTATAAATGTAAATCTTAAAAATAGAAGCCAAATACTTTAACTAAGTAAAGTTCATATTAATAGAAACCAAGGGTCCCTATATTGGGTGTTCAGTGACATATTAAAGGGTCTGATATTCAACACTTAGGTATCACACATAACACATTTAGAAAGAATTAAGTGTTGGCAAAGATAATGTAGGCATCAAAAATCACCCAGATTGTCCTAACCTAAGACTATAAATTTAGCAGGTCTTAAGTCCTGGCAACATTCTTAAAGCTGATTTTAAAAAAGACTTATACTGAACAATTAACCTCCTGCAGCTGAAGGCGCTTTAACTTTTTAATTTTTTTTTTTTTAATGTTTTACTTATAAAGTTTCTAGTGTATTTTCACTATGTTTCTAAGACTTTTTCATTGAAGAGCATAATATCTTGCTTGTTGGATGGAGCAAGGGATTTAATTTTTAACAATTCTGCATTTCGTCAATATATTTCATTTTTTTTAAATCTTGCAAGCTTTTCTTTATGCTGTTCATTTAATAGACTATTTCTTTACACCCTGAAATAAGTTCAACAAATGTGCTTTCTTAAGAAGATGGTTTGTATTTGCTATCCTCAATATAATCTCATTAACATTCAGAATCATGCTTTCTCCCTTTCAACTTAGTCTCTTAGAAGTGACTTGTCTGAGCGAAAGTTGCAGGTATTTGCCTATTAGAAGACTGTTTAGCACTGTGTGAGGGCTCTATCAAGCTATTAAATCAGAAGATGGATTTTATATCTTTTAAGATAAGAAAAATGGGATGTATAATTTTATATCTTCATCACAAGTTTATTTTCCTTTATTTAAATTTAGGCTCAGATCTTGATGATATAGTACATTTAGGATATATTTAACTCCTCTCTTATGCGGAGTCCCATTGACTTATATGGTATTTTTCTGTGTATTAAAGTACTTACAGAACTTAATTAGAGAACTGGCATGTTTATAGGAAATCCCAATTTTACAAATACATGCTCAGCTTTCACTCACATGAATAGTTCCACTGAAGTCATATTGGTTTCTATGGTCTTTTTACATGAGCAAGACTTGAATACATGAACATTTTGGATGAATTAACACTTTAGGAACATCTTGTAGATTATATTTTGTTATTATTTTCAAGTAGATAAATCCTAGCACATTTATTGTACATTAGAGTCTCAGTTTAATCTGAAATCAACAAGAGAATGATTTTTGCCAATGGAAACATACAGAGATATACTTTCTAACTGCAAATAGAGCTAATGCAGCACTCCCATCTGTTCACACTCCTTCAATTGGCCATTTGTGCAAACTTTAATGTGATAAAAGCATTGTATCACTGTATAAATATAGAATTATAGAAACGTCAGTAGTGATTCCATAAATAAGGTTTCATGGAGAAATGCAATTAAGCAAGGATCATGAACAGAGACCTGCAAGATGCTAATTGTTCTGGTCTGGTTCCAGCAAAGCAATTAAGCACATGCTTAATTTAAAACACATAAATAGACCTACAGAAATAAATAAAATTGCTTACATGCTTAAAGTTAAGCTCGTGTTAAACTACTTAGGCAGATTGTTGTAGAAACCTAGAACCCTTGATATTTTTTTTTTGCATTAAAATAATTAGTCATTAAAATGCAGGTTACTTCAAGGTGAGATAGAGATTCAGTGTTAATGTACTTATAAAGCGGAACAATTACTTAGGAGACATATCAAATGCTGCAGTAAATATGTATTTTGTCCAAATAAATTCAAATATTTGTCTGTGGAAATGTACTTACATGATAAAGTTTTAAAAGAACAGAACCTTAAATTCCTTTTAATTTTGTGACACTTGTCATATCATAGAGGAATAAGAATTATTTTCAGCTTCTAAAGGCTGTATTAATAAACTCTGAATTTACAATTTATCAGTTACACAGAACACTTACAAATATTCTTGCCTTTTCTTTTCTATTAGTTCAAGGTATCAGCCTAATGCTAGTTTTTATACATGTTCTGTACCATAGACAAGACATGCAAACAGCATCAATACTAAAAGACAATAGATGAGACTTCTGTACTGGAGTCACTGAAATTCAGGTATCCTTTCCTTCAAGATCTATATGAATTTATCAGTGTCTACAGCCTTAAGCTTTACAGGGACTTTTAAAGAAAACATTATTTTCAGAAAAGTTTCTGTACAGAAGATCTATAACTATCTACATATAGATATAGATAGCTGGGCCATCAAAGCTATCCTTCTGCTCAGCAGAGCACGGTTTCCCCTCCGAACTCTCTTAATGATAGAATGACATTTTAAAACAAAATGTAGAGCTACTGTTGCAATTGGCCTGAAGTTTTATTTTCAGATTTGAAAAGGGGATTGTGTTTCTAAAAACTTGCCTGCTTTCTCCAACTGTATGAGGCAATAAGACAGAAAATTTTCTCCCTCTTGAAAACCTGCTTCTTCATCTAATTTAACATTAATCATAAAGGACATGATTCAGTCAGACTTAGTATGTAATTTAAATGTAGTATAATAAGGTTTTTTTTTTTTAATTTTTAATAAGATTTTATTTAAAAATCAATAAAGATCCTATATGGTCCCAGGAAGCAGGAAGGAACTAAACAACAGTATTGAAAGCTGCTCAGTAACATTTTTCTTATTTTTGTTGCTTTGATTGCTATTTAGGCCTCCCTAAAAAATATTTAGGTGCGATTAAATTTTTTCACCCCTCTCTCAGGAATTAAAATATTGAAAAAGGTATAACTAGTAGATACAAGATGAATGTGATCAAACATTGGAAAATTCAATTATGGCAGGCACAAAATTGTTTTCTTAAAGAATTTAGGGCAAGCTTAAATATATTTGTGCAAGTAAGTCAGAGCAAGCTGTGCATTACCAGTTGGTGTTAAAATAGGCATGCGGATTAGCCAATGTCAACTTCGGCAATGTTAAATTTATATTTCCAACTTTATTACCTCTGGACAGTCCCAAGTATTTGAATTTTCTTTGAAGTCACAAATAGCTAGGACTGAAAAATTCTGGATTCTCCTTAGCCATTGCACACAGATCCGACTATCTGTTACCCAAGTAAGCCAAGTAAAATAGTGATCACTAAAAAATAAAACAAAAAAAGAAGAGAGGGGTTATTAAAGAACAGCAATGTGGAAGCATTGTTACAGACTGTACCCCCTATATTGTTCTGTGTGAGAAAATAGCAAAGCTTCATTGTCTTAGGGATGGTATTTTTGATCTTTCGTAACAACATATCATATGGACAGACAGAATCAAAACACATTTCTGGTTAGCTTCTGATTCATCTAGGAGATGAATATGGCACTCTACTGTTAGAAACAGAAAACAACACAGAGGTTCAAGCACTGAAAACAAATAGACAAAAACTTTTTTAAAAAAGAGAAGACATATTTGCAGGCACACTACCTGGATGCTATGACTGCAGGAACTGGCACCTCCTTAGGACCAAATGCTTCAATGTTAATAGTATCAACAATAAATACTTTAACAGTAGGATTTTTAGCGCCAGCCTTTGAAGGAAATGCATCAAGTTATTCAAACAGGTTCTTTAGATTTCAGATCGTAGAAAATTACAATACTTTTTGCAGAAAAGGAGGTAAATTACAAAGTATGCATTCGGTTGGGTATAACAGGGCAAATGTGGCCATGTAAGTATGCCACTTAGCTCTGTATCATTTCATATATAAAGAAGAAAACCTTTTAAACAGTCAATTTTAGTGCATCTCTATACAGAAAACATGCTTGATGGGAACCAGCACTCTATTTGCAGTGTGGATCTTTGCAGCACACACTAGACTTACTTTGGCATAAAACTCCAGGAATATGTTCACATGATTGTAAATGGTCTTTGACATCCCAGCTGTGAAATAAACTGGTTTAGCTTAAAATGATTTCATGCTTGCTTATTCATTGCATACATTATCAGTTTTTTAATTCTCCTCCATGTGTGGTCTAAACCATTTAGCTTTACATTAGAATTGTAATCCAGCCGACAGGCAACTTCTTAAGACACATTAACATGATCACTTGCAATCATATGAACATGACAGGAGTCAGGAGAGCTTTCTAATACATGCTAAAGAAATGGCAATCCAAAACCTCCATGCCTTAGATCTGGCACTTGAAAGTAGTTAAAATCCAAAGCCCCTTGAGATCAAAAAACACTATGAAGTGTGTAAATAAACTGAAGCTATCATAGCCTTTATTTTTCATAATAAAAAGGTCTCATAATTCGTTTACTGTAATGAAAAATAACAACTGCATAGTTAACACATCACAATAAGCAAACCAAACTGAAAAAAGCAAGGCTTGATCATGCAAGCATGCACTTTTGCACATACTTTTTACTTACAGGAGTAATTCCATTTATTTCACTTATATTATGACATATCTACAGTTTTGAATGTACCTATACCCTTTCAGAACTTGGCCTAAATTTGTTTTCTTGCTTTAATTTAGGCTACAATGGATTTAACCACTGTAATATAACTATTTTTTTAAGCACAGTTACTTTTATCATTGTCATAACTGATTTTTCAACAGAAAGTAAAAAGAATGAGAATACATACCTTTGGGTATGGGATAATTATTTTTCTAGGATACTGGTCCTCACCAAAATATGAATATTCAATCACTGGTATGTCAGAATCATTAAATTGTACGTATGCTAAATATTTTCCACTTGGAGACCACCACAGTGCATATTTTGTCGCTAGCATCTCCTCTGAGGATAAGAAAATAATTCATAATAGTTTATCATTGTAATCTATGTATCTTCTAATCTATTTTAACACTTTACTATTAGCAACCTAGACATGTAAAGAGAGTTGTACTAAATAAATAACACCAAATATAGTGCAAAACATCTCAATTCTGAAAGGCCTTAAGAAGTCTTGAAACAGGCACACAGATCCCATTTCACTCAGTTGGGTTTTTCATATTTGTGTGTGCATTTTTTTTTTTTTTAATGCACAAAAATGCTGAATTTTCACCAAAATAAAAACTTCCATTAAAACTTATTTTCCAACTGCTGCCTGTGCAGCAGCAGGAAGCCCAGTTTGTAAAGTTCTGATATAGTTTCAGTAGCAAAAGACTCAGGATTTTGGTTACACACTATGAATACAAAACACAGTCATTGTATGGCAAATAAAATATGGAAATGAAGTAACCCATAGGGCTCTAAAAATAATGTATCATCACAGGCATTTTAGAATGGATTGTGAGAACCAGGTAATCTAAACGAAGCATTTAACATGTTAGTTGCACTTCAAGATTTACTTGCCTTCATAGACCCAATCAGGAATCCCATTAAATATTTCATTCTGTTTTCCATCACTAGTTATTTTAATTGGTGCCTCTCTTGGACTTTGCTTCAAATAAATGTTATTCTGATACACATACACCTAAAGACAAGGAAGTATTTCTTATGAATATAGGCATCACTAACAGAGGTTAGAGTAAGATCTTCTGCAGTCAATGCTCTTACATTATACCAAATAGAAAATATAATGAATAGAAAATAGAACATAAATGCTACACTAAAAGCCCTTGAAAATTCTGCAACAGTAGGTACCTCAGTAAATAAATTATACATTACAGACCAAATTCTATGTTCAGTTATGTTAGAATAAATCCTGAACAACTCCTTTGATTTTCATAAGCTTCAGAGGATTCTGTGTCTCACTTTGGTGTGGAAAGTCATTAAACAAAAAAAAACTAAAGCTTTGAAACTCACTAAAATTGCTGTGATTTTTTTAAGAGACACTCAGACAAAGTGTTTTGTGACTCTTCCTTCTGGTTCCCCCAAAAGTAGAAGACAAAAACAAGTACAGAAAGACTAAAAAGAAAATTATTTAACTTTTCTAAGCCTGTCTCGGTGATGTGAGATGAGACAAAAAAAAAGTTATACTCTGTCTCGGCTGATTTGTTCCTTTCTAGTAAATTAGTTATCAGAAGAGAGTTCTTGCAAGAAATGCTTGCAGGCCTTCATTATCTCTAAATTTCAATCATGGACATGTGGTTAAGAAACAAGCACCAAAACCATCACTTTCTGAGAAAATAATGCCTTTTGAATCTATAACCATTTGTTAGCAACATCAATGTAACATTTTAACTACTTCGTGCTTTAAATTAAAAACAAAGCAACTCCCAAAACTCTCAGATGAAATACGAGTACTATTGTATAAAAACATCACAGACTATCAGTACTAGGAAGGCTGGAAACCATCTTCATTGTGTTCTGTCTTCAGAATTCTTTGGAATTTGGAACCAAGAATAAAAAAAGTTTATAAGTGTGTTACAATATGCAATAGGTCTGTCATAATTACTGAGAAAAGCATACTTAGCTATCAAGTAGCTATTAAATAAAAAGAAGAAAATAACATATTTTGTAACAAGACTTTGGCAGAAATCTCCTAGAATAAAAATTTTAGAAAATATTTTAAATACTGCATCTCTAAATCTCCATAGTTAACTTATGTGTTATACAGTGTCAAAGAAAATCACATTGGTTTTCAGGCCTGGAAACTACATATAAGTCTATATGCAATTATGTTGGTCAGTTCATGATAAGTGACTGGCTAGTAAACTGAAACACATGTATTTATGTTTATGCACATAACACAATCTAGCTGAGAACATGGATTCTTCTATTGAGACACAGACAAGTTAAACTTTAACAAGTTAAAACTGTTTTCCTTGCCACTCTTGCTTACAACCAAGGCTAGTACAAACAGACCTGTCAAAAATCTGGCCTAACAAAATAACAACAAAGGGTAAATAAATGTCTTCTAGCCACACAAAGCAAAATTATTCTAGCACTTGGTTATCTTTACTGACCAATTTGTGTCCAACGGGTGACCAGGATATATACTGAATTTTATGTGGAAGTTGATTTTCTGTTACAAAACCACTAAAAAAAGGAAAGAAGTTGAGATGGCTTTTTGAGCACAGTGCAAATGGATCATTATACTCTAGATTAATCTAAAATTCATGAAGGGCTATATTTTCTAACAGCTTTTTGTTTCTTGAGCAATGCAAAATTTAGCCAGGCAGTGAGACATGCAGCAATGTGATGGCGTGCACCAGTGCTGGCAAAGACTTGCAACTTGACCTGTTGAAAACATATTCAGCAGCCTAAGACGACAGCCTTATCTCTTCCAAAATGCTGCACAAGCACCTATAGTCATCTACTTGATCTGAAATCTGCATTAGAGTCTCAGCAAATTATTGGGAAATGTGAATTCAGGATATAGCATGCTGAGGCAAGCAGGACAACAGCATTAATACCATTTGTGAAGGATTATGAGCCACATGCAGTACCTCTCTACTCACATTAGCTTGCAGAAATCTTTTCCTTTTGAGCCAACAGCTTTCCAAGAATGGAGCAGCTCAGTGCAGCTTCTGTTGCACAAAACTAAGAAGCACTGGTCATGCTGCTACTTGGCATAAAAAGGTAACTGGGGAGGCAGATGGCCTCCTTCAAATTCGGGTGGAAAGAGAAGTGGTTTGAGGAAGATCTTGGTAAAGAGAGCAAATGCCGTAGGAGAAGCTGTAAACTTTTGAACCACCCAAGATGGACTGTCACAAGATCACTGGAGGGCTAAAGGACATGTGAGAGTTTTAGGAAAGCCAAAGATTAGATCACACATTAAAAGGATGAATTAGACAATAGAAGGGCATGAAAGCTTAAGGTGTGAAACTGAAGTAGACTCAAGCAGCCAAGACAGGGTGGGAGAAAATTATGCAAAGAAGGAAAAAAGATGAGAATTTTGAGCAGTGAAAGTTCAAGGGATGAAATATGAACCAGTCCAGATACCTTGATGAGTAGATGAAAGGCCTGTATGATTTTCTTAGAGGTAATTTTTTGTCAAGCAAATAATTAACCTGACAGATTCAGGCAAAAGCAAAGCAGGGTGTTAGTCACATTACTATACAGTTTTTCAGAGGAAATGCTTGCAAGCACATCACTACAGAGTATTCACCAGAGCTCTCTGTAAGAAATATGAGGCCTTACCCATATATCAGATCATAAATGTGGTATGATGCTGTATAAGAGTATCTCCACAGCTGCAAAAATTAAGCAAGAAAATAGTGTTATTAACTTGAAAAAACATTATATAATTGAAAATAATTAGCTGCCTTTTCATAGCCTATCCCTTTATCAAGAAAGTACCAAGAAACATTTATCCACAGTGAGCACAATCAACAAAATACTAAATGAAACCAAGCGTTTCATTGAGTGATAGATTAAAACAATTACCTTTGAATAATTGCTTTCCAAAGCTATGAAATATTTGTCTGATGACAACACATAATTTGAAGCATTAACTTGTTTCTGAAAGATTAAGAAGTAGATTAGATTATAGCAAAAAAACTTTATATATGGATTTGATGAGTCAGGTTTTAATCCACTCACTTTTAAACAGGTACTTGAACTGCAAATGCATTTCGCTGCCTTTTTATTAATTGAAAATATACATACCATTGTGCTGTTAGTCATGATGGTAGTTGGGTAGTTCATTTCAACATTGTAAAGAATAATATCATCTTCTGCAGACTGATGAAGATATTCATTATCTTTATAAACAAGACAAAAGGGCTGTCACCTTGCACAGAAGATACTATAGAACAGAAATATTTATCAAAATATTCACACTCCTGTCAGTGAATAGATTTTGAGCAAATGTATTTTGGCATCCACATTAAAAATGTTTTTCTTCTAATGATGCCAAGGTACAGACTTATCAACAAACTGTCTTCAGGGTTCTGGAGTATGTTCTCAAGATTACACACTGCACACAGAATCAGCTAGTTAACTGTATAATTAAATGCCAGATTTGATTCTCAGTAATGTCTGATCAAGAATACCAGGGATAGATCTGATCTTTGCTTATAATTTCACCAGAACATTCTCATTTACACAGATTCAGCAGGTAACAGTAGAACCATGTAATTGACCTTACATAAATGATACCACACTTTCTCACACAGGTCCCACGAAGTGAGGGTCAGTGGCCTTCAATGAGAGTGGAATTTAACCCTACCTGTGCTCAAGACCTGAGTCATAGTTTGGTAAAGAATGAAGATCAGAATTTTAGTTTCACATCATTATTTTTACTGCTATAAACAGAGAGAAAGAATTACATACTTGGTGTAGGTAAAGAGAGAGAGACTTCAACAGGTTAAAAGCAGCCTGAAAAATTGTAAAAGGTGTTAATTTTTAGGAAATTAGCTCACTGGTGGATCTTTTGAGCACAATTCTACGATAAGTGTAACAACATTTGTGGTGATCTCAGGCCTTCTAAGGAAGAGATATTAAATTTTAACTCCTTGCTTCAGAAGGAAAGTAGGCATTCAGAATGCTGTAGGCATGGCTATCTATGGAATCTATGGCATGACTTTCGCATGAGTTTTGTGACTGTTAAGAGGAAAGATAACTCTAAGTGAGAAGGATATGAAGGGGAAAGGACAATGCTGGGTTTAGGTGATATGCTGCCTACATACTTCAGACAGAATTCTAACAAATGGTGACCCAAGTTTTAAATCATACAAGTTATGCCAACATACTTCAAATTGTTAATTGTAAAACCTGAACTGCTGCTGGCAATATCCTGGAACACTTCAGTTCAGTTCTAAATTCGTGGGTTGAAATTAACTTGGTAAGACTCCATGTGAACAGTACTATGTTTCTTGTCCCTAGTCAAAGAACATTAATTGCTTGAGGCAGCACATAACAGGAGTGGAAATAGTGCGTGTACTTGAATGCAATCCACTCCAGCTCAAGCCTTCTGGTGCTGCTGCGATTCAATGATAACAAGGCTCGTACTTCAGCCAGCCACAGACACATATTATCAGCAGCAATTAAGTTCATGTCTTTATCTTCTACTTTAAGGAACTTGCTTAGAAACCCAACCTTATTTTCCATGCAATGCATTGGAACTCAGGAATTTCAGTAGTGTCAGCATTTCCTTAAACAAGATAAGAACAGTTGGACTCATTGCAGAGCTAGGTACTACTGAAAACAAAGAAAGGAACCTGTAAGACAGGCTATCTCAATTATTACAAATGGTACATGAAAAAGTTATGTGACAAACAGCAGATTGCTTAAAAAATTACTGGCACATTGACATATTTCTTTCACTTGCTGCAATGAACATGACAGTAAAATAAATAAAACACTGAAGGCCTCTATAAAATTATAGTTTATACTTGACTCAGACATGTCTGTTGAAACATCAAATACCTGGAACTTCTAGAATGATTGACAAAAGTATAAATTTCAACTGTAAATTTTGACTAGCAGGTTGTTTAATTTCATAGTTATCATTCATTCACAGTAGAGCTAGAAGAAAAATACGTTTCTGAGTTGTGTAAACTAGTCTGAAAATACATATTAGCAAGGCCTATGTATGTTTGAAAAAAACTTTACTTACCTGACACCCAATATGGAAAAAATGTTTTATATTGGAAGTTTCCATTCAGATAATCCTCCAATGTAAGAGCTCTGGGACCATCATCTGTGCTGACAACTAAGAATAAGACAGAAAGTTTTTGTTAATGCAATGCTGTTAAATTGGAAAAAAAAAAAAAAAAAAGAAAAGAGAGAGAAAAAGAAGTAATCACTAGTCATAGACTTTCTTTCTTTTTTTTTTTTTTTTTTCCCTTCTCAATATTTAACACCAGGGAACATCAAGGACATCATGATCCTGGAGTTATGCACACAGTAGGTATAGCAGAAAGGAAACTTCTCTGTTACTGGTCTGATAAGGTGCTTCAGCCTCTGAAGGATGCACTTTTAGGAATAAAAAATTAGAAAATAGACTATTTTACCCAGTTATTTATTCATTCAAACATATTTACTTGTAGAATCTGTGAGTGCAAGAAAAGCATTTTCCAAATATTTTTAAAGCAAGGGTTTAATGAACTTGTGCGGTATGGAGAGACAACTATTTTAATAAGAACCTGAACATATTCAGTAGAGAGTCCAAGAACAGGATGTGCATACAAACTCCTTCTGACAAATCTCATAAATGCCTCATCAAACAGTGTTAGAAGGTGGATATAAGGCTTGCTAAATAATCATCCTCCACATATATTTCCTAGTAGCCACATGAAAGGAATAGATGAAGGCATGTTGGTAAAAATAATGCTGAAAAGTAATGAATGAGTGAATGTAAACTTTCACTTTTTAACTTAATGCTGCAAAAGAAAATTGGTAATGATTCTGGAGAGACAACAGGTATTTTGATATTTGATTTCTAAGTAGATCAGATACTTGAACAGAAATAATACACAAAGTCGTGGCTGGTTTTGTGGTTCTCCTCTTACTATTTCTCCCCAAAGTGAAACATCTTAAGCTAGGGCAGAATTTAAAAGAAAATTTAAGGACAACCAGCTGGATGAGGAGAGGGTAATGCTGAAAAGGCTGCCTTGCTAAGTGCATGGAAATTAAAAATTCCATTATAAAAATGTAATAATAATAATTAAAAAAAAAAAAAAAACAAAAAAACAAAAAAAGAAGAATTGTGTAGTTTACAAGAGAAAGAATACTCAAAACATTTAATCCTCGAAAGACACAGGAACATTTGTTAAAGGCCAGTTTTTAATGTTTGGTACCATAATAATAGCAGTGTTTATGTCTAGGCATTCTGGATTCTATGCTTTTCTCCTTAAAATCAAGGGGACTTTTGCCATGGTCTTCAGTGGTAGTAAGGATGTCACTCTGCAGCCTAGTAGCTTTCTGCCACTTCCCGTTTGTTCCTTCAGAGCTCTCAGATAACAGCCAGATAGTCAAGATGACTCATTGCCCTCAGGTTTCATATCATGCTCCATCACTTCTTCATTACGGTCCCTCTCTGTTAAGATCACACTGACTTCCTGAGAAATGTTTCTTCATAGTCTCTTCTATGGTACTTTCTAATGCTAAAATATGTTTTCTTCTGCTAAGCGAGTATTACTTACTGTAGAATACACATGTCCAGCTGACTGTTGACACTAGCCTTGTCTGCACTAATGCAGAAGAAAGCTGTCATGAGAAATAAAACTGAATGCCAATCCATAGGCAAAAGCTTATCAGTATAAACTCTGAGCTAGCAATATGTTCAGAAAATATTAGTATCCAAGAAGTTCAATAAGAAGTTAATTCCTTTTGCTAGTATCACGACTGTGAATTAGAGATCCTTGATACATTAATGATAAGCACAGAAGATGGAAAATGCATAGAAAACAGTTCCTAAAAACACTCCACTTCTGTTTATATTGTGATGATTACTTATCACTAGCTTTCAGTTTAAATTATTTAAGTAAACATGCCTGCTATCAAAAGAAGTCCATGGTTCAGATCTATGACCATGGTTGTGTGTATGGGAAGTCTAAATTTGCAGTCCTGTTTGATACCTTAATCTGGTAAGATTTCCTGGTTTCTTCTCTCAGTTTAAGATGATTTTTCACTAAAAAGACAAGTAATATCACAAATGCCTCATCTGTGGTCTAATTTTCACAGCTCTAATTTAAACCTTTACTCTGTTAGCCATCTCATCCTTACGTACTTAATATTCTGTGATAATTTCTTGTGACCGGTAATTATTTTTAAATGTGTCCACTCCTATCTGAATTTCTACCAGTGGACTGCAAAAAATCTAAACATAACTATTTCTTACTTGATTACTTATAATTTTGAATGCTTGTTTCTAGGCAACAGAAAATATATTTAAATGTTTTAATTAAAAGCAGCATCTTTAATTGTTTTCTATAATTGTTGCTGATTCTTTCTTCTGTAACCAAAGACTGGTTCAATAATAGTATTCAAGATGTTTGCTCACAGAACAGAACCTACCATGAAAATTACTTTACATGTCTGCAGCACTATTTAGATGTTGATTTGGATGGCTGTTGGTAGGCTTGGTTTTTTTTTGTTGTGTTTTATTTCTCTGTGAAATAACAAAGATTTAAAAAGATGCCCAGGGACAAAAAGGAAGCAAATAGCAGAGCCAGCCACAGAAATGAAAGCTTACCAAGTTTTAGCTTTGCTCTTTTCACTTTACCATCCCACTGTCTTAGTTTTAATCCTTTGTGGTCCACTTGCATTCATTTAAAGGGTGCAGTTACTCATTAAAAATAGCAGAAGATTAATTTGGAGCCTAAGCAATACTTTCAGTTAATTTTAACTCTGCTTGTGGTTCCACTGTTGCTTTCGACTGCAGGCAAGTGTTTTCTTTCTTGTCATGCTGCAGAAGAGCAGGACTAGGTACACCAGTGTACAAGTGAAAAAAACCTTGCTGAACTTTTTAGAGTTGGGTTATTATAGCTGAGTTATCATAGTAAGGTAATCTCGGAGCATATTCCTAACTCAAAGAAATATAAAAAAACCCCAATAATTTCTTAGGCATAGAAGTCACTCACTATATTGAAATTGCCTGCCCTGCTCTTCTCAGCCCACAGAAATTGTGTAATAACTGCAACTAAGTATTTCTCCCTTATCCTCTCCAAACATAAAAATATTTTCCAGTATAACTTTTGAAATTTTTTCACATTTTTATACTCTTCCATGTGTAAAATAAAACCAGTTATCATATTTTGAGAAGTTTGAAGAACATTAAATTACTAGAAACTTAGCAGACGAAACCGGAACTAAGTATTTCTTCCAGTTCATTCAGAATTACAGAAGACATTTCTCTTTGCTGATTCCTTAAGCAGAAATTTAGTCTGTCTATGTCTATACATTTTTCATATGCAATTAATTGTCTTTCTAGATTGCCACAACCTTCTAGTTAAGTAGTAGTAAAGGTAGGATACACAAAGAACATTGCATCTCTGTAGCTACTTCCTGCCTGTCTTCAACTTGCAAAATTTGGAACTGCAACATTTATTTATATTTTTTCCTTTTACAACTGATCAGTAGACCACTAAGAACTCAAAAAGGTTTAGGCGTTTAAGGCGATAACTGCAGCACTTGCAGTTCCACCTGAGAATAAGAAGCCATAATCAGAATTATTCAACATAATTGTGTGCTCAAGATAATTGTGTGTTCCACAATTATCTAAAATGCTACTTCAAAAGCATTCTGTAAAGTAAGATAAATTCTTTATCATTCTACTGGATGTAAATGTCATGTCTGATATGACCGGTCACCAAGCATTATTCCAAGAAAACACAGAGATGTGAAAAGAGTTCTTTGTAATGTCTCAGTTACTGAAGAGGCTCAGGCTAACACCAGTGAGCTGGTATGTGATGAATTCAGAAGGGAAAAATACATTCACTTCCTTCTACAGTACCTTCCAAGATTTTTACCAACTTTTTTGGGCTGCCAAACCAGTCCTTGGTCTTCAGCCTCTTTTGTTTCCTCAATGACTCTTTTGTTTCCTCAGTGCTCTTTTTTATTTAAATCCCATAAAAATATTTTGCCTTGTCTTAACAGGCAGACTTGTTATGTGTAAGTCTGACTCGATATCATACATATATCTAGTAATGACAGCTCAGGTTTGACCGTGTTTAAACTAGCCAAAAAATCTGGCACCCCATCATTGACAGTAAAAGTCAAACCTACCTCTCTGAGGTGCTTTCTCTTCCCAGCATTGCCCCTCCCACCTTGATACAATCTATCCTCACATTCACATGCTGCATAACAGAATCAACCACAACTGCTTCAGAAACCTCCAACCCCTCTCCCAATGAAACAGCCCATGATAATCATATTTCACAGAAATATTTGGTAGGAAAGAGATTTCACCTTTCACAAAACACCCATATTAACTACACGACTTAACTTTCACAAGACTTAAGCAGATAGCTGATTTAAAACATTTAGTTGTAAATGCAAAATTGATTTCTTCATCTCAGTCACCCTGCCAACACATGAAAAAAGAATAATAATAGAATCCCTTTAACTAGATACTGTTACTGCTTTTTGTAACTATTTTAATTATTTCAGAGGCATTCAATTCATCTGCTGTAGTGTACTTAAAGTGCCTTTACCACACCTCTCATAGGAAAAAAATTACCATCAATTCAGTGCCACTCATGCTTTAAATTTTAAACCACACTCAATTCGAACTTTACCAGAGGACTCAGCAGACCACACTGTATTGATTTACCTAGAGCTGGCATAATAATACTAGAGCAAACTAGGTATCCCTATTTATACAATGCTGAGTTTAACTTTCACATGCAATCTCAAATATGTTCACAAACAATTCCTTATACCCTAACCTGTAACAAAATGTTTAACTTGTAATTGGGTAGAGAACTTCTGTAATTATTACACAACCATTTAAAACTAAATACAAGCTCACCAAACTAAGAGTTTGTGAGACTCTCCTAAACTCTAATCCACTACCCCCCCCCCCCCGCCCCGCATAATATAAAGAGATCTGAGAATTATTTTTGCAGTCCTGTTTAAGAACATTATATATCATACATAATAAAGTTAATTCAGGTGCTTTTCACTTCAAGGAGTTCCTTGTTTCAACATCTGCTGGCATTTCAGTTGGATCTTTAGGATATTTTAGCTGTCAGTACATTTCTGTAAAGTGATATAGATAAAGCCATAACAATTCTGACAGGACAATCCTAAAGATTATTTCACAAACTTTTGTGATTTTAGAAGCCATAGTGACATATTACGTTTTACACTTCACTAGATTATAAATGCCTTACCTCTTGATGGAAGCAGTATAATACACATAAGTAATAAGGAAAGCAAAAGGCATATAACCACGCCAAATATTATTTTTAGCCGGGTCTGCAAAACAGAAACAAACAATAACTACATTTCTAATATTATCTGAAGCACACTTCCATGGCTTCTAAATAAATAAAGCCTCCCACTCTCTCTAACTGCTGTCCAAGCAACAAACAACAAATGTTCCTGCGGTACATTTGAAAAGACTTCCCTTTCCTTTTTCTTTAAAACAAACACCTTCAGATCAGTGCCCAGCCTTGTGCAATAGCAGACAGTTTAAAACAGCAGATGTAAATTTTACCAAAAGCTGAGTTCAGCAGCATACAAACCTTCATTTTCCTGCTGTATTCTAAAAGAATGTAAATTCTCTTCTGGGTGTTGGTCAGTGAAGAGGAGTTTGAAAAGGCAGTGTCTGTTCTCACAGTTGGAGACCAAACCTCTGGCAGCCTTTTTTTTTTCCCCTACATACTTTTGAAAACTGTGCCAAATTTCAGTGTTTTTCCATAAAATTAGAAACAGGCTTTCAGGGAAGTTCTTCAACGAGAAGTGGGCAGTGGGTGCCTATAGGGGTGGTGATGAAATACTTCGCATGGACGTGAGCTGTAACCAACATCTGCTTACACTAACTTTACGGTTTTATGACTCAACAGTTACTTGATATGTACTGCTTTTCACTGAAAAGTATCTACTGTGTATTTTGGCAATCCTCACATTCTGGGGACACAGTCATGACCTTTTTTCTACTTTCTACAGAAAAAAGAAAATCCAATAGCTTTATAGTTTATATATAATTCATGTATGTTTATATTCTAAAATAATAAACAATGGCGTAAGTATGCAAAACAAGAAGCAGAAAGAGATACCGTTAATGTCTTCCACACGTAAGGAGAATTACATTTTTCTCATAAAACCGAAAACTTCTATAGGCTATGTAACAGAGCTTAGATAAGTAAATATTTACTGGCCCAGTGCAAATTCCAACACAGTGCTTAAACCACCAATTGCACGTTATTTTATTTAGCTCACTGAAATGAGGTCAACTGAAAACAGGGAAAATTTCCCTTGAGACCACGGTGTCAAGTTACATAAGAGATCCCTCAGCAGAGAAAAGAAACCCTCGGAGAAGATGAAGTAAAAGAATGGTGTGCTCATTAGACTAACTTTACCCAAATGGTCTAACTACTAGTCTGCTTCACAGCCCCTCTGTGTTGTGCTAGCGAAGGAGGGCAGCCGCCGGCAGCCCGCACGACGCTCCTTCCCCTCAGCTACGTCTCCACAGCGGCCACCGCCGGTACCGCGCGGGGGGAGGGGAGTAACGGTCGGGCGCGCGGGGGAGGTGGTAACGGTCGGCGGTGAGCAGACACGCTGCCCCCTGGCGGCCGCGCGCCCCGCAGCGCCGCAATCCGGGCTGAACAGAGACAGAAACGTTTAAACGAGGCAGCACATTGTGGGCTGGTAGCGCAGTTTAGCCGGCCGATGCACGGTCCGGTATCCCGCTGGTATCCAGCTTCCCCAGGGGCACCTTGCCTTGTTGCCTCCTTTCTTCGCTGCTCGTTGCTCTTTCCCAGGACCCCCCGTGCTTCCAGGCGTCCCAGCATCACTTGGGGTTGGTTACTCTTTAGAGCATCTCCACATACTCTGCAACGCACAACTGCTTGTTAGCAATGTCGAGGTCTCAGAAAAATGATCTCAAAAAGGAAATCCTTGCAGTGCTTCTACCACAGAGCCAGTAATCATTCTTTCAGATGATTAACCTAAGCATGCGACTGGGCCAGACATTTCCGGTGTTATTAAGGGAAGAAAAAAAAAGTACTCTTGCACCCTTCATAGTCTTCTTCCACCCTTCATAGTCTTCTTCCACACAGGGTACTGGGAGGAAACACCAACCAAGGGCCTGTGCAAATGCTCTGTCCCGCAGACATGGGGTTCAAGGCTCTGATGGCAGCAGCCAAACTGAGCTACAAAACAAAGCCTGTCATCTACTTACAGTCTGTAGCTTCCCAGCTGTTTCACCTGGTGCTCCCGCCAGAGGAGGTGGCAGTGCCTGGCGCTGCTGGGGGACCTTGCTCTGCTTGTCCTTCATAGCCTGCTTGGGCAGCCAGGCCCAGCCACAGCCCCAGCTGCAGCTAGGCTTTCTTCTTGCTGCCACCTTAGCCCGTGTGGTAGATGTCAACTATCAAAGAAGGCCACAAATTGACAGAATATTCACTAGGTTTGACATGAAACTCAGAGGCTGGTGACTGGAAGTTGCAGGCTGGACTTACGTGTGGCTGATTTTGCGTGTGGAGTCTGTTGAATCACCTCATCTTTTTCCCTGCACCAGGCTTGTATTTCTCTCCTGTGCTTAACACTAACAAGGGCAAAAGAAGGGGGTAGGGAAAGGAGTCCAGAATGGTGGTGCCTCTATGTGGAAGTTTGGCACAGGGACTGATTTTTCAGAGGAGGTTAGCAAGGACTGAATACCCAAATCTTACTGAAATTCAGCAGTAGCTGGCTTATTTGAAAATTGAAAGTGTAGTAGATGAGGTACTGTCACACAAAACTGTCCAGCAGACCTTGGGCTAATGTTCTACATGTAACAAACCTGCAGTGTATTACCACCAAAGGTAGTCAAGTGACCACCTTAGCCTAGCAGTATGGGCTGAATTTGAACCCTAACCCTTACACCAGCCTTGGTGAGGCAGCAGCTGATCTGAGCAGTGTTTTGGCAATATTCGTTATGTAAGTCTTGGTGGGGGGATTTTTGAAAAGACATTCAAATTAATTGTCCAGAAAAAAAACTGATATGAAACATGCCTTATTTTCCCATAAACTCAGTTCATCTCTCTCCCTGGTTCTTGTCACAACAGCAAACTACAAGTTACACAAGATACAGTTTCTGAATATCTATCCTGTTGACATCAGCCATGCAGGAAAAAAGGCTGAGAAGGCTAAAATACACTGTTCCTGAAAGGAGGTTGTAGCTAGGTGAGTGTCTCTTTTTTCCCAGGCGACAAGTGACATGATGAGACTAAAGGGCCTCAAGTTGTGCTGGGGAGATTTAGATTGAATATTAGGAAAAACTTCTACACCAAAAAGGTTGTCAAGCACTGGAACAGGCTGCCCAGGTAAGTGGTTGAGTCACCATCCTGGAGGTATTTAAAAGACATGTAGACATGGCACTTAGGGACATAGTTTAGTGGTGGACTTGGCAGGGTTGGGTTAATGGTTGGACTCCATTATCATAAAGGTATTTTCCAACATAAATGATTCTATGATTCTATGATTCCATGACATAAGTCATGCTGGAAAAAAAAAAGGCTGAAAAGGCTAAAACACATTGCTTCTGATCCACTGTAAATGAAGGGCAGAATTGAGCTCAAAACCAAATAGTGTTTCCTAACAAGATAAAACCACAGCTACTCAAAATTTCCAAACCAAAAAAGGATTGTGACAAAAGAATTTTTTCCTCATGTAACTCGTGCTGCTTATTCATAATTCCCAAACTGTTACTTATTTCCCTAACATTCTGTGGTTAATACCGTATGTATTTTCAGTAACACATTTCAGATAAATTAATTATTTTCCTATCAACATCGGTTATTTCTGACAACCAGAATATCGCAAAATTGCAAATGCAGGTTTTTATCAGGCTTGTTTTCATTTCCAAATATGCAGCTCCCTCTAATCAATGCATACTCGTGGAATGTCTTAAAGGAAATGATTCAAACTTACATGATCCAGAAGACTTTGCAAAATAACTTTAAACTGTATACATGTATTTGTCTAATTTGGAAGTCTAATTACTTAGGCATGTGCTGTAGTAAGATTCACAAAAGCTGCAGCATTAGAAGCACAATTAAATTTACTTGGCAGGGAATGATCTTTACAAGCTTTGTAGATCTGTTGCTCCTAACACCTGAACTCCCGTCTCTGGACTGTTTACACTACTGCCAGCAAATAAGCAAACAGCAATTCTTTCAACAGCCAAAACTCTTCCTAATTTCTGCAACATCAGAACCCCATAATGTAAGATACAAGTAAAAGCATAAGGAAGCTATAAAGGGGGTGAATCAGTTGGAGAAATGGACAAATTGTGGAGCAGAAAACATATTCAGTTTGTACTGCAACTACCCAACTGCTTATACAACTACTTTAAGGTTACTGAAGTATTTACATTTCCCTGATAAGGAAATGCAGATTTACAGATGTAGGTTGTGCATGACATCAGACCAAAAGTAGAAGAAAAATGAAAATGCAACTAAAGCCAAACCAGTTCTCAAGCAGCCACATGCATAGCTAGGTAAATCCCCAGTGACTAACAGTTTTTCTTCTTTCCACATTTGTGAACAAATAAAAGCTGTAAGTAGAAAATACAATCAGGATTTGTCACACTCCCTGGAGGACTTTGGGTCTATAAAGGCAATAAATGCAGAAGTAACTAGCAGATAAAATATGGCAATTTAGCTTTTTTTTTTTCTTTTACAACTTCACACTTCCTGGATGAATGATATGGGCACGTTTTACAACCCCATTCAGAGACAATAACTTGAAGTAGAAATTCCTTATCCTACACGCCAGCAGGATTCATTTGAGGTTCATTACACAGTATGCTGAAGTGAGATTGTGCAAACACTTTTTAAGCTTTGGTGACGATGTGGCTGAGTCATGCTAGGAACTGGGAGTATAACAGCAGCACACAGGTGAGCTATGAGAAACCCAGGCATGTTTATGGTATGGCCCTTTCGAACCTAACTGTAAAAGAACAAAGAAATCCAGCTGCATATGCTCTTGTTGCTTCAATAAAGGAAAGTATCAAAAGCTCGGTTTTCAGAAAATTTACTCAGCATGGAAAATTATTTGATTGAGGACCCAGCATCAAGCTATGTAATGATATAATCTTTTTTAAGCAGAAATCCAGAGATGAACTGGATGATGATTATTTACTGAGAAACTAATCTAGTTAATATTTAGTATATTTCATAGCATCTCATCAGATACTGAGCACATGAACAAATACATCTTAAGTTACAATTGTGCGATCTATCAGTCTCCAACATTTTTAAATAGTCAGATTCTCAGATCAATGTGTAAAAAGTGTAAAATTTATTCTGCTCTTAATGCTACGTCAGCAGATTCTAGAAGTAGCCAAAGCTTCAGTATTAAGCAAAATACTACAATACAAGAAAGATAATAACTTCAGAGTTTCTAAGAACCATAGGTTAGGGGAATGGTTTAATATCTCTTAACTAATGAAGTATCTACTGTTAAATAAAGAAATTGGTGAAAATTTCTAACTTGTTTTGCCCTGCACAATACATAGAAGTAAGAATAGCATTATATAAAGATCTACACAAATATAAACCACATACACTACAAACTGTTTACATTCTCTATCTCCCAGTGGCCTTTCCTGGTTTAGTTGTATTAATGTCATTCAAAAATACCTGTGGAATTGCTGTGTCTGAAATATTATTGCATATATAATCTCTTAACATCCAAAACGCCTGAGTTTTATACAGCCCTAAGGTAGTAGCTTATTGGTATAAATCACTGTTGAGGAATAATTTCAACCTATAAATAAAACCACAATTTCTGTAGTTTAAGCACATTCTGATCTACAAATCTGCTATAGTGAAATCTCATCGGTGTGCATATTTATTTCATAATGCTATAATTTGTTCACAAGTAAGTAGCTAATCCCAAAATGGCCTATATCAGTCTGGTGTTATCTGAAATGTGCTGCTCTTCTCAGTCAGAAATTAGATTTTTTCCTCTACCCCTGAAGCAAGGCCAGAAATATGAAAACCAACCAACCAAACAAATCCAAATCCAGTCCTGATGCAAACCTGAAATTTTAAAAAGTGCACAATATTTATATCCCTTTAAAAAATGTAGAGCAATTACAAATCTAGCCATAACAATATTCTTTTTTGCTGGGATATACTTTTCAGCTGTACTGTAACTTAGAAATTTTACTTGGGGTTCCTGGGGTGTTTACATGTCCATGCCAGTAAACATACCACTTTATCCTGAATTTGCAAAGCTGACTGTTACAACAAACAGACCTTCTTTCCACTCTCCAATATCTTACTTGCAAATAGGAGGGAAAAAAATCTGTCAATGACATAAATAATGAGACACATTATGCTATTTTTACAGTCAGAATATCACCATTCTTTAAATTTATAGACTGAAAGTGTGATATTTTTATTGTCAAAATACTCACAGTGAAAGGAAATAAAAAGTATGATAGTTGACAAAGGTTAATCATTATAGTAATTTATTGAAAAAAATCACATACCTCATTATATAGCCAGTTTAAAATCCTATGAAACTAACACACAGAAAGTCACTTGTCATTGTGCTTCTTGGACATTACAATAATCAATTTCAAGTCAGGTTAAGGGCTTGATTCTTCGAAATGTCTTTTAATGTAAACTTAAGTTTAGTCTGTCAAGATGTATGAGCTTACAGCTAAAGATTAGAGGGCAAGAACTCAGTCATGAAAACACTGACAAAGCAAGAATTATTCAGAAAAATACACTCAGCTCATCTTTTTCTTTTCATGGCTCCTCTTTCGAGATACTTTATCTTCAAAAGGTTTATAGTGGGAAAAAAACCAGAAAATAATCACAATGGCATATCTCAAAATGTTGGTCCTATGTTCTGTGCTTGATGACAGGTCACCTAGCACACTTTTGACACTGTTGTCACCCCATGATGGGCTGTAGTGAGTAGACACAGGAATTTGTTCCATGGATACACATGACTGCAATGTGTTGGGTCATCTTCTTTGTTGTGGTGTACCACTGCAAATCTGAGTTCAGACAGTACCCATATGACTTTATCCTTCTCCTTCCTTGGGTTTTTTAATCTTCATCACTTGAAGGGCAATGAGCTGCATAATTAAAATTAGGGAACCTGATGGGCAGTTCTCCCCATTTCTTAAACATTTGCTTTGGTGTTTTCTTGTCTTCAAACACAACCACAAAATTTCTAATTTTAAGACAAGGCAGGTCAAGACCTCTGTGAACCATCATGTTTCCCCAAGCCTGCAAGTGTAAGAAAATTATGTTTCAGATAAAATAGACAAGATCATTAGACAGAAATAAATACAGACAACAACATGAAAGTAAGAAAAGAAGTTGTTCCTCACTTGTCCACAGTCTTTACATATAATTTCCCCATTTGTCTGGTAATCAGCATGCTTATCTTGCAGTGTCTTATTTTCTCTTATATGGTAAAGACTTCTGAAAAACAGACAGCATGCATCAGAATACACTGGCCATACAGTGCTACATACAGGCTAAAACACCATGACTACTATTGCTGAAGTCAGACACGACACCTAAAAGCTCATAAACTCTCTGACTGTTGTACACATTCATGAGCTGGAGAAAATGCAAGGTCATACTTCATGCTCCTATGCAATGGTGAAATACAAGTTTGCTCCATGCCTCCTTTCATAGCATTTCAGGAGCTGCATCCTCCCTCACACATCTTAAAGTAGGAGCAGCACGTTCTCCATTACAATAGGGGATAAATCTAGCTTGTTTTTTACAGCTGCCATGGAGCTGTCAAAAAAATAATACCTGAAAGTTTTATTTTTATTCCTTGTAGTACAACTTACGCCTTAACAGAATCATTTGCTTCTGACTATCCAGACATGCACGGTATGTGCACATTGTTACATCATCTGGTTTAGGGAGTACTTGATCTGGAGGGCTGCTATTAGCCTGTGCAGAGGGACTATAAGAATTATAACCCTGTAGTCTGAACTGATGGATAAGAATATGCTGAGAAGACAATTTTACAGTAAAAGCAGTTCAATATTAAGGACTTAAACTCAATTTTATTTTTTTCAACATAGGGGTACTAATTTTGCAAATTACACCAGTGATATGCATCAAAGAAACAAGAGCTTTGGAGGGCAGTAACTTGGTTGTATGGTGAGGTAGTGAGGTGGACTGTGAACTGGCTGAAGAAAAGAAGCCAGAGAGTTGTGGTCAATAGGGCAGAGCCTAGTTGGAGGCTTGTATCTGGTGAAGTGCCTCAAAGGTTGGTACTGGGACCAGTACCATTCGATATATTCATCAGTGACTTGGATGAGGGAATAGAGTGCATTGTCAGCAAGCTTGCTGTTGACACCAAGCCGAGAGGGGTGGCTGACATGCCAGAAGGCTGTGCTGCCATCCAGAGACCTGGACAGGCTGGAGAGTTGGGCAGGGAAAAATTTAATGAAATATAACAAGGGAAAGTGTAGAGTATTGCATCTGGGCAGGAACAATCCCAGGTTCCAGTATAAGTTGGGGAATGACCTATTAGAGAGCAGTGTAGGGGAAAGGGACCTGGGGTTCCTGGTGGACAGCAGGATGACCATGAGCCAGCACTGTGCCCTTGTGGCCAAGAAGGCCAATGGCATCCTGGGCTGTATCAGAAGGGGGGTGGTTAGTAGGTCGAGAGAGGTTCTCTTGCCCCTCTACTCTGCCCTGGTGAGACCACACCTGGAATATTGTGTCCAGTTCTGGGCCCCTCAGTTCAAGGAGGACAGGGAACTGCTGGAGAGAGTCCAGTGCAGGGCAATAAAGATGATTAAGGGAGCAGAGCATCTCCCTTATGAGGAAAAGCTGAGGGAGCTGGGTCTCTTTAGCTTGGAGAAAAGGAGTCTGAGGGGTGACCTCATTAATGTTTATAAATATGTAAAGGGTGAGTGTCATGAGGATGAAGCCAGGCTCTTCTTGGTGACAACCAATTACAGGACAAGGGGCAGTGGGTTCAAACTGGAACACAGGAGGCTCCACTTAAATATGAGAAGAAACTTCACAGTGAGGTTGACAGAACACTGAAACAGGTTGCCCAGGGAGGCTGTGGAGATATTCAAAACCCACCTGGACACCTCCCTGTGTAACCTCATCTAGGTGTTCCCGCTCCGGCAGGGGGGATTGGACTAGATGATCTTTCGAGGTCCTTTCCAATCCCTAACATTCTGTGATTCTGTGACTGCCGTATAATTAGCAAAGCATGATTGATCTGTCATGTACAATACCCATTACAAATTTACTGTAGTAAGCAAATGCAATTTAAGTTGAATTAAAATATTTTCTTGGACTCTTAATTTCCATTATAAATAGCTAGAGAAAGTCACCTTCTGCTGCCATGAGACTGAAAAGTTAAACACAGTTTAACATAACTGTTTACCAAACTAGATGGCATCTCTTGCAATTGAGATAAGAAGGAGCAAGACACTAGAAGAACTAAAAAGGGTGTGTCACCTGTATGAACATCTTCTAAATACACAATTGTCAAGGCACAGCTCATGGCCAATATATTGTTTGAGTCCCTGCTCATAGCCAAGCTCTTATCCTCGGTCTGTCACTGGTGTAAGTATGGAGGTAACTGGTATTCATCTTTGGTTAGAGTTACACTGTGTAATACATATCACATTATATAATAAGAGACTTAGTTAATATTACCGCAGAAGCTGTATCTTTTTACAAACTTTCAAACTCTGGTCACCTTAAAGTCAGGGGTAAGAACCAACATTTCTTTCAAACTCATTAACTGTCAATTCCATAGAGCCTAGGACTTGACAATATTGGAATAATCTCTGTTTTTCTCCGACGGCCTAGAGGGTTACCGGCCCTGTACAGGCCTGCTGAAAATATAGTCTGTTTCTGCTTGAAATAGATAAAGTAGTTCATAAACACTTACTGGAAATCTTTTTTTACACTGACATGATGCATGTTTCCAATAACTTGTATGTCTTCTCCAGAACATATCAGCTTGTGGCAATTTTTGCATAGGAATGTTATTAGTGAAGGATTTTTCTTGCATGTCTTGCACTGATCTCTCTTTGTCTTCATTTTTTTTTCCACTATACTTTGCAACTGGAAATCCTGAATCTAAAAACAGAGCAGTAAGAGCACTGTAACATTCTGGTTGAATGACAGTAATAGTTTTCTCTTTCAATTATTTTACTGAGTTCACAGACAACATGACTTCTAGTCAATTTTCCCAACTTGGGTCTTTCCCCACTTACCAATAGAAAAGCAGGCTTGTCTAAAGGCACAGAAAACATAGACTATAAAACAAATATTAGCAGAAGAATCCAAGGCCATATGTAGCAACTAATATTAAGTTTTCCTCCCCTAAGTAGATTTCAAATAGAAAGTATTCCTTACAACATAAATCAGCCTTCTTTGAAGGGAATGCACAGAGTTGCAGTAAATACCTTATTTAAATACTCTTCCCGTGGCATCTTCTGGACACGCTGAATGGCCTTATACATCATTTCCTCACGGAAAATATTAACATCTTCACGTTCAACAGCTCCTGAGCCACTTGACACCACAAGTGCATAGGTGCTCTCATCAGCACGAGCTCGACCACGAGCCTACAATTTGCAAGGAATACAACGTAAACAGTACCATGTTCCCTGCAACACTGCACAACATTTTTTCCTAGTTTTGTAATGGAAGACATGTACTGTTCCTTACGCAGTGTCCCCACAGAGCATTTTTTCGCACTTAACTCAGATAAACCAGTGAATAACAGATACTATTTCAGCATTGTCATCAAAGATACCTGTGACAATAGTACTCAGGAGATTTGTGATTAGCGCAACATTTTGCAAAGCAGAAACTGTATTTTGTCATGAAAAAATAAGCATGCATTTAAATATTAGATATATAAATATTTGTGTTCACAAATTAAGTGAAAACATGGACAAACTGGTATTCTGATACGCAATTCTCTCTTTTTAGCTGTTGGTGGTACAAATGTCTTTTTTATCAACCAGTATGCTGACTATATTCTCATAGCTTTTCCAATAAAAGACTCCACTGTTTGTGTAGAGCTTTAAATGGCTATTACACCATTACACATGGAGGCAAATTTTATATTGCATGCAAACTGACGATGGCAACTGGAAATGAACCTTGTTGCAAGAGCATTTTCTCTTTTAGCATGCAACTATTTTCAAAATTATCTCCGAACCCCAGGTATGTGATTCACCATTTGCATATTCCAAACAGAAACATACTTTTAAAAATAAGTTATACATGCAGTAAACTTATACCTGCACCATAGCAATTTCATTGGTGACGAGGCCATAGCGAATAACGATGTTACATTCTTTGATGTCTAGGCCTTCTTCAGCTACAGTAGTAGCAATAAGTAAATTTACATTACCACCTCGGAATTTATCAATAACTTCCCTTTGCTCATTCTGCAAGTCAAAAAAAAAAAAATTTAAAAAATCGGTATACCAATTTTCAGTATTCATTTCTGTCTTCAGTTTCTTCTGATTAAGAAGTTTAAGGAATTACAGTCCAGTCATTTCAGAGTGGAGTGCCAAACATCAAGTGGCTTCAACAAGTGCCTTTAAGCGCCTCTCAAGATCCCAAACAAGGCATTCATATTGAATATAACAGCTGCTTAGTGCCTTTTTTGAGGGAAGAGGGAGCAGAAGCCAATCTTTCTAAGGGAACTGCAGCTGGAACTTCGTAGCCCATTTCAAAGGTGCTAGGAGTTTCCATAGCTGTTCTATCATTTTCAATTAATTTTACGAAGTTATTCAGAGGTTCTGGATTTAAACAATTTAGTAATTTCAGCTTAAGTTATAGACTTCCACACTTCCAAGTTAAGTTCCAAAGCACTTAAATTCCCCATAATAAAAAGGGGACAGTAAATTTAGTGACTTGGGGAGAACCAAGAAGCAAAATGATAAAAAAACATCCAAACCACAGACTTCTGAATTAGCTGGATATTTCAAACAAGCTTGAACAGAGGAACAGAAACTTCCTATTTGCTATATTCAGTTTCAAAATTTAGAGGCTATTTATTTTGTGCATTGCGGTGCACAGATTAAATACCAGATTTTCATGGAAAACAAGCAATTCCTAACTTTTTTTTTTTTTTTTTGTAAACTGAGAGCAGCTGAAGGAAATGGACTCTGCCCAGCAGCAAACCACACAATTTCCGCTTAAATGCTCAAGTGGCAATTTTATGGGGAGTAAAAAGCAGCACAGAAGAGAGGTTTTAGGATACTGAAGTGCTTTGTTTTGAAAATGTTTAATTTGGAAGTATAAATCATCAGAGAGATGTGTATGAAGTCAACACAGTGGTACAAGATGGACTGTTAAGTGATCAGTTGTGGTATTTTCATTGCTAATTTTGGCAAATTCTCTTTCAATGATTATGCGTCAGTGTGAAGTATGTATATAAATTGGTATAAGTTGATTAAACAATGATATCAGAAAAAGGCATAATCAACATTGCATTTTATTTTTCAACTCTGCAAGTAAAATATAATCTGAATTACTGTTGTACCAATAAGTTTAAACTCATTTAACTATTGTGATTTTGCTATTACTGTTTTTGTTCACTTTTTCTTCCTATGTCTCACTACAACCTTTGTCCCTTTTTGACCATATCCTCCCTTTGGAAATGGCTGCCTGTTACTCCTATTGCCATAGAATTCATAACCAAAAAAGCTTGTTTCTTTTCCAAATAAAGTTATTCTGACATTGTTATTCACCTGTCCTGAAGCTTATGAAGGTAAATTGCTGGCAGGTATGAAACCAGAACTCTGGACTCCAAACTTCAGTCCATTGTTCTAGTACTAAAACAAGCTGTTTTCTCAAATCATGAACAAGATTTTAGCACTACAGTGCATAATTCTGTACCTGAGTCATGGGTTTCATTTCACTGTTATGTCCAGCACCAATAAGATAATGGGCCTTAATTCCCACTTCTTCAAATTTTGGGTTATCTTTAATCCACTGGAATAGAGCAAAGGCACTTAGCCGAGTCTTTGTGAAAATAATTCCTCTAGGTTCCTCAGTCTTCGTGAACTCCTCCATTAAAGTGTTTCGCAACTGTATTAGCTTCTCATTTTCATATTCTGGCTTTCTAGCCAACTCTTTCAGCTGCTTCTTTTTTGCTTTAAAAATAGCAGATGTAAATTAAGAAAAAGTAACCCTGTAAAATAACAGCTCTAGGAAAACAAAACAAAACAAAACAAAACAAAACAAAACAAAACAAAAACAAAACAAAAACAAAACAAAACAAAAACAAAACAAAACAAAACAAAACAAAACAAAACAAAGCAAAACAAAGCAAAACAAAGCAAAGAGCAGTTTTCTGCACAATTCTCCCAGCATGGCTAATGCATATCCAGTTTGAAGAGCTGTGGCATACCAACTATTTTTCAAGTGAGTTTACATTCATTTAAAACATCCTAATCAATCAAAATAAATCACCATCAACTTTTTAACATACACTCTGCCTGTATTTCATGGTAAGAATAAGCAAAAGAAAAAAACTGTCTGTACACCAGAAGTGGTACAGAGTTAAGTGCACTGTATTAGGGAGCTAAATCACAGCTTGTAATATTTGCAAATCAGTTTTAAAATAATGGAAGAAGTCTTACATCTGTAGAAACAGATTAATATGCACAGCCCTCAGAGCTGATAATTTTTTAATAAATTTAGACATAAATTGTTGCTGGGACATTCATTAAAGTAGGAATTCTCACTAGAAACATGCAATGTAATGAACACCAGGATGGGTGCATTGTTACTGGTATTGCATCTTTTGAAGGCATTTCAAAATGCTCAGTGAAATGTTAGATGAATTACTCCCTTCACCAGGCACTTCTGACCATGACCAGGGAGGATTCCTCATGTATTTTATTTTTTCAAAAAACTTTTAACATTTAAAAGGCTACATCATTGTCAGATGACCATACAAACACAATAATAACATTTTTAGGTGGGGGCTCTGTATATTAAGGTATTACAATCACTCTGAGGTGATTATAAAGCAGATTATTGCACTGCACCTTGTCCAATGCAATGGTAGTCAGTGTGTCACAGAGTACCACACCACTTACGCAGTGGCTTTCTGACTACAGTCTGATTCATAATTTAGAAGGTAATCAAACACATACAAACATATAAAAAAAAATTAAGTAGATGTAACAAACTCCCACAATTTCCCCCCTTAGTTAAACCTACACTAAGGGCTGCAGTGAGTTTATCATCCAAAGATGAACCCTGCTCTTTAAAGCTGGAAAGAGAAATTTTAGATTTTCTTCCATTACTCTTGGCACATTCAGCAGTAAAATCAAAACAAATTGGAACATAACTTATTTTTCACTAACAGGTTCCTTGAACTTAATTTGCCTGTAGGAATGAAAGCAATCTAGAAAACTCAGTTTCATTTTGTAGTTAGTTTAACGTTTTGTTTCTCAGCAACAGCCCAGTACCGAAATTCTAAACAAGGGGGCATAAAGACAGGTATGAAGAGGCATTAAAAACCACAATGATATTATCTAACTAATCTATTTTTCTAAAAGTTTTTTTAACATTTCCTGCATTACTTAAAAATCGCATTCTATATTCGCAGTTCATAGGATATAGGAAGTTGGCATACAAGCTGCTGTAAAATCTATTTTCATTTGCCTCGCCCATGAGTCATAGGCAAAGGCAGCAAACTCATCTACCTTCTCTTCATTGTAAAGGCAGGAAGGGAAGATGCAAAGATTAGTGTGTCAAGGACTAAATGAATTATAGTTCCAAGGTGAGTGATCAGAATAAAAGGCAACCAATTCTGATCTTTCCAATTTAATCCTCTATTTAATTCTCTCACTAATTGCTCTTTACCTGAAACTTACTCAGGGTCATCACTCCCATCTCTTAGTATACAGACAAACAAACTTTGGTAGAAAGGGCTGGTTAAGAACCTGTCATTTCACGACTTTTGTATTCCATCTGCTCTACTTTTTACCCCTCAAGAGTGTCTACTGGAATACATGTTCTATGTGTCCATCAGTGTCCTCAGGGACACTTTATTGGAGAAAAGCAGAGAACAGTTTTCACGTGCTATCAGCAAAAATCAAGTGTCTTGGGGCCAAAGCTGACAAACTTCTACTACGTATTGGGACATGATCACACTATGGTGTTGTTTAACGTACTCCATACTGTATGAACTAGGACACCCAGATACTGTCATGATAAACGACACAGCAGTCTCTAGGATGGAATAATTCATGGGCATGTTATTGCACAAGCTATGGATTTCAAGTATTAAATATCACAATGTATTTCAAACTTACCATGAAATAAACCTATTAGAAATTCATCTGTTTCATCCTGTTTTGATACTGCTGGTTCATCATCACCATCATCATCATCATCATTCCTTACTGTCTTCTTACTTTTCTCCTCCTTATAAAAGTTCTTTAGGTGATTGTACGCATCCACCATTCGGATGGTGTCATTTATCTGGAGAGCATCGTTATATTTCTTCAGGTGTTCTGCACAGACACGTTCCTTGCGTTTTTCTTCTTTTGCAGCTAAAAGTGGACAAAAAATACAAGAACATGCCTGGATACAGAATGACCCAAAGAATTCCAAAGCTGGGATATTTCTGCTATGCAGTTACCTTTTTTCTCTTCTCTAATCACCCACTGTTCATATGGCTGAGTTCCAAACTCAGATTTTGGATGGAGCTGGCAATAGTTTTGAATATCGGTCATGATCTCAGTAATTCTCTCTCTAAATGGATCCTAGAAATAAATTGATTACCAAAGTAAGTAAGCACCTTTTGGCAACAAAAACATTGGCTAGTACCACACTAAGTAATTTTTTTAAAACATTAAGTTAAAAAACAGGTCAGGTGGCTAAGTGCATTTAGAGTTGTGAAAATAAATAGTTCAGAATATTACAAAAATTACACTGTGAACTAATGTATGGTTTTAGTGAATATAATGTCACTCCAATACAAACATTTCAACGGTGGCTCAGAAGGTCTTTTGACCAGATACCTCAAAAATATAACTAATATAAGTAAAAATCAGTTCTATTTGACTTTACTGATACTCTTCCATACAAAGGAAAGCAGCAGGTAAATACACACATGTTCAAATTAGTGCTATGGGTCACAATAAATCTATAGAAAAAGAGCATTAGCCAAAAGTTCTGGATACCACACAACACACTTTTAAAGGGCCATATAACTTCAATGCTGATTTGTTTGAAAAAACATACCCTTCTTTTGTCATCTGCAATCACAGTCTTCTTATATGGTTCCTTCACTTGATTCTTCAATTGGGAGGCATGCTCTTCAACAGTCATGATTCTACATGCATCAAGATTAGCACAGATCTGGGAGAAGAAAATATGTTATTTCTCTTAACATTTAATGAGTTATTCCACACAAAAAGTGAATTAATGCAACAGAGCTTCTTATTTAGATATTTTATATAATTTTGTTTTCTTGCTATAAAAATTGGATACAGACATCATCAGCATAACAAAGGCCAAATCTTTGAAAAGCATTTGACATAAGCTCAACAAATTACCTTTTAGGCCAGAAGTGATTCTTGCATGCAGGTAAAAACTTGTAGATCAAAGTGCAAAACAGGTATTTTGAAAAAGAAAATCTACCTTCAATACTTTGGAAGAGCAGATTTTAGAGCACAAAAGAAATAAACAAAAACAATGGTGAAATAGAAAAAAGAAAATTATGTTAGGGTGTAATTATAACAAGGTAATGAGAGTAGAAAATAATTTGAAATTATCTTTCTTGGAACAGGGAGAGAGAAAATTTCTGTGCTAACTTCATGACTGGACTTTTCTGCTTTTGATCTCTTCTGAGAAGAAAATACGTACATTTTTGTCACTAAGTCTAAAGTAATAAGGAGAAATCTTAAAATTTGTATGAGCAGAGAAAACAGGAAAAGAAGTCTGGCAGGTAACCTTTTTAATGTCTTCAGCAGCAGTTAACTGCATATTTGGATTACAGTTCTTTAGATACAAACCCCAGCATCTCATTGTTAAGATTTCAGAGCTGATGAAAATGAATTCTCTGCTTTTTCCATTGCCAGAAAATCTTTTCTGTTAAAATACCTTGCAATTCTATCTACTTCAATACAGCATAAAAGCTTCTTGCAGGCCTTGCCTATTCAATACCAGATTCTGGTTTTGTGCAGTTTGCTAGTCAGGAGTTTTCCCTGGACTACTGGGCTAAATTCTACTGTTGTATTGCTAATGTAAATCCATTGAATTTCAAGTATAATGATTTCTTTAAGTATAGAATTTAACCAATTAGCTCCAGTCAGGTATTTATCCAACTACACAATACTTCTATCTCAATAAGTAACTCTGCTCTCAAAAAAACCATTTACATGCTACCTGTATCTCACAAGTGGTTTCTCCTTTTTTAAGCATTCAACTTTGTTTTTCACTTTCTCGGATCCACAAAAAAGACCCGCTTAGTCATTCTAGAAATACAGATATCAATTACCATGATCTCTCTAGGATTTATGAATACACAGCAAATTCTAATCTATCAATGGAAAAGTAAGATTTTTATTAAATACAAAACCTCCCTATTTTGTGGATATCTTGCCTCTGATCTTAACCTGATAATTTTTTCAAATGTGGCAATCTTTTTACTTCCCTTTTCAGTAACCCTGCTTCCCAGTCAAGTAACTTTTATTTTCCATTAATTTGTAGTGGGTCAATTTGGTGAATGGCTTTCAGCTGAAACCCAATCTACACATGAAAATAATAAACCAGATTATATACTTGGAAACTAACACTGACTTTAAAAGTTTTACTTGAACCCATCAATATCCCTTTGATGGTTTGCAAATATGGAGGCTATTTACTTTCAGAATATGTTCTTCAGCCTTTGAGTTGGACGTTGCACCTCCTACACCAGGTGAGGCTGTAAGTCCCAGAATCTGAGGCTGTGGGGTCAGTGGTTTGTTTTCTTTTGCTAGCTTCCTGTTCTTCATCTTTTCTTTTAAGTAACGTCGCATTATATTATTGTAGACACCTTCCTTCTGAGTGTGATGACATTCATCGATAATGATGAGTGAAAAATCTGAAAAAAACCCAAACAAACCATGAAATGATTAATTTTCTTTCAAATGCAGAATTTGTGTGACTAAATGTTCTTACAGGTAAGGATACTTTCGAAGAGAACCAGTCAGTTTGTTTGAGCCCAAACGTATTAGGAAATTTGTAGTGCTGGAGGAAGGTGTGGATGGAAGCTGTGTATGGAATATGGACTTTGGAATCTTTGCTGCAGTCCTCATGTGTCAAGTAGTTTTACATTTCTTGTAGTATAAAAAGCTTTTCTATCTTTGCAATAAAACCAATCTGATGGTATAAAAAATTTCAGTGAGATATTTTTAATAAACTATTATATGTTTTTACCACTGCTTAAGTCAATCTTGCCGTTTATATCCATAACTGTATCTGACAAACTACATACTGTTTGTTTATGAGAAGATACATAACATGTTAGAAGCCTTTTAGACATCCGAGAAAGCCCTGTCCTGATAAAAATTTGCTTCCATTTTACAGCAACACAGAGATTTCCTCCCTATTCCTGTCCAATTAAAAGATTTATGTTACTTTATGGATCTGTCACTGGAAAGAACAAACAGATGGTGGTAGCACTACCAATCATCTCTCTTTTGTAGCAGAGGAAACCGCTGAAGATTCAGACAGGTATTATGTGCTTTTTAGTCAGATCACATTTACATACAACAAGTAAAGTACTATATGATAAGGAAAATTAATATTATTTTTGGTTTGTTTTACATTTGTTTAAATTTGTCACAAACATGGAAAACATCCCTTTAATTTATCTACATATGCAACCAGTGACATGTATTTCAAGATTCTGGTTTGAAAGATTCATGAACATTTCTCCATTTCTCTAACAGCAAAGCTGGTTTATGGAGCTCCCACTCTTCCTGTAGCTGGTCAATAACTCTCTATTTTGACATTGTTTCTTACAATTCGACAAAAGGTTGTGGAAATGTGGTCTTGTTTTCACATTAGTGTGCTCAAACTGATGCATCACTACAATGAGTTTGCAACAACTGGCAGCAGAAGGTGGAAACTAACACAGAGCTAGAACACTCAGTTGGCCTTTCTGCTGGAGAATACATCATGCAGCTTCATTTTTGAAGAACCAAAGAAAGGTGGAGATTGAACAAGGGAAAATTTTATTCAAAGGCTAAACAAAAGACTACTGCTAGTAAAGCAAGCTAGTCACTCGGGAAATCTGATTATCTTCACACAAGTGGTTCAGGAAGCCAGTTTGGACTGGAGTAAAGTGATTTCAAACCTAAATTCCCATTTACTGCTAAGATGTCTATATATTGCAAAACTTCAGAAGCAGTGCTGGCACTTTCTCAGTTATTTTGCCAACATGAAATTACTCCCTCTTATTTTGACCATCTTCTCGGTAACACATATTCCTATCATTACTCAGGAAGAACCTAATCCACCAAAAGAGATGTGCTTCTACTACGGAAGTGACACACAGCTTTTAGAAAGTCCACACAGTCACCTAAGCCCTTGGTAGAGGGGGTAAATGTGGTAAAATGCAATTAAGATAGTCTCCTCTGTTTCACTGAAGCTGAAATTCCATGTTACATGTAATACAGACCTCTGTGAAAACAGATGAAAAAAGTATGAACAGAAATTAGACATAAAAAACTTATAACTAATTAGGATTGTTTAATATAGGCTGTGAGCTAACCAAGTCACAGCCATAAAAATGGAGCTGCCTCCATTCAGGCTTGCTTGGCTTTGGTCCAGCTGAACCTACTATTCATTTCATAGGTGTAATAGCAAGGCCCGCTTTGTAGGGCCACCTCAGTTCTAGAAAAAATACAGCTCCTTAGGAAGGAAACTTTGCAAGGTGTGAAACCCATGAAGAAAACCACTTCTTTACATAAGCTGGCTGGGACTCAGCCCAATTCCAATCCGGTCAGCAGTTCCTGTAGAAATGTTCAGGTGCCTCTATATGGCATTCCCAAATGATTCACATTGGTGAGGGTTTATTAACTTAGCTGCAGTGGAAAGGAAGTAAGTATAAGAAAATGTCTGGTACTGCAATTCTGAGGTATCCAAGTGGTTCTGCAGGAGTTAGTTTGCATCAAGCAGTACTCCAGTCAGCAGCAGGCACTGACACACACACTGACCCCTCAGGTTTCTCTGCTGTCCAGATAACACCCAGACAAGTGCTTCTTTCATCTCAGATCCATTAGTTTGAATATGACAGCTCTGCCATCAGCTACATCCTGCCCCATCCAAAAAAAAGAGTTGACTGCATGCAGATAGAGGGAGAAGTTAACATCTCTCAAAGGAGAGTCACTGCAGCCCAAATCCTGCAGCAGAAGTCACGAGCTGTTCCATTTGTTTTTTAATAGCAGATAATTCCATTTCCTTTCTGATCTCCCATAGTTATCTGCCACTTCAGTATTCTGGGCAAACAATTTTACTGCATCTCATCTTGTATCTTGTTTTCTCCAGCTTCCTTAATCTGTTGTGAGAGGTCATTATATCTGCCAACCTTAGAGAGACAGTTGTAAGTAACCGTTCCTCTGTATGTTAGCAAAATGATGAGAGTTTCAAGAATAAAACCTTGTAACAGATTGATTTTATCTTGTGTTCCATTGTATTTCTCAAACTACCAAATGCATTTAAGTTTTTATATTTTTTTCTCATTCTGTTCATGGCTTCTATGTGATATAACTCAATGCTCTACCAAGCTTGGAAAGTGGAATCAGTATGGCTGCATTTGCATGAAGTTTTGCTTGAGCTAGATAAAATAGGAAGCATAACAAATATTTAGTACAAATGAACCGTAATAGTCTAATTTGGCTTGAAAAAATTGCGTGCTTACTAGGATCTGGTTTTGACTCTCAGCTTGCATTTATAAAACCAGTCAACTGAAAAAAACATTAACTACTGAACATGGCACATTTTTATTCTGCATTTTTCGAAGATAGAGACACACTTTTAGCCCTTGTCTAAAAATTTCAGAATTAAAAACTTGCCTGATAAGTGGACACCTTCTTCATCTTCTTTGGCTGCATCTAACAGTGAATTCTCAAGGATCTGTGCTGTACTGATGATGACATCATTTCTTCTGACAACTTCAGGAAATGAGATTTTCAGCTGAGAATCACCACTTAAACCAATAACCCGATACCAATGCTTCAGGAATGGATTAAACTCCTTTCGTAAATGTTGTTCTACCAATGGTACCTGAATAAAAGTTTCCAAATAATTTACACCAGAGCATACATAGGATTAAAAATACATGCCTGTTTGCCAGAAATGTTGTTAGGTGAAATGCACTTCATACAAAATATACTTTTTAAAAAAACCCAAATATCTCCTTATTCACTGCAGGGTAGGATTAAAAAAACACAACCTACAAAGGAGAAAAAACAAAACCAAACACTAAAAATCCCCAAACCAACCCCTCCCCTCCAATTGCTCCTATGAAATCTTTTTGTCCCAAGAACTTTGCCTTAACTGTATCTTAGAAAGAATGAACAAAACATGGACCCTCTCGCTCTTCAACTGATTTTATAACATGCTATCAATTTTATATATGTCAATATTACATGTGATAAATTTAACTATAAAAAAGAAAACAATTATCAGAAAAATCTGACAGAATATTCCCTATCTAGTGTGAAACTCATTAGGTGGCCTTCATTACCAAATCCAAACACAGAATGTAAAAAGTATTTTAATTTTTAAATAATATGATATTAGTTCTATTCATTCTAACATGCAGTTGTACTTTTTCCAACAATGTGGTTATTCTGGCACACCTAAATTTGTACTTGCGCTGGGGCAATCTAAAATCATTCATGCATGCACCATGATGATGGTGCAATGTAGATGACAGTCTAGAGCTATATGTCTTTAAACATAGATAGAGCTGGAGAAGCCAAGTAATGTGTTTATTTTCATTTTACAAGTTCTATATTAACAGTACATGAGGTTTGAAAAATGCCATTTTGTTTTTTTTTAATGGACCAACATACCTTATTAACAAGTACTATAACTTTTCCAGGCTCTGATGCTTTTTTCTTCTTATCCAAGTGATCTTTGGTAATGTAAACAGCCACTCTGGTTTTACCACTGCCTGTAGGGAGACATATTATAATATTCTCTCCATTCAGTGCTGGTTTTGCAACTTCCATCTGGTAATCTCTCAGGATCAGATCTGGCTCAGGTGAAGATCTGCTCTCCATTTCACCTTCATCTAAGGGTACAAAGAAATTAAAATATCAAACACGAGGCACAGAACATTTATCAGAATATTGAACAAGTGTCAAAGGGAAAAATATTAATTTACTAACAGAAGCATCTCCTGAATAAATAGAAACAAGGCATATTAGCATAGGTAATGGTGCTCTGTGGACCTTTACATCTCTGGATCCGAACTGCTTACATCCAGTCACCAAGAAGGGTAGGTAGAATATAACATAACGTGTCTTTATTCATCTATATTGACATGTCTTTTATTAGGTATGAACTTAAGAGATTCAGGTCAGTAGCGCTGGGACCAACAAAGGTGGTGTTCAGAGCTGCTGTATTTATGATCTAGCCAATCATATGTGACATTCTATTTCATCACTACTGAAATTTATTTGATTACAAGTGAGCTACCTTTGTAGATACTTCCCAGAAGATGGAAAAAAGGATGGAGCCATAGGAAGAAAAAGAGATAGGGACCACTTAAGAAATGATGGAGTTATAAAGTAGGACAGCCAAAGAGATAAGAAAATCCAATTGCCCATACAAGATAGACCTAACTGCAGAATGTATCACACCTATTCATGATAGATTGTGCTGCTTCCAGACTGACTCATACATAATGCAATCAAGTCATTCACTAAAAAGCCATATACATTTGCCACCTGAAGGCCAGATCCTTCCATCCATCATATAAAATACAATGGCAAGGAGTTCAAATCTGGCTCACAGGTGAAATAAACAACATTCAAAAGTTAAAAGTAGAAAAATGCTGTTGCGTTTTTTCAGGCAGTAACAAAATGGTATCAAGTCTTTTGAGTTTTTACATGTATTAGGAAGTAAAAAATTATATATATTAATATCAGAAAGATTTATTTCAATGGAGTTTTGGGCTTTTTTTCCCCCTACAGATATGTTTGAATCACAGTCAAAGCATTAACTGTCCTCAGCGAAGAAAAGGCACAAATCCACCTTACTAGACTAAACATGAGGGCACAACCCCTTTAGTTTTATTTCCTGGTGATATCATTAAATGAAGAATCACAAGGATTTTATTATCACTGATACATTACATACAAAATATTATTCTGGTATCCCTGATTCCATTAAATAAAATTAAACTAACAAAAAGTAATGAAGCTTGCTAAAATACTGCTGATGGAAACATCAGAATGCCATTCGTAAGTGTTTTTTGCTTGTTTTACCTTTCAGTGTGAGTGCAGTACTACCTGGAACACAGGGAAATTCACACCAGAGAGTACTTGCTGTTACTTATCTTGACTTCTACTACTCTCTTTGAGGAAGAACGTTGTTTGCTTTCTGGTTGGCTAAATTCAATAGTTCAATCACATTGAAACTAGCACTTTATCACCCATCTGTTTGGTTAAATTTCAGTTCCTTAACATCCTCACTTAACTGTCCAGGCCTAAAAAATATTTAACTTTGCTCTCTCCTTGGTTCCTCAGCCCCTGTTTTGACAAAGCCTAACACAGGAATCTCTTCATAGGATATGGTTCCATTACAGAATTTTCACTGTGAAAAATGTAACTTTAGGGAAGTTGTCTGCCTTCATACAAGGCTCATAAGAATTGCTGCTCTGAGGTAAAATAAACACGGTAATTATTCTTGTCATCCTAATTCCACCATTTGTCTTAAATGTAAAATGATCCTTGCACAGTAAACTGCTACTAAATCCACATGATTATTTTAATTAAAATGCAAATAATGTCAGTCCTTTAAGGCACTATCCAAATATTCCTGTTAATACAACAGCCTTACTACAAAATTTCAAATGATAAAAATCCATAAATATCACAAAGTCCATCTGTACCTCCTTAGCTTGTTTTCTCATAGTTGCTCTCACTGAACTGACTAGGCATGATGAAAGAGCATGAATGATTTCTGAAACATTTTAACTAGTTGTTTTTAAATCACACATGTAAAAAGAACATAGAGCAAGTAAACATTGGAAAAAAAAAATATTCTGCATTCTTCACATAACTGTAGTGATTTATTTTTTTCTACTTGAGTAGTAGCCAATGCCCAGTTTACTTAATGGCAGATTTTTCGTGAATCTTAAAGGATCAGGTCATATATATATATGTGCTGCCACATACCAGTAGTCTACATCAGCCTGACCAACTAGTGTGACTGTCCACAGAACAGAGAAGTTTCTGTGCCCAGACATTTCATGTGATGCAGTGAGGAAAAAAATACAATGTGACTGATGAGTCACCTCAGTCGACGCAGAAGTGCAAAGTATATTCTTCACAGTTAGGAATACACAGACTAAAATCCTAGCTAAAGGGTAGCAATTTACATCTGAGATATTCTGAATTTTCTGTGTGCTCAAAAAATACATGGATTTTAATATTTAAAAATATTAAAACTATTCTAAAAGCATTTATAGTAAACACTTTGCAGGCATATGATATATAAAATTTAAATTGATTTTACTAATTTAATACTAGCTTTATTAGGCAGAGCTGGCCTGAAAGGTACCAAGATTGTTTCTAGCCCTTGCACAAGACACAGTCCCTGCACAGACTTTGTAAAGGCTAGATTCCAAGGGGCGGCTGGTTTCTGCTGAATTCTGTGTAGGTAAACACAGGCTGTTCACCACGGTAGACAGCTGCAAACTTATTTTGCCTGAGGTCTACGATTAAAAAGAATAATAAAAAAAAATAAAATAAAAAGGTGATGTATTTTACAACAGCAGTGCTTAATTGGGCTCAGAGGCTATATATAGCAAGTTTATATCTGTCTGCAAAGTATTATCTAAACACAGTCCAATATTTAAACTATATTTAGAACTTGCACATATGTTTAAATGTGAGATTTGCAAAGGTCTTCAGATAGTAACCTCCATTGGTTACACTGCTTTTACAAACAGGGCTAAATTACTTAGGTCCAAAGTGGACCTTCATTACTGTTCTGTAGGTACCCGGGGGATGCTTCTTGTCACCTTTAGATGCCTCTAAAACATGTCCGGTTCCCTCTCACATACCCTATGCAGGGGTCACACACAATCTAACTCCTCTCTGAGAGCAAAAGAAGTACATACATACGGCAGCATTATGAATATCTGTACAGGTGACTGCACTGGATGACTTCTGGAAGTCCCTTCCAGCCTATGTGATTCTATCATTCTACATCACTGACCATTTTGTATGATGATGATGTATAGAGAACTATTCAGATGATCTCAGTAAATCAGCTCTTTCGGGGCTTGGACTTAAGTCCAGATCCATGAAAGTGGCATCTGTTTTCCAACAAAATAAGAGGAAGCCTGGCATCTAAATACTGTGAACTAGAGTTCGCAGTGAAAAGCTTCCACTGATCTTTGTTCCAGCCCATTCAAAGAGTGCTTACCCTCCACAGCTTATTTTGCAATTATTAAATAATGGAAGGAAAACATACCTGAATCACTGGTTGTGCAGCTGTGTCCCAAGTTTTCTTTCAAGTTACTGACACTTCCATCTCCTATGGAGACATCTGACTCTATGAAAAACACAAACAAACGTAGCATAGTGTATTTGCTATATATAGCAAAATCATATTGTTTGCTCTCTTGCCAAGTTGTTAAAATAGGCTAGACAAACGTCTGGCAGGGATGGCTGAGGTATAATTTCCTTTATTAGACTTCTTAGGTAAACAAAATACTGGGAACAATATAATTCATTTTCATATGAAAGAAAATACGGAGTTGAAGATGGAAATCTAAATGGCAGAGGTAAGGCAATGTGGATTATGATTTATTGTTGTCAGCTATGTTCTGTTCGCTTGAAAGTAAAGGTGCAGACATGATCGTCTGCATGATCCTCTCTAGCCGTTTTACTGTATCCTTTCAGAGGGGTGAACGGCCAAGAAAGAAAAACATGTTGGTCTACTGGGTACACAGCACTGCTGGCAAACTGAAGAGATTCTCTTTTACTCCCTGTAAGCCATGTGAGTTACATCTGTTGTAGAAAAAAGTAAAAAACAGAACTGTGATTTTTTTTTAAGGGTTTCCTCGCATAACATGAAAAAGAGTAAACATTATTTCCCAGGGAAATAAAAGCAGAGAGGAATTATTAAATCTTCCAAACTGCAAGTAAAAGCAGTGACCGATAATCCTGTTACATTGCGACAGAAATCTGGGAAGCTTACTGTAGATATTCTCATACTAAGCTCTCCCTCTGCTGGGCAATCAACGTATTACACTGACTCTTTTTCAGTCACAAATGTAGCTTATATCGCTAGATTTTCCAAAACTCAGGCCTTTTAATATCTGAAGAGATACACAGTTCTTCTGGAAAAATCTGCTGCAAGCAGCCTCACCCTGCAGTCACCTTACCTGCAGCACTGTGCAACTGAGCTCATAGTGTGCATTAGAAATCAGTCAGAATAACTGAGCTGTTTTTCTTAGTTATCTTGTGAACTTGGGTCCTATCAAGTTTTTAATCCTTTTTTTCCAATGAATATCCCATTATGGTCCATATCTGTATTGTCCTCAACTTATTGTCTCTCAAAATATTTAACAAAGCAAAACAGATGCTGTGAATGAGAGTTTAGAAATGAACAGAAGTTACAGTCTTTTTGAATGGTACTCCTGAAATACACACTACAAAATCTTGGTAAGTGAGGTGGAAATTATACCTAGTCTGTGTTCAGTAAGAACATGAAGCTTTGACTTTCCTTTATGCAAGTTCTGCTTTCCTCGAAAGGTGAATGAATAACACAAACTGCTATTTCTCAGACAAGTTATAATATAGACAACTGAAATGAAGCTACCTTAGCTACCACCAGCAGTCAGGTATTTATGTCTTTATTTCTATTTTTTTCTAACTTAACCATGAAAAGTGATGCAAACATTTGTCTTGCTGTCCTACAGTTTTCATCATTTATTTCATACAGACCTCAGGATGTGATCCAACTAAGAATCACCAGCATCTGTAGGAAGTGTTATGATAGGCAAGGCCATTAAAGACTTTAAGCACCTAGACTCCTAGAAATCACTGCAATCAACAGAAAACAGTTAAAAATATATTCACATCAGAAGGCTGATTCATCTAAAATTTCCCAATTATTTTATAATAGCAAGCATTTAATACCATGTTAAAAGATGGCATTGTCCTTGAAAAAAGAAGGAAACCTCACCAGTTCCACGCTCAAAGACCTGCAACAAACTATTAAGTAGCATTAGTGGGAATTCCAGCTACAAAAATGACACTGCTGTCTCTTGTTTTCACTTTCTAGCAATCCATGCGGATAGTAAAGAGAGGATGAAATTAAAATTCTGTGTATCTATTCCATGTGGTCTCCCATCTAAAATGATCTACTGAAAGATGTATATGCAGCAAAGAATATGCATTCACAAAATACTTTGTACATAACTAGCTGAATTACAATGTGCAGCATACATTACAAAATAATCTGTCAACAGAAAACATCAGTGGTGAAGTGAAATGCAAAATACTCATCTTCCAGATTAAAGGTAAATAGAATAATGTCCTCCTTTTTCAACTGTGGCAACTTCCTTTAATTATTTTAAAATACAATTAAAAAAAAAAAACAAACAACAATCAAACAAACAACACACTGGGTCTTTCCAAAACAATGAAGATAAAAGAGTTGGTATTCTAACCGCTGTTTTCACCACTTACACTAGTTTTCCTTTACAGTGCTACTTGCATATTGTAATGCAGCATATTCCACAGAAACATTTTTAGTAACTTTGCACTGATTAATAAGTATAAATACAGTAGAATGTAATGAAAAAAAAATCTATGAAACATTAATGAAAAAAGTCTTCCTAAAAAGTCTTCCTTTCCTGTCCTGTGCTACATTGTATCATAGAGTAAGTTTCAAACACCTGAACGTATAAATGAGGGACCAAAATATAAACAGGCTATTAGAATTGGTCCTACTTTCATATTAATGGGCGTTTTTTTTCTAATCTGAAGTATTAAGGGACATTTTGTGAGACATTAATGGAATCTCCAGTTACAGTGTAATTATTAGTTCCAATCAACTTTTTTTTTTTTTTTTAATGAAACAGACCTTGAAAAACAGAGCTGCTATTTATTTCAATTCCTGTTTATATAGGTAACTTTAGCCTTAATACCAGTGTTTAACTTCCGACCTTGCAAACTTTCTGCTTTTGTGTTGATTTTTTGCATGTGCAATTTCTCTCTAGTTTTCTCTTTGGCTAAATGATCTATCTCTACTTTTGTCTTTATGACCCTACTGCCCTCATACCAAAGGGTCAGAGGAGGCTTTAGATACAATGCAATTGCAGTAATTTCAAGTGACTTGAAAAAGCTTTTTTCTCCTTGAAATCTGTCCTTCCCAATACATGAAGGAATGGTGGGAGTGTACTGCAAAACTGACAACACTTGACAGAATTAAATTGCAAATTAGGTGGGTTCCCAGCCTACTTAGAAGTAGAATCTGGGCTCCAGTTGTATTTTCAGCTGCCTGGTATAAAAATACAGTTTTTTGAGATCATGAGAAAAGATGAAAATGGAAAAAAGACTTGAGTGCAAGCCTGTGTGTACAAGTACATAGAGATCAAAGCTTCACGATGGCTCAATGTGAGCCAGTTCCTCTACAACCATCTTCATGCAGCACTGTCTCCTGGCAGCTGTTGCTACATTGCATCTACACTGCTGGTTTAGTTCAACTCAGAAGTGCACATTTACAGTAAATCTGTCAATTGTTCCCATTTACACTACTACTACTTATCACAGAGCTGGTTTGGATCACAAGAAATGAAACCAAATGAGCTTCCAGCCACTGTCAGTCCGCATGAGACTGAAGTCAGTCTGAACCCAACTGCCAGAATTCAGGTAGTATGGACACCCGTAGCACCATTTCATTGAATAGATCTGCTCAACTATGCAAAATGGCGATTTCCACTGTCTACTAATTTCGGTACAGTTCAGTGCTGAGGAAACTATAGTTTTCAGGCTGGAATCACCTTGTGGCAGGCTAGTTAATAGCTAATAGATCTAAGTTTTCTATAACCCTCAATCTGATAAAGGGTAAAAGATAAATTAACAGCAATGAAAACCTTCTCTCAGTAAGGCTACAATTAAGACCCTCAGCCTTGCCCTGAAAGGATCCTAACTAAGTGTGAGGATAACTCAGTCTGATCCATTCTGAATCATCATTAAATAGCTGTCACCTCTTATTTATACAGCCAAATTAAGTTCTAATCCAGGAAAACCAAGTTGATATTTTTGTTGTAATTAATAATTCACTACTTGCTACAAAGCATTGCAATATGCTGTTAATATCATGCTAAATGAGAAATAGGCTACTACTGTTGCACACTGAAAGGCTACAGTTTTCAGAGCCAACTTTTTTTTTTTTTTTTTAAACTTATTCATGTTTGATAAAAAAGAGCAGCTTTAGCTGTTTTACTCCTTTGGCTAAGTAAGCCCACTAAAATAATTTCAGGCAGGATTTATCTCAGTTGTAACTATTGTTTGAGCTCCATCTGAACTTGTAACACATATGAATGGTTCCTTAATCATACAGCATATGTTTGAATCATTGGTTTGCAGCTATGTCTGGGAACTGTTGCTGCTAATTGCTGTTGCTCATAATCAACTCCCAAGGCATGTTTTTAAAAGTGGATCCATGTAATCAACAGGCCACAACAATTTCTAAAAATTTCTACTAAAAATGTACTTGTGAGCATGTGATGTGACGAAGGTTTTTTGATGCTCTGTAGATACTAATCTGTAAAATAAACAGAAAAATTACTTGTTGGACAGCACTAAAGAACTTACCAAAACAAAAAATGTTTTCCAATATAGAACTACCAGCCTTCTAGAAAGAAGTACTTAATACAGCTGCAGTTATAACGGTACAGAAACATTCTTGATTGAAACTTTGCCAATACTGGGAGGAGTTAACATTTTCATTGGATTGCATAAACCTACCATGAAGAGGTCTGAAATAAAGTATTCATTTAACAATATTAGTATTTTTAATTAACAATATTAAATATGATACTACAAAGTTGTTAGAAGTGCCATTTAAGAGGAATGGGAGATCGTGAATGTTGCTCAATTATAAGAAAATCAAGCAGCCTATAGTAGATAAAACATCATCACTATAACCAGGATACAGAAAATGTCTACATGAAGGCTACACCATCGGGTACTACAGATAAGCCATACTGTGCTAGCAAATTGGTTTCTGAACCAGCTCTTACCTTTCAGATTAAGAATAGAATCATAGGATCATAGAACAGTTTGGGTTGCAAGGGACCTTCAAAGGTCATCTAGTCCAACCACCCTGCAATGAGCAGGGACATCTTCAATTACATCAGGTTGCTCAGGCCTTGAATATTTCCGGGGATGAGGCACCTACCACCTCTCTGGGGAACCTGTTCCAGTGGTTCACCACCCTCATTGTAAAAAATTTCCTCCCCATGTCTAGCCTGAATTCCTGCTCTTTTAGTTTAAAACCATTACCCCTTTTCTTATTGTAACAGGCCCTGCTAAAAAGTCTGTCCCCATCTTTCTTTAAGTACTGAAAGGCCACAGTAAGTTCTTTCTGGAGCCTTCTCCAGGCTGAACAACTCCAACTGTCTCAGCCTGTCTTCATAGGAGAGGTGTTCCACCCCTCTGATCATCTTGGTGGCCTCCTCTGGACCCTCTCCAACAGGTCCATGTCTTTCCTGTGCTGAAGGCTCCAGAGCTGGACACAGTAGTCCAGGTGGGGTCTCACCAGAGTATAGGGGCAGAATCACCTCCCTCGATGTGCTGGACATGGTCCTTTTGGTGCAGCCCAAGATATGATTTGCCTTCTGGGCTGCAAGTGCACACTGCCGGCTCATGTCCAATCTTTCATCCACCAGTACCCCCAAGTCCTTCATGACAGGGCTGCTCTCAATCCCTCCATCCCCAGCTTGTATTGATACCAGGGGTTGCCCTGACTCAGGTGCAGACCTTGCACTTGGCCTCGTTGAACCTCATGAGGTTCACATGGGCACACTACTCAAGCTTGCCCAGGTCAGGTAGGACAACATATTCTTGTCCTGGAGCAACTCTTTGAACTGAAGTGAACAGATTTGTAGATCTGACCACTAAAATTGCTATTTCTGTTAATTCATAGGAAGAAATGGAATTTACTGCTTCCAAAAAAATCAAGTTTTACTTTTTCCATTCATTCCCATCACCTCAGCAGTACTGTATGTTCCTGAATTTCTGAGCAAGACAGGAGCTAATGCATCAAGAATGTTCTCTCTGTTACTTGCAGTTACTGAAGTTTAACTGGTACCAGCACAAAATACCAGTTAGTGGACATACCAGAAACTACAGAATTCCTTCCAGTAGATGTTTCCAGTACACTGTTCTCACTGCTGAAACTATCATTCACATTTTCTTGCTGTTTCAAATCCTCCACAATGTCATATCCTGGTTGGCTTATAACTTCTCTTACTTCATTTGCACTGTTCTTCATCCCATTCTGTCCATTCTCTGTTCCTAGAAAATAAATAGAAATTCCACAGCAATATAAAACATTCAATCTCTTTAAGTGTGGGGCACAGAAAACATAGAACTAACCTGCATTCATCGTTCACATAACAGCATAATGTATGGCTTTGGTCTTGACTTAAACGTTATAGTTTGGAATTTTGATGTTTTTATAAATATTTATTAAGAAGGTTGTCGGTCACAAATCTCAAATATTTGCAGTGACCATAAAGACCTGAAAATTCAATTTGTGGACTATACCATGTTTCCTACCTTTTCAATTCCATTGGTCCTATAAGCTCATAAATGGACATACCTTACAACAGGACTTCAAAACTTGGTCATAAAACAGACAACCTGAGAGAGCTTTCAGAAAATGTTTTCCCTTCTTCCACTTATTCATCTTGTTTCAAATACAGAAATAATTTCTCTTTGACTTCTCTGTTATTAATATTTTATTTTTATTAGAGTCACATAGAACCAGGCATGCTCCAAAGACAAAACATAATCTTCAATAAATTATAAACATTTTTTAGAAAAACTATGCATCACTGAATTCCAGAGTTTTCCCGATTTGGAACTCAATTACTCTGCAATTAGAAATTGAATTTATAGAAATTAATAGAGTCCATTTATTTCAAGAATTATTCTTTATAAAGTTCTCAATTTCTATGTATAAGTGTCTGATAATAACAACGTATTTTACTGTAACAAATCATTGAGGATGAATCTGGAGTGATAAAATGTAGCACCACTCTTCTTCCAAGGTATCCAAGGAACCTGTTCTTAGTGTTTCCCATCTATGACCTTATATGTGGATGCTTCAGCAATCATACACTTTACATACCTACACATATACAGGACTGTGTACATGGAAAATTTCTTATCCTTTGGTAAAAGCCACAAAATTTATGCTTTATATATTAATCTGTACCATTTTTGTAGGACCTACCTTGCCCAAGATTACTGAGAAACTGTGGAATAAATGCATTCATTCAGTATTGCATCAAACAACTGAATTAAACTTAAGTTTTACCTTGTATGGTCTGCACTACACTGAAATCTCAGAAATGCAAAGTTTGAAAAGAACAGAAAATAAAAATATGAAAATAATTGTAATAATTTGCATATTTGCTAAATATTAATTACTTTGTTTACCTTACTGGTAGTGAGGTAATGAAGTTTAAGTCTGACAAAGCTGCAACACAAGATGGAAATTAGGACCACAATAGCTGCTGAGATCCTCCCAGCACCTGACTTTCATTCAGAACTATCTTCTGAGGCTCTAACTCAGTTGATTTTGTCCTGCAGACTGAAGCAATCAACCACCTTTGAACTGCACACTCAAATATGGCAGCTGCTTATCTGTGTCTGGCAGAAGGCAGTCTGATTCCTTTCCTCAACTGGAAGAGACACTTTCATGCCCCTCTTATACCCATCTTGATGCGTTGTCCCACATGCAGCAAATAGAAGTACAGAGACTCCTCAAGCAAGTACAGTATGCTCCTCAAGCAAGAAGGCTGGAGCTGCTATATGGGAAATCTATTAAAAAACTTCAGTCGCAAAAATCTTATAAAACATATGTGGACCCCAGAAAAAAATGGGAGATTTGGGGGCTGCTTCCTTTTTCATATTTTAGAATCCAGGGGAGGACTGGGATAATTTTATAATACCATAATCATTGTTCAGGAATAAAAAGTAGCAGCCAAAAGCCTATAGCTTTTTTAGTTTCATTTCTGTAAATAATCTCTTTACTAGTTTATTCTATTATTTATAGTAAATTTTATACAATGTCTTGAGACTTAGGAATGTCTTATTCCCAAGGAGACACAGTGTAGTGTTCTTTAAAATGCCATATATATTTGTAAACCATTCTATAAAGGAAACACTAATCCTTGTGTTGAAGGAGAAATCCAGAAAAGGTTTGTTTTGTTAGCTTAATCTTCAGAATATTTTTATGAAACATTACAAAAATATCACATTGAAAACCAATGGGCTATAGAAGTAAGAATTCAGTTTAATTACAACTACATACATATTATTGTATTTCTGACATGGCTTAGTAAGGATTTTTAGGGTTTAAGAATCTATTGAATAAGCTGTTAAACAACTTGATTTTGAAATCCCTGGACAAGTGGAAGCATTAGTGTCAGTGTAACAGCAAAATCAATATGGTAAGAACCCTGCATTGTTTCGTAAGTAACAGTACAAAAGATAGATGTTAAAACCCCACACATAAGTACTAGTGAAATAAGATGATTACCTCCTCTATTTCCACTTAGATCATCTGCAAGGTCTCCATGTTGGGTTTCACGCAGAGCAATCAAAAAAGGAGAGAACCAATCTTTCTTCTGAACTATTCTGCTCAGTAGCTCCCTTGCACCATCTCTGTTCCCATGATTGTCAGTAACAGTGTGGATCTGGTGAAAATTAAAAAAAAAATAAAAATCCTGAGACAGACTTTGGAAATGGTTCAGGGAAGTTAACAAGACTAGTATAGGTACTAAATAATTTTCCTCTGTCATCATTAAAACATACTTAAAAATGCTGCCCAGGGAAGTGGTGGAGTCACCATTCCTGGAGGTGTTTAAAAGGCATTCAGATGAGGTTCTTAGGGACACGGTTTAGTGCTAGAATTGGGCTAGGTTACGGCTGGACTTGATGATCCTGAGTGTCTCTTCCAACTGAAATGATTCTATGATTCTATAAAGTGGGCCTGCCACTCATCAGAAGAGACTTACTACAGTTTTGTCCAACCTCATGTTTATCCCATATGGTTTTGGGTAGGATATACAAAACTTGGGAGACATGAAATTTAATTGGAGACACTGGCAGTACTGGACAATGGTTATAATACATCACTCTATTATTATTGTTATTATTGTTGTTATTATTATTATTATTGAATAATAATTGGTCTTCACACTGGTTTAGGGAATAACCAGCCTTGATTAAGGAGCAGTGATGTTATACAGCTTACTAGAGCTTAATCTGTAGCATGACCTCATACACAAAAGGAACATTTCCCTTCTTAAACTCTGGCTTTATCATAAATGTAGGGGTAGTTGCATTAATACAGTCCTAAAATTACATTTGGCCCTTCGAAGGCAACTGCAAGGCTGATGTGGCCCCCGGTGAAAACGAGTTTGACACCCCTGCTCTAGAAAGTGGCTATTGCCCTCAAAGAAGCTTTGGAAAAATGTCCCAAGGCTGTCACAAGCAGAACTTGACACACGGTCACGTGAGGAACAAAATGACCATCCCAAAAGTAAGAGAGAGGTGTTTAGTCCTCAAAGACAATCTTCTCAAGGCTCGAGAATCACCCATCCTGATATGCAAGAAAATAGGCAGGCATAGCATTGGGAAGCCCTGACTGAGGTGAACACTAAAGGAAGTGCATGGGAAGAGGGAGCAGGGAGAGGCAAACAAAAAGTAATATAGAAATGCATTAAGAAAGCCTTGGCACAGTTGGAGCTGAAACTGGCAGGCTTGTGAAGGGTAATGAGGAGCTCAATGGAAATACCAGCAGCAAAAAGATGACCTGCGGGAACATGTGGACCCATTAGGAATGGAGCCAATAACTTCCTAAAAAGCCCCTACCTCTGCCTGCTGTTACCATGCTTGGCTCCTCATCCATGGGGCGCAGCTGGCCTTTACTGCTACATGCCAGTCACTAGATAAAATTACACATATGATTGTCATTTAACTGAGATACAAAAGCTCAAAAGGCAAATATGATGAAGCTCCACACTCAGTTTGGCAGTTTTCCCCCTATTGATAAGGCAAATATTATTCTAATTTCTTCTTCTAACACCGTTTCATACTATCCATTTTTTGGGCTTCCAAATAAGTTTCACATCAGTCCAGGCAAGTCATTCTTAGCCAAATGGAGTAAACACTGGCCAATGTTTTCAGCAAAGGCTAACACTTCTCTTTTTTGTCAAACCGGTATTTCTGCTCAGCTTCACTGCCTAGTATGATACTCCTTAGTGAACCTATGGCAAAAAAGGAAGGTCTTGCTTTGTTTTAACTCAAGTATTCTCTAGGACTTTATAGGCCATCACTAATTCCTGGTATGGTGCAGGGGCCAGAAGACACTTAGTGATGTTCTGAGCCTAAAGTCTGTGGCAAAATGGTAAGTAACAGTAAAGCCATCCATATTCCTTCCACTTAAACACTGGCTTAGTCTAACCGGCCAGTTCATGGCATTTTCTTTCCCTGGTTCTTAGCAGGCATCCCACCTGCTGGTCTACTGCCAACAGTCTTCGCTGGCTTACTTGGAGTACTATTTCTCTCTTCCCCCAAGTTTGGGTACTGCCCTTTCATTTTTTGCACTTACAAGGCCATTTCTAGTTGTGGCTTCCCATCTGCCCCACAGCTCTTGGGACTGGCCAGTGTCTGGCACTGTCTGGTGCCTGGCCTGACGGGTGGGCCACTTACCCGATCCAGGTCCTCCTCTTGGAAGATGCCCATCTGCAGGCACTTCTCGGCCACCTGCACGGTCTGCATTCTATCCACCAGCGTGCTGTGGAGCAGCTGCACCAAGTGCACGCAGAGGTCATGGTCGGCCTCCTCGGCCGGCGATGGCAGCTGGCTGAGGCTGGGGTTCACGTAGCAGGCAGCCAGGCTGCAGCCACTGTGCTCCAGCGCCTGCAGGAACTCGTGGAACCAGCCGCACCCGCGGGGTCCCCGCTCCACGGCCCGCAGCAGCTCCTCCGCCCCCTCCACCTCGCCCCGCTGACGGGCGGCCGCCCGCACCTTCTCCCTGTCCTCCGCGCTCAGCGAGGGAAGCCGGTCCAGCACCGGCTCCACCCGGATGAACTGCTTCAGCCGCGGCCTGAAGCAGGAGATCATGTACAGGAAGCGTTCGTCTCGGGACTCTTCTCCCATCGCTGCGCTGGCGGCGTCCGCGACACCCCTGCTGCCGCTGGAGAACGACGGCGGGCACGGGGGAATGTGCCCGCAGGGGCGGCCGAGGAAGCCCAGCCGCGCAGCACCCGCAGTCTCCGCAGGCCGGTGTGCGGATGTCCGGGGGTCGGGCCCGGTGTGAGTGAGGAGCGCGTCTCCCGTCCCGCTCCGCGCCGCCTCAGCTGCCGCCGAGCCTTCCCCGCTTCATCCCGGCCCCGGCACCTCTTTCGGTTTCACTTGCGAGTTCGGTGTGTGACGGCATCGGCCAGAACGGGCCGCGCCTGGCACCTGGATCCAAGGGCGCGGCTCTGTGTTACTCGTGAATATCTAAAACGAAACTTTAACAGGAGTCAAGAGCTTAAAAAAACAACCTGAAGCGTATCTTTCACTTTCCAGCTGATGCGTTTCTGGGGCCAGTCAGTAGCCTCTCGGGGTTTTCTGCACCAGTGGCTTTCCAGGTGTGCAGTGACCCACAAACGGGACACTGTGGAGGTGGTAACCCCAGGTGATCAGAGAGGTCTGCCTTCATTTGCAGGATGTGCCTTTTTGCAGAAAACAGACCCACAAAAGGCCATAATGGAAGTAAAGCAGACTTGTATATTGTAATGGTTTACTTTGGGTATAAAAGAGATTTTTTTTTTTCCAGTTTGAAGAATCCCACATTGTATACAGAGCAGGAGGTTGTAACGCATGTGATAATCTTCCTAGAGAAGCTTATTAGATAGTTTCTGAGATTGTTGGGACAGTCTCTTCCTGAGATGCGGTTTCACCCATATGGATGTCACTGAGCTTCAGGAGCACGCTAGGTTTCCATCGTGGCGTTTTATGGAAACTCAGTGTGATTCTGAGATTAGGCAACAGATCCTTGACTCAGTTTCATATTTTGTAGCAAAACGATAGAGTAAATAGAGAGTACCTTGACTACTGTGTTCTGTTTTGGTCGTGGGCAGTTCAAGAGAGAGAGTGAAAAATCGGAGGATCCAGTGAAGGGCCAACACGATGCTTATGGGGTTGGAGAGCTTGGCAAATGTTTGAAGGAACTGGGTCTATTCAGCCTAGAGAAAAGCAAGCTCAGGGGAGATCCAACCACAGTTCTCTAGCTCCTAAAAGTTGGATCCCTCTCCACAGGGGTACACAGGACAAGGGGCAACTGGAACACGTTCTTTCAGGGGAAGTTGTCCCGCTATAAGAAAAAATATTCTCCACTGTAAAAACAATTAGATGCTGGAATATATTGCCCAGAGAAGTAGTGGGAGTTTGCTCAATAGAAATATTCAAGACTTGGCTTGACAGGGCCCTTGATTTAATGCCTTGTTTCTAAAAGGAAGCCAGGTATCTCCAGAGGTCCTTTCCCAGCCTAAAATTTCATGTAATTCAAATCATGTCCTCAACTGCTTGTCATGCTGAGGCATGCTACAGCATTCTGCTCAGTGGAGTTTCTTTCAGTTGGAGGCTTCTTTGCAGAGGAACTTGTTTTGTTTTACTTTAATTTCATTGTGTCCTGTCTGCTTATCTCAGGTTTCACTCTCATTGTCATTACCTTTTAATTACAGCATTACCCTTTTATTTATGCAAATTTCCTTCAAAAGATTTCTGAAGAAAGTCTACTGCTTTCCCCCCCACCCCCCTTTTTCTTCTGTCTTCAGCACCTTATTTGGGTGGTGCATCAGACTTTCTCCTAAGGCCTCAGGAGCCTGCAGGAGTTCCTAGGGTGCAGCATGTATAGACAGATTGTTTGCTTCATTTCCCAAGTTTGTATATGTAGCAGTGGTAAATCAGGCCCAGTGCATTTATACCACAACAACCCTTCACAGGTTCTAAGAGCCTTCAGATATTAAAAGGACACTCGTAACTTACAGAGGGGGGGAATAAAAAAAAATCAATGCTACTCTGTTACTCCAGCTGTCTCCAGGTTGCGTGGATGATGGCCGAGCTCCTACTGTCCATTGATGATGCAAATATGCTGACTCTAGAGCTTACACTCCTCATAAACTCAAGCGATTTTTTTGAGGCCTTTGTCTCTTTCAGATACGGCTGAACTCGTCACAGAGTTCCCAAGCGGCGGCTCTAGCAGGGGCGGAGCACACGGCCTGTTCTGCTGCGCACCGCCGGCTCCCGGCCCCGCCGCGTACCCAACACCCTCCCTCCCCGCACGGTCAAAGTCCGCGCGTACAGCTGGTCGGTCAGGCGCAAGAGCTGAAGCACACGCATTTACACGCCGCGGTCTCCGGTACCCGCGGGCGCTGCCCGCCGCTCCAGCTCCATCGCAGCCGAACTGCCCGGGCGGCGCCGCGCGCGCGCTCAACCCCAACGGTCGCTCTGGGCCCGTGCGCCCAGCGGGTGGGTGGGGTTTCTGCGACCAATAGCAGGGCCGGGGCGGGCGCGGCGTTGCTGGGGTGACGGCGCTGCGGCCCTTGCGGCCCGGCCGCTGCTCCCCGGGATCTCGCCGGGCCGGGGGTTCCTTTGAAATTGCCTCGCGGTGCTATAGCCGCCAATTACTGTTGTTACAAAGCTGGCACAGATGGTACCAGCGGCAGAGATGGCTGGCAGGGCTTTGCGTCTTTCAGGGCTACAGATCTGGGGTTGTTTCTGCAATGTGATGAAGATGCTTTTTTACGTGTGGTCTGCAGGAACCATATGCAGCTATGCTGAGGAGGAACACTGGCATCTTGGGACAAAAAACATTCCGCTTTTTCTGTTTTCCCAGACTTACTGATCTATCCAGTTGCAGTGTTTATTTGCACAAGGTTGCGGGTGTGTGCTCTGTCAGGCCCCTGTTGGTTGCTGTCAGTCGGATGTTCCTCTTGGCTGATTGTGTGCTCAACAAGGTCTGCATTGCTGCACCTGGAAAACTTCACCTGTGTGACTGTATTTTATTTTTCTTAGTAACTTCGATGCTTGGATTAAACATCCGTTGTTTAAGTGTAGGTAAATTAAGTTTACTTTGCTGTTATAAGTAAGGACAACTTGTCAGCACAGTAAAATCTATAAGCTGCTCATAAAATAGTAGCTCTCAGATATTTGAAGCCACTTCAAATATATTTATTCCTGTGGTGTTGTGAATACGATAAATGTCATTAGTTTTTTTTTCCTCAATATTTTTGATATAGAGATCTATTCAACCTTTGTGGATCCCTGTTAATGGTGTTTGCATTACAGTAACTAAATTCAAGTCAGTCACAAACGAAATGTTCACATACTGTTGCTTATGACTGACACAAGTGCATTACATTTATTTGAGCATATTTAGATTTCTTGAAATTAAGTTTTCATGGTGATATAAAATACTGAATATATCTACATTGTACAAGTGCTTTTATTTGTACAGTAAACAATTTTCCAGGAGATCTTTTCTGAAAGTAAAACGATAACTTCTCTTAACTGCATTATACAAAAAACTGTTATACAAGCAGGATTTGCTACAGCTCATAGTAGTGAAATATTTAGCTAGATTAAGTTTTCAAAACTTTCTTTGTATTTCCAACTTTACAATATCATAAAGCTTCATTATAGAAAATAATGCATAAAAGGGACAAATGCCTCTTGTGGGAGGCTTTAATTTAGTCCATCCAATTTCCATTCTAAAGAGAATAACCATATTCTCTATTCATTAATAAGCAAAGAACTTGCCAAGTGGGCATTAAAAAACCCCCAAGAAGCTAGATGGAGAAAAATGTTTCTTCAATAATAATGAAGTTCTATCTACTGCCCATACACAGAGGTACAGTGAAGAAAAGTAAGCTTGCCAGAGTGATGCCTTCATGCAAGTACAAGCTCTGGGACATTCTCCTTTAGAATCACTCATAAAACTCAGTGTTGTCTTGATTTTTCACGTGATCTATTCTGTGTATCTTGTTTTTTCTCCCATTAAGCTATTTGCTGTTTAACTTCTAATATACTCCTTTTCAAGTCTAGAGAAAGAAAAAATATGGATAGAGGAGACGTAGTATGTAAGTGAGACCGGGACTGCTGTATGATATAGGTGTGTATCATTCCTAATAAAACTGAAGGAAATTTTAGCTTCAGAGTAATCACGTTAAAGGACTTTCTGCACGCTTCTTTTATTCCAAGTAAGTAACAAGCTACTTAAAAATTAATTTTGTGTCTGGACAACTGTTGAAAATGTGCTAATGGCTGCATATCAAGTCTGTCCCCAGTCTGAATCAATTTTACCATTTACCAGTGTTTTCATTAAAAATTTGATGCTAAATTTGAAAGGGAGACTAGGTTCTTTGCTATTTGTGCATGGCTGCTAGATACTACAGATCAACATGTCCTGTGTTTTAGGGGGGTGTGTTGCGGTGGTAATGAGGTAAAAGGAGACTAATAGGGAACACTGAGGTTGCATTTTTGCCTGTGTGGAAAAAAGGAGGGAGGAAAAAAACCCCACCCAATTCTGGAAACTTTATTAAATGCGTAATTGCAACCATTTAGAGCAACTGCAAGTAATGATGTGGGTTTGAATAAAGTGTCACAAATTACTCATAGTTTAGAAACAAAATAAAAACCAACCAAACAAAACCTAACCAAAACCGAACCAACAACAAAAACCCACCCCACACAACCAGAAAACCCCAAACCCACAAACCAGTAGCCTCAGCACACAGATCCTGCTTATTAGACCCATTTTAATTCTCTTTTTACTTGCTCCTGTTTGTGAATACAGGTGCCAGGTTAGTGTTCCCTGCTTTTTTGGTCACTGTAATGCCCTTAGTACATTATTGTTGACTCCCACTGAATCTGGAAGCTCTGTTTGTGGAGAAGTGAAGGGCAGCTAACTCTGACTTGAACAGAATTAATGTGTAAATCTGTGCATGTAGATAGACATGCTCATGCAAATGGTGCAAGTTGCTGCACAGCTTAAATATTGGAAAGGTTCACAATCTACTGTTTGCTTTAAACACTGAACTAGAACCATAGCTGGTGGAAGATAATGAACTTCATTAAGAGCTCTGCTGATTTGTACTCTCTCACGTCTCACATTTGGAGCCATTGTCCCAATTGCTTTGATACTTCAGCTACATTAGCTGTTGTTGAATTTCCAGGGTGTTTCTCTGTATTTACAAGTTATAATTTATATGTATTTTTAGCCACAGGTTTTAAATGTAAATAGCCAAGTGTTCGTAAGCTCAAGCAAGACCAAAACTTAGATTTGAACAGGGTTTGCGGTTTCTAATTGGATTTCTAATTGCTATCTGAGGAGAGAGGCTATTTTAGCAGAAGTGAGATGGAGGAGGGGTAGCCATAGCCTCAGTGCATAACAGCTAAACCCCTGGTGGGAGAACTTTCAGCAAGCTTTTGGGGAAATTGTGATTGGTCTAAATACACTGAGATGAAGGTTCCACAGTCCAGAGTCTGCTTCCTAAGCCATCCTGCAGTGTGGCTGGGGCGATTGCCTTGACTGGCCTTGCCACTGCTGCTCCTGCCTCTGAGGCTGAGACAGTGAGCACATTCCCATTAGGAAGGGGAATGGGATTATCTCAGTGTTATCCATGATCTATTCTCAGCCTTTTTTCCCCCCTAAGCATTCCCTAATTTTTTTAAATACTCTTGTAATGGCATCTGACTCTCTTCACTAATACCTGTCTGAAAGGCTCTATGGATATGTTACAGCTGTGTATTGTGATGTGTGGGTATGCAACCCTTACGTTATTCTCAGCTTGATTTGGGTAACACAGACCCATTCCTATCAAGTTAGAAACAGACTGAGCTTAAAGGGAACCCTGCCCAGAGAAGCAAACAAACAAACAGACAAACCACCATCACCAAAATGCACCCCCCCAACAAAAATGACAAAAAATCCACAAAAATAACAGAGACAACATTTGCTGTTTAGAAAATTATCATGTTTCCAAAAGCAGTGGTTTGTACCTGTCTTGAGAAGAAAATTTTCAAGAAGAAAATTTTCTAGAAGAAAATTCTGATCCTGTCAACCTGATCCAAGGTGAACCTGCTTTAGCAGGGAAGTTGGACTAAATGATCTCCAGAGCTCCCTTCCAACCCAGATAATTCTGTGATTCTGTGAAAAAAGCTTGAAGCAGTGGGTCTTCATGTGCTTCAACAAGAAAATAAGGTATCTGAGAAGACAAATCTTTCTCTGGCCCCTGCCAAAAGCGGCAGCTAGAGGATTGCCAGCCAAGTTGTCGTCTATCATGTTGTGTTTCACCATTCATTGGCAAATGTCCAGGGAGCTTAGAATCTCCATAACTTTGTAAAGTCTTCCTTAGTTTGTCCTCATTTGAGATTTTTCTTGATAAATGCAGGCAGAAGAGAAGGAACAAAGCCTCTGAGCCCAGAAAAGGAACAAGGGATGGAGATTTTCCTTCACTTGGACAAACTGAAATATGTAGTTGTCACTTTCTTCTTCTTCAATACTCCTTCCCCAGTCCACTTGTGTTGCTCAGTCTGTTTGCATTCATGTGAAATACCAACTGATTAAACTGGACAAAATATTTTTGTAAAGCAATGCTCATGCATTATATTTTTAAAATTAATTTTACTCTTAATTTATAGCAGACTTTTAAATGTAGCATAACCACAAATACTTTTTTTAGAAAATGTGCTAACTTTTTCTTTGTAATAGACATTAATATTAGTTATTAGATTGAGATAGAGCAGAAGTTGTTAATGCTTGTTATTAAAAAAAAACCCCAAACAACAAAAAAACCCAGTGAAAAAACCCAAACCCCAAACTACCCACCAAATCCCAAAGCAGAAGCTATTTCACTTCGCTATTCAGCACTCCTGTTTCAGTGGAGTATATGCAGGCAGAGGTTCTGACTGGCCCAAAGGTGCTGCCACCTGGGATCTGATCCTGCAGGGCACCAAGCAGTGCAGACCTCCTGTCGTCATGGCAGAAGTAAGAGCAGTCAGCACGTCGTAGCATTTGGATCTTCTAACAATCAAGAGTAGCACAAGGCAGGAGGAAAAATGATCCTGGGTGGGAAGGGCTGGTTTCTCTTTTCACTGATGGAGGTATTCAGTTAATTAATTTTTGTGCAAAGGTAAAGCAGAGCCTTGTTCAGTAGCTCAACACGCACACTAATTTTAAATGAGAAAAGATTCAGCCACTTTGGGTTATTCTACTGACTGTGTATGACTAGAAGTGTTATGCAGCATTCTGACCCAAATGTATAATATATGTGTATATTAATGTGAGGGTTGACCCCTATAGCATTGACTCTATAGCATTGGTTTAGAACAGAGGGTTTAATTTGGCTTTAGTTATAATTTCACTGCTCCCCCAGTAACTGGGTTACATGCTTTTCTGAAACCAGTTCTCTTCCTAGAGGAATTTCGCATTAAAGCTTTAAGATTAGAAAATCATGTGAACATTTAAAAATATTTTAAAACAGTAATAAAAAAGTCAGTTTCTTCTAAAATAAACACAACATTTGAAGCAGAATAATATTTTAATAAAATTAAATCTAAGTATTCACAAAGCATTATGCAGATACAGTACGTACTGTATTTAAAGCCTACAGACCTTAATTAATTTTATTCTAATGTAGTCAGCTTTGGACACAAGCTAAGCTTACTCATTTTGTAATAAGAAAGTTTACAATTGTTCCTGAAAGTGGTTTTACATATATACATATATATATATATCTATATCTATACTCCTACATATAAGTGTAGGTATATACACACACTTGTGTGTATATAAGTATATACACACATATGTACACACATATGTACATATATAAAATACACACATGCACACATACAGGAATGTGTGTGTAGTGTGTGTGTCCACATACATATGTACCCTATCTAGGATTGTGGTAGAGAGGCCAGTCATTAAAAACAGACAATTGCAAACAACCACCCTAATAATTATAAAACAAAAATGTATAAAGTATTTTGTAATTAACCAGATTGTTAATAATTTATATTGAACAAAAGGAACACAGTCTTCTCTATCATTTAGAAATTAGATTTATTGCGTTTGATTATGTTTGAGTGACAGATGAAGAGGGCCTGTCTGCTCATGGCAGCTAATTTCTATAATGTATTTTATTTTCTTTTTTTTTTTTTTTTTTGAGGGGGATGCACTGGAAGCAAATTATTCAATTAATGCAGTTTTGTGGATGTGAGATACTTTCCAGCATGTGGCAGAGTTTTCCTGTCTCCTAAAATACTGCCCTTCTTCAACTGGTTTGGAAGGAGGCTGGTTTCTCTGTCCTAATTGTTTCAAACTCAGAAGACCTGGTTACCTTATTCTTTCTCTAGATTCAGAATCACTCTGATTTATTGTAAAAAGTTCACTATAAGAAAGATAAATCAGTTTTCAAAAGTGAGCTAGAAGTAGTTTTTGCTTGAATTTTAGCTTGGTCAGGTAGGAGTTTTTTCTATTGAATTACTGTTATTGGTCGCCTATTTGCTCTGAAGACATATCCATGATAAAATACTATTTCCATGACAGCAGCAAATGGTAATCTCCATGCAACGTAAACTGTAATTTCAGAACATGCATGTTATTTAAAAAAAATAGAAATATAAGGTGCCTTGAGAATGCTGGCAGTTTTACATTGGGAACATACAGTTAATGTGTATATATATATTTACATCAGATCTGCTCAACTTTACCTTACAAGCTTCAGATTTAGGAAAATATACAGTACTTTTGCATATAATGGTATATTCCTTGTAGCCCCTGAGTCAAGTATAGAGGATTTAAATTAAAAAAAAAAAAAAAAAAGGAAAAACAGCCATTAAAAGCACTTACATTTTTATGTGAAGTAATAGTATAAAAGTATTATTTCCCAGGAAGACCAGGATCGGAAACATGCCTATGAAGACTCAAGATTCCTACAGTGCTTAGTGAAGATTCTGGCAAGGAAGGGTGCCTGACTGGCTGGAGATAAGTTTTACAATGCTGCGAGGGATGCTCTACAGACTGGTCGTGTTCTTGATCTAAAAAAGAAGCCAGGTTGTCTTCTGAGGCTGTGTTAAGATGCACTCCACTTGAGAGGGATTCTTTGGATTTAAGTTTCCCTTTACCAAGGTCTGGAAATTCAGGACACTGGAAAGGAGGAGAAGAAACAAGATGGTATTAATTAAATCAGACTCTTCCAGGCTCTTGTTCTGCTCAAAATTAGCATATTCAATGGTTGCTGGAAAACCATGTTTGAAAATTAAGCAGTATACTGAAATATTTTTGCATGGTATTGCGTTTGATTTAATATAATTGAATGCAATTCTGTTGATTAATTGTAGAAGCCTGGATATCTTGTCCCCTTCTCGTACTTGCTCATGTGACATCAAGATACGGACCTGCACCCATGCAGGCAGGTCTGATGCTTGGAAACTGCTTGCGTTTTGCAGCTGTGTCTGGTATTTGTCATTTTTGCTAACTTCTGTGAAGAGCATGATAATAAAGTGAATCAGTCTGACTATAAGACCATTGCGTTGATTTGTACAATCCTCACAGAAAATTTTCCCTCTGAAACTGTGGAGGCGCTAGGTCAAAATAATAATATCTTATTCCCTAAACTAGTGAACAAGCATCTAGATCGATATGCGCTTCTTCTATCATAAGCTAAAAAGGTTAGTGAACCTCTTTTGATCTTATTGGATATGTACACACCTGAGATGAAGGACTGAAAGTTCTGTCTGTTTTAATTGATGCTGCAGGCTGAAGCTTTTGTATCACACGGATTGCTGGCTGCTGGTACTCTGCACCTGCAGTCACCATGCTGTAGGCGGGCGGGATGAGTGTTGACTGCCTTTGCAGGAGCTGCAGGATGGTTTGGATATCAGCAGTCATTTGGGATTCAAGCCTAGAGAAATAACATCAGTTAACTCATTGTCAGGAATAGGTATATTTTAACCTACTGATAACAGATGCATTAAGGAGAGACCTGCAGCTTATTAATAAAGACAACTATTGCTTGTTATGACAATAACCATGTCTTAAATAGGAAAGAACAGAAGAGGGAGTACTGCGCCCTTCCAAAGCTTCTTGGCTCTCCCTTTCCTTTGCAGAACGCACCTGTGTGCCTGTCTCTGATCTTTTTGCTGCATTCAGAATGAGTTCAATACTGTCCCTTATGTTTGCAACAAAAAGTAACATGGGGCACCAGGTGTTTGGTTGAAATTAACTGGAATAAATGTACTGTCTTCATTGTAACTAAATTGATTTGTGCTGGCTGAGGATGGGGCACTCTTTCTGATGCATTTGACGATTAATTCTGACATGTCCAATGCTAATACAATGCACTGAAATAAGCAGAAAGTCACATTCATGTTTTTCCATAGTTAGACAATGAAAGATGTGTTCAAGATCATTAAAAAACCTAACAGCCCAAGCCTTCTTACTGTGAAAATTTATGCAGACTTATTCAGGCCTCAGAATTAATGTCAACATTTTTGATGTTCAAATTTAGTGGCTTTTTTTCTCTTTTTTTCTCTTTTCATAAGTTTGTATATGACTTCAGAAACACTTGAGCTGCTTATGTTGTTCATACTAAGAATTCTGTAATACTGAAATGATTTTTGAATGGTCTTGCCAAGGTCTGTGACAAACTCAGCAGTAGGTAATGCCTGTAGTGCCTCCCAAGCTGCTGGAAGGCTATGGAAGGTGCTATGACAGACTGTAATATGGATAGGCAGCCTTCTGTATTGCAACTCATCTCCTGACAGAGTAAACAAATCTTCTTCAACAGCCTTTAATGTTGTGAATGTTACCACTTGGGCTTCCTACAGCAGCAGAATTGATCCTATGCTGACAGATTTTTGCTTTCAGCAGGTGCTTCACTGTTTGGTATTATTTTTTATCATGTTGGAGTTGTCCATTGCTCATGTCATTTATTTATAAAAGCATCTATGAAAGAAATCTGAAAGGTATGCCAAAGGATATTTAAGATGCTTGTTTCTTCCTTTATCAGGAGAAGCTGGTTTTGTCACATCAGATCTCATAAAGAAAGGCCCAGACCCAGAGGTAACAGTTAATTATGCCCTACTCACCCTCTTGTTCAGCTCCCTTGGGTACCTTGCCACTTGCAAATGTGCTGATCTTACACAAGCAGGATGCTGAAGCCACGGGGGAAAAAATACCGCAGCAGCAGCAGCATCATGCCACCATCCAGAGAGCTTCCATCTGCTAAACCTGGGCCTTAACATCTCAGCACTGGAGGACTTGCATCAATTATTGTCTTTGGCTTTGAATTAACTTTAAAATTGCTCCCTTCTTTTTGTCAGCACTTGATGGGAGTTTCCTGGTACTTCAAATCAAAGAGTGACTCTGGTAGTCCTTATTCATCATCATTGCACATATATCTTCTCCTTTCTCCAAAATTGTCATGTCACCCAAGGATGAACAATTAGGAGAACCTTAGATGCCTGGCCCACAGCATCCATGAAATTCCAGTTACTCAAAGAGGTGAAACAGAGAAAGCTCTAGGGACATATTCTTCCCAGAATGGTCTTCCAGCCTTCTATATAGATTTATTAATTTGAGTGTTATGCCAAGCCTCTAGCTTGGCATAGAAAAGATCAGAAAGAACTGACTCTGCTTTTTAGTCCAGCAGGTCGGATCTGACATAAGCAGGATAGAATATTGTCTTCTACATTCATAGAAGACCCATCAAGACCCAAAATTCTGAAAGCATGAAAAGCTTTAAAAACATGAGAAGAATTAAAGAATAAAATTATTTAATAAAATCCATACCAATTTAAATCTTACTTTATCAGCAATAGTGATGTTTTCTCTCCTAAAAATACGGAGAACTTGCATAAGAATTTGATGAAACTGTGGGTAAATTTGAGATATAACTTCAGTTCAAGAACTTAAGATTTCAGGAGAAGAAATATAACTGAAAGACTACTCACTGTGGACTGGGAACATGCAGCTGTTTAGTTACGTGACATTTACAGTCACTTAGATTACTCAACTTCAGTGCAATTAGAAATTACAGCAATTTAGGCTTCCGTGTTAAACATTTCTTTTGCTGTACTATATAGTATTCAGAAATGAAAAATATTATGTTTTGATTGGTTTATGGTAGATGAAGGAAGTAATATGGCTTTAAACTGCTTGCTAAAATGTACAGCACAGAATGCCAATGAAGAGCTACTAAAGTATAATTAGGGCTGAGTGCGTGTCATAGCATTTGTCATGGAAAAATATTGAAATTAGTGGAATTGCAGAGTGAAAATCATAAAAAAGCCACAGACCTGAACTTAGGGCAATTTAAAATTAAGTGAAATTACATGGTAAATTATAGTGTAGGATGGATCAAAATTCAGTAACCATATTTTTAAGATGCTATAAACTATGCTGCCTAGCTGCCAGCACAGTAGTATATCAGAGAGCAAAAGACAGAAGGAAGAGACATGTTATTAAGCAAAGGTAATAATAGATTCTGACAAAGAAGGCATCTGTTTTCTGTTGGAACAGCTATAAGTATTTTGCCTTTGCATACTACCATGTCTTATTATAATTACAGTTGCAAAATAAGTCAATGCATCAAAAAGGGAATTTGTCTTTTTAAACAAGACAACTGTTTTACTTTGGGTCTCCAGGAAAGAAAACGTACTTCAGACATTGAAGATACTGAAAACTGTCATTTTGTGGACGTGTAAATATCTAGGAGTTACTGCTAATGGACCAGCATTCTGGGTGAGGTGAGATTTAAATTTAACAAGTTGGGATGACTCACTGCAGTTTCTTTGTTAAAAAGTTGGTGTCCTAAACAGTCAATTGGGGAGAAAGGCTCTTCTGCAAGGCAATTCAGAATAGCTAATGCAGGTACCGACAGGTAAGTGACATGAATATTCTCACAATGGATTAAAAATTTTGTACTGAGCCTTCCCAGAGTAGGTTTTTCCAAGAATCTGGAAGACTGAATTTAGGTGATATTTAGGCTCCTCAGAATACATATAGACAACAAAGTGATATTCCCATCAGGCATATTTTTGTACTTTTGAGCTTCTGACAATCTGAATGCTTTTGTAAACTTCCTGTGCAAATTCATTCCTCCTGTAGTGTCATTAATATCAGTTGCACAATGTACTCTTTCATGCATATCTTTCTTTTGGTCATATCTCTGTTTTTACCTGTTGAGTTGTTCTTGAAGTAAATCTAACCGATTCTCCACTTCCCCATATATAAAGTCACTTTCAGTTTCACAGATGCCCCATGTAACATGGGGTAATGCTGACTGAGTTGGGGAGTCCTGGTACTCCTGGATGTTCTCCTGCTCCCAGTCTCTTTTATCAGCAATATCTGATGAAAAACAAACCATATAAAAATACAGTTTCATATAGATGCTGTTAGAGAGGGCTTGGTACCCCTCAAGCATCCCACTTACAAGTGTTTCTCAGAACCTTGAAAGTCAAATGGTTATGCTGGCACACTGCCTGATCAACTCTGTTTGTGCCAGTTCATTTTGTTTAGTAACTTGTGAATCCTAAAATAATGAAATACGCAGCATAGCTGGGTCAGTCAGAGATCACTTTAATAGTAAATGAAGCTTTGTGGTAATTTTTTTTCTTTTTTTCTTTTTTTTTCTCCTCTTTGAACTACAGGTAAGATTCTGGATTAAGTTAGAGAAAATAATTTTATTTCAAGCTAAAAAGGGCCCAGTTGCATAATTAGGATCTTGCTTCAGAGCTTCAGTTAGCTTGCAGTATTTAGTTCCCCTTCTCATCCATACATATTGCATATACAATTTATAAAGAATATAAAAACATACTCTTTGTATGAGTTACATTTATTTGTTTATCTCCAGCCCTTTGTAAAAAAATGATGACGACTACTCCAGGCCCCATCCTGTACCTGCAGTGGCCGAATTCCATCCCTCTTGTCCCTCCCAATTCTTGGATCTCTGTGATTACACACTGCACTGTATCACCCAAACTGAACTCAGGGACAGTCCTTCTTTTTGCTTGGATCTGTGGTTTAAGCTATTTTTCCTTCCTCTTTCAATTTGCTTAATTTACACCTCTGTGCGCTTGTTAATTACGTTCCTGGCTCTAGGTTGTTTCTTCTGTTCACCAAGCTGGTGGAAGGTTTACAAATAATTTATCGTGGGATTTATTAGTTGCACATACCAGTATCTGATATAGAATGAAGATCTTTCTGTGAGCTTTTCAGAGGCTCTAGGTGACGTATTTAGGGTGAACAGTACTTTTTTCTACATATACCCCCACCTGCCTCGAGCCTTTATTACTTTGAGTGAATCTGTTGTCACGCAGTCAAAAATGGCTCAGTATCACTCAGATTCTCCTCTGCTGTGATAAAAAGGCTGTTAAAACTTTAACATCTGTTCAGTATGGCTCCCATTAGGGTTGTATTTGTAATTACTTAACTACGTGAATTTACAGAATGTATAAAAAGTTCTTACTGCGCTCAGGCTGCGGCTTCAAAATACAGCTGGACAGAATGGTTGACTGCTTATAAGGTGTCAGCCTCTAAGGTATGAACGGTTGGATTTGAATCTCCCCTGAATTGTTTGCTCAGAGCTTCTCCTAACACATCTCTTGACTCTGCATGTTGATAACTCAGCATAGGTTACATTCATTTCACACTCGTGAAATTTTTCTAAGCAACCATAGCTGCAAGAGCAATGTTTCAAAGAGAAAAAAACCCCAAAACAGTGTGGGTGACATGTGAGTGGCTTGTCCAAGTCTGTTATCTAATCCTTTTCAAACACATCTTTGAGCAGTGTTGCTCTAAGTAAAGAAATAATAATAATAGAAAAAAAAACCCAAAACCTTCCTGCTCATGTTTAGTATTTCAAGCATATTTAACCAGGAAGGGGAGCTCTCACTATGTGACTCCAAGTGAAGGAGAGTTGTTTCTCTTTTTTATCAGAGAAAGGCGCGTCCCGCATTACCTGGTCTTTGGTTAGCAGGTGGGAGAAGGTTTCCTGGAGCTGTAGAGAGGTTTGAATTTCATGTGACATGACCTGTAACCGATTTTATGCACTGAGCAGAAGGAAAGGGAAGGAGATTTCATCTTGGCTACACAGAAACCTATTCAGCATCTCATCCACTTAAACCAACAGGATAGGAAAACAGTGTCAGAGAAGCATGTAATTTGGCTTTAGCAGGCACACATGGCACAGTTAGAAAGGTCTCAGCAAAGTGAAGGGAACAGACTATGAAAAATTCAGGAGTAAAATTTTAAACTATGGGTGTAGGTGCAATGGATATTGTAAATCCAGTGAACTTAATTTTACACAGTCAGTTTCAAGAGTAGAAACTAAAAATATGGGCCATACATTTAACTGCTTTGTAACGTCCTTTAAAAAAATAGGTGTTGGTTATTTTACACAAGGAATCATTTAATAAAATAATGTATTTTTCAATGTTGTGGATTATCCCAGGAAAATCAAAGCTGCTTTTGTATTTGTGGACTATGTGTAGCCTACATATAGTAGACTTTCGTATTTGTAGATTATATGTATTTGTAGACTGTTATAATGAACATTTAATTTGTGGCAAAGGAAATGAATTGCCATTCAAATTATAAAATAAATTCCTACACTATAAGCAAGTTAATAAATACACTATAAGATGAGGTATTGTACTCTTCTAAGAATCTTTACAGGTACTTTCACATACACGAGTAACCCAAGAAAAATCCAACAGCAGTTGAAAGTTTATAATCAGCTATGGTCTTCCAGGGCTTGAAGAATCCTAGACTGAGAACTAAATGAATAAATGTGTAACTTGGTTCACTTGAACAATTCAAGAGTCAATCTTATAGTCCAAATAGTGACAAAGTGAAAATAGAGAATACCATTTACCCACAATATGTAGATAGCCAGTTAGAGGAAAATTATCAGGTCTTCTCAAAAGAGCCAGATATTTTAACATTGGGATGCATTTTGATATTATGAGAGAGAAGTTTATGCATTTTCTGCCCACATTATCCAATACATTATTAACAGTTTTTCCATTCATGGAGAGTAATGACCAAAGCTTAAAACAACTAAAGATAATTAAATATGTATCAGCCACAGTGGTAATGAATTTCAATAGCTTTTACAAGTGCATTTGTATTCAAGATTTATAAGGTACCATAATATATGTGGATTATAAACACACATACATACAAGCAGAGTTTATTTCAAAATTTCATTATGTTTGTAACTCCTTTTATGGTAAGTTATAATCAATCTCTAATTAATAACAGGAGTAAGAATTTAGTTTAGAACATATATTAAAGCTGATCTTATTTTATTCACCTTGAAGTTTTCATGAAAGTTGCAAGAAAGATAATGAACTTTTATACACATTACCAGAAGTGCTAGATTACAAAGCAGAAAAAAGAATGTGGTCTTAATCAAAATATATAACCTTCAGACATGCTAAATTTAGCTCAAAATCTGCTACAGGTTGCCTTGGAAAATGTTGCTATAGCTGCAAAGACACATTTCTGGCTAGTGGTAGGGGAAAGGTAAGCTTTCAAATTACAGTATGTATGCAACAAGTTTATGTGGTGCAGATTTATACAGCCTTAACCTGGGGAGACCAGGCTTCACAGATTTGTACCTTGGAAATGTAAAAATTACATTGTTTGGCCTGATTAATCTTCAAGTTCATTTAAAATTATGCTGTAAATCCTAAAGTTTATTGAATGGTGGCTAAATGTTTAAATTGCCCCAATGGAAACAAACTGCTGGGGAAAACAGCATTAAACCGTAAATATGTAATTCTTCCCTTCAGACTGAAAGAATTACAAATGAACATTTAGCAATATTTAAATTGTATATTAATCCAGGGCTTTTCATTGATTTCCCTTCATATCACTGAAAAAAAATACTATATTAGATGTGACTTTAATTATGTGATCTAACTTTATGTAAAATTAAGTAAGATTGCTAGATAGTTTTGATCATTTTTCATATACAAAAGGCCAAATCTTTGTTGTGTTTTACTCATGGAAGTCAGGATTTGGTGTGTGTGATGTAGTGGCACTCCTTTTAACCAACATGTGGAGCAAAATGCGATAGCATCTTTTCAAGCTGTTATGATTTTTTTTTTTTTACTTAAATTTAGTTGTACCTTGTCAATGCAGATTATGAAACTAGTTACCTGAAAACGTTCTTCTTTTTTTTTTGTCCATGTGCAACCATTACTAGGTTTATCTAGCTCTTATTATCTGGGATTTTTTACTGTCACCCAACCCTGGCATATCAAACACCCTTTGAGGGATTCTTTACTGCTTTTGATGCAGTTTTCATCCATCAGCATTCAATGAAATCCAATAGCAGCTGGCATTTTTAAAGAGTTGGTTTAAATGACTTTCCTAAGGCAGTTCAGTTAGAATATGATTTATTAACAAAGCCTGGAATAGTCTTTTGGTGTGTCTGTAATCCAGTCCCACGGCCAGTGTACTAAACTATGTTAGCCCTCATGAGAAGTAATAATTTTTGATCTAAAATATTTTTTCTTGCTAACCTTTCAGGAATCACAATATTAAATATTAGGCAAAGAATTAATAGAACCATTCCGATTTTTTTTTTTTTAAATAATTAGACTAAAGAGATGTCTACTCAAACTTTACAAAATAGCTAGATTACCTTTGCAAGGACTGCTTTTGTCTATTAGAACTTCTTCTGTGGCATGAACCATTTCTTCAAAGTCGACCTCTGTGTTTTTCTCTGTTACAGGTGGGTAATCAGCTATCCCAGAGAACAGGGGCTTTTGCTCATCTTCAGTGGAGGACACAAAAGACGATGACGCGCTTTTTTTCTCCTCAAAGTGTTTCTTAATAGATTGGTAGTATGTGGTGGTGTCCCCTGAGGGTTCAGGATCACTCTGGTCATTCTCTTTGAAATAATCTGTTAAATACAAATAATTGTGGACAGTTCATGAAACTGTATTCGAGTTTATTCTGGTCTGAGGATGGAGATGATAATTATGTCAGTTAGGAAGTTCACTGCCTATTAGAATAAATTAAAGTCTTTTTTGATACCTCTATCAGAGAAGATTTATATTTCTTTTGAAGTCCTAGAAGACATTTGTATGTATGTAGTAAGTACTCAGAGTCCCTAAACCATAACTCATTATGCAAAAAGTTGCTTATATCAAAACAGCAAAGGTTTTGTCCAACACAGTCCTCTTGTTTACTCTATTTTTTTTTCTGGGTGAGATTTGAGAAACCCTTATATTCCATAGTTAAAAACCTCCCAGTTTATTATTTCATTATCTCTTCCAATTTCTCACATTCTTGTACATTTCTCGCAGCCTTGACAGGCTAACAGTCATGGATGTTGGACTCCGTATCAGAACTACCCATTTATGTTTTGCCCACATAAAGAACATCTTTGCTGGTTATTTTTTTCCCAGAAAAGATAAATATATTAATCAACCACTCAACTTCAAAATGTCTGGGCATGCATAAACAGAGGGAATATTCTCCATGCTCATTACTGCGAAACCTATGTTTAGGATTGATAGGGTATAGAGGAACCCTATTGATAAAAAAAGAAGGAAGTTCCTTTCCTGTTTTTGTGGGATGCTCTCAAAACAACTTTCCAAAGTAGCCCAAATTCATTAGCCTTTAGAATTAATTCAAATTCTCTGAACATTCAGTCTTTTGAATAAGTACACAACATGCTGTGATGTATATGGTAGCAGAGTACCAATCAAGCTGAGAATGTATCTTTCGTTAAACACATTCGAGGTCTGTAGTGAGGAACAGCAGACTCAGACCTCTTAAGAAGTGGCTAATAAAACTAGATTTAAAGCAGATGCCTTTAAAAACACATTGTAAAAATGAAATAGGATTTAAACCTAAGAATGATCATTCATTAACATAGAGAACTCCTGATCTCTTTTCAGCATAAACTTGAAGCTAATTTCCAATTTAATATTTGGTCTTACCTATTTTAAACTGAAATGTCAAGATAATTCCAGTTCTGCTATTTATTTAAAACACATTTTAGCAGGGTAGTCTCAACAACATATAAATACTCTAACTGGTTTGCATTAACTTCCTGGGGAGACAGCATGATTTCCCATCTGCTTTGTGCTAATTACTAATCAACACAGCTCTGGAATGTCTGTAGTCTTTACAGCCCACAGCAGTGGTTAACACAACATTTAGTATATTCCCTAGGTTTCTTCTTTGTTTTCTGGTCACTATAAGGAAATGAAACTGTGGCCTCATCTAATCCTCTTTATCTGCAAATAAAGAGAATGCAGTATCTGTACAGAGCACGCTGCAGGAGTCCAGGCATCTGGGAGCAGTGAGGGCAGGTAATGGCCAACAAAATAAAACCATCACTAAAACAGACCTCCTGTAGCTGTACCCTCTAGAATCTTCAAGGGCAGTTAACACAGCCCTGGACTGAAGTGACTTTATTTGGCTCCTGTTAGCAGGATTACCTGCTGTAAGTGATGTGGGTGATACTCTGATACTATGAAGGCATCAACGCAAACACAAATCGCCTGGCACTGTGAAGCTCTTGGGGAATGCTCAGAGTGGAGAGTCAAGTACCATGTTCTCTGCAATCTCTTCTCCAAAGTAGTACAGAAGCAAAAGAAAGCTTAATAAGAAAATTCTGATGTAGATGTCTCGCATGGCTTTTATTGTGGGAATATATAGTGAAATACATACAGTCACACTACAGTAAATTGCCTTAATTACTTACTGCTTGACTGACTTCAACCTGTGAAAAAGACGTTCGAATGAAAGCTTGAAATTACCATTTTTTAGGGTAATTTTTTATGTTCATGGGATTTTGTGCACTAATGGTAGCTGTAATGAGCACCCTGTGGAATACAAATCAATCAGTGGACTAATTTTAAGAGGAAGTCATTGAGACTCTAATGAAAAAAGTTGTATAGGAGATGAAGTATAGCAAGCTATCTTATCTGTCATATTCATAGAATACTAAAATATCTAGAAACAATAAGCCAGGTTCTGCTAACAATTACACTGCTGTAAAACCACAGTAATTCAGTCAATATCCCTGCATTTAGTCTCCATCTATGTCAGAGCGACAGAACATATTGTTTTCCAAATACTATCTGGGTAAAATGAACTCACTAGCATTAGAAGAAAGTGGAGGTCTGTTGAATGCGAGGTCTTGCCTATTGAAATAATGAAAGGTTTGTTCATCAGCTGATCTATTTCAAAGTATGTATCTTTGGCTTTACTGCTGTTGCTTTCTCTGCTAGCCATCTGGTTACATTCAGAGAGTCAAAAGTTGTTTTCCTTTTAAAAGGCTCTTATTTAATGCTAAACATTCTTCTGCCTGGAGAATAATTCAGTGATATTCTGCATCTAGAGTAGGAATTAAAATGGGAACTGCGTTTTTATTTGGCTCTTTGGGACCTGATCATGGTGCAAACTCTGTATCCTGTGCCTTTGTAGCTCAGTAAATATAAATTACAAATAATATCTATGTAGCGCTTCATTCAGACTGTGAATTTTTCCAAAATCTCCTTCCTTTTGTAAGGAAAAACAGTCATTGGTTTGGAATTAATTTTCCAGAAAAGAAGAGTTTCCATCTGTGAATGTATATGTATGGATAAGTTCATTTTCTATCACACAGACCCAATGTTTCAAGAAGTTTCTCTTCTCCTTTCTCTTCTGTTTCCCAAATACATGTAATCATTAAAAAAACCCCCTCATCCTCGTGCTTCCTCCTTCCTTTTCCAGTTAGACAAGTTTTACTTTCTGATTCCGATTGCTAGAAACTATGTTTTGCTGAAGATGAGTATTTCTGCTTTACCAAACATGTACAAACATCATTTAAGTCTTTCTGGGACTTGTTTTAGCCTGTTATGTTATTGCTGTCTGCAAATTCCAAAATCTTCTAGTAATTCTCAGAAGGTTTGTCTCCTGCTTTTTGCACTTTCACTGGCAAAGGAAGGGAAGAAATGAAGTTGTCATGAGGGCAATGAAGTATAGCTATGACATAGACTCACAGAAATACTGGCATAAAATCCAGCTTGGTGAGATGGTTACAAGACATCAAAGAAGTTTCTTTTGTGTGCCACAGTCAGCCTGTAGTATTGAAGATTTGCTTTATTCAGATAGTGGCAGTCTGCATGATCTGGACATTTTTCTCTTAACATATTAGTTTGCTGTAAACAATATTGGTGAAAGTGTAATTAACATACATGGAGCAGCATTGTTTAATATCACTGTAATTTTGTTAATTGGAATTTGTCATACTTAATCAGGCTAGCGTAGTGCTCCAGAAGGTGGCAAATATTTACTCCCTTTTTCAGCCACCCAATAAAAGCCCCATAATATGCCTAGACAAATTCAATTTTGTGCAGGAAATGAGGTGAATGACTTCCTTACCCTCAGAGAAAGCATTTTATATCCCAAACCACAAATGTATCATTCACATGATCTGCATAACTATAAATCTGTTCAGTGGACATGACATCTCCTCTTTCCTTTGAAAAAACCTACCATATTATTTTATGCAACACCAAGTATGTTCCTTGGTAAGGAGAAATGCGCACTGTGCCTTGAAAGGAGGGATGCTTGATTGCTTACAAGGTCTGCAGATCCTCAGATTCCCAGCAAGTATTTTGGTTCAACTATTATTAGCACTTTCTTATGTATTATTCACAAATATTCCTGTGGTGGTCATTCTGTCTTTCCTACACATGAACAAAATATTTGCCAGTCATCTTGACTATTTTTTATCTGTTATTTAATCTAAAAATGTCCATTACCTTCTCAGAGAGCAGAAAAATGCCTTATGTGCCCCACCCATACACCATGGGCAGCAAATATTTGAAACAGAAAGTCAGTGACCAAGGATTTCAGATAGTGTGTTAAATACAATACCATAAACAGGATTGAAAAAGTGTAAAATCTCAAAAACATCAAATAATCAAAAGTCGTTGATGCATAGTTTGAACACTGATGCTTAAACCCCGCCTATGTTTTCTAACATATAGATGGGGAGTAGCATAAAGTCAGACAGGGAAAACGGTAATCCTAATTTCTGAAATCACCGCTTTTCACTTAGTGGTGGAAGAATGATATAATGGATACATAATATTTATGTAATATCAAAAATTACTGGTACTGGGGAGCATGACCTATATATAATGAGTGGTGTTTCCAGAGAAGTCTACTCAATTTGTATGCAGTCTAAACTACTCTCTTGAATGCCAATCAGGGACTTCAGGATTATTAAACTGCTAATTAAAATGCTCTTATTTGTTTTTCCTTGCTGGTTGCTTCATAGTTGAATGCGACTGGTTTGGAGCGCGTTGCTAAATATAACTGAGCACCTTCTGACAGAATAGGTAATGGAAGAATATCAAAAAGGAGGAAGCTGATTGCCCATGAACATGAAAATGAAAAACAACTCAGTTTCTGGTCATTCAGTATGTAACAGTTGCTATGGTGAAGATATACCTTTTTGCCATATTTTTCATATATCTAAGAAGAAAAAAAATAAGTAATAAAGTAAGATATTATAACAATGAAATCCATGGGCAAAGTGTCTGACATTTTTGTACCTGTTGCCATCCTTTCTTTTAATTGGGTCTTTTGGATTGGGTGTCTGAACCCAAACTGTAATTAATATTTTTACTTGAAAACTATGTTTGTACAGGAGCATCCAGTGACAGGTTTTTAAATTTACAAGTTGTATTACATGTTTAATTTTAGTGAATTTAAATTCTTCAGAGAGAAAACTCTACTGATTTGCAAACAGTCTTATGGGAAACAGTAGGAACTTTAGTGGATTTATTTTCTACTGGGACAAAGACATGATCCCCACAGTCTTTACAAATGCATGACAAACAATAGAAAGAATTCTGGACTTCATTTTGTATGCAACATTTCAAAGGAGAGCACCTTTGCTACCAGAAAATTTCTATGAAAACTGATTTTGGTTTTGTCTATAGAGATATTCAAGCCTTCTCAAACATCAGAAAGTACTGTAAATTACCCTGAATTCACTTAAACATACTAAGGCATTTAAAAATCTCGAATTTTAGTGCTTGAGCTCTTATCTCTCAGAATCAACTTGGCCTGCCCTCAGCCTCAGAGCCTTAATGCTGCATTTCATGAACGTCTGGATGTTTGTCAAAACCAGCCTCAACTCATGTCCTGACAAGGAACATGTACCAGGAAAGGTCATCTGAAAGCCCATTCCAGAAGATGAACAACTTGAACAAAGCACTCTACCATTTTTCAGCTGAAGAGAAATTTGTCCGTTGTCAGGACAGTCTTCTATTGCCGTCATGATCATCTCAGGTCATGACTGGTGATCGGGGAAACTGAGAAGTGCTGCCTTCATAAACATTTTTGAGTGCCTGCTGAAAGCATAGCTTGCTCCAACATCTGCACATTACCAATACATCCCTGAGGACAAAATAGTACAGAAAAAAAAGCAAAAAAAATTTAAGGAAAGTTTAATCATAAATTCCTTATAACTAATAACTTGAAAAGATAAGAAAGCATAAATTAGTATCTCTAGACTTTTTCTTGCTCCTTGGTGAAATGTCATTGATGATTATAGCACTGTTCAAGTTAACCGAGTGTCTAGAAAAATTACCTACTTTTTGAATGGGTTTTAATGCATTAAAATTTAATCTGCATGAAAAAAAGAAAAGTAGCTTGAAAGCTGTGAAAAATGTCTACTGGACAGTCTGAGAAGTTAATTTCTAAATATTTTCCAAATTATTTCAACTGAAAAAATCAAAGTTGGTATGGTCAGGAGAAGCAGTTGGTCCTAAATCTCTGAAAACAAACTGTACTGTTGAAATCTGCAGTGCAGTTTGTATAGCAAGGGTCTCTGAACAGAAAAACTATTTATATATCACATACAATATAGTAATAATGCTTAGTACAGTGAGGCAACATAAAAGCTGCCTTTCACATACACTTTATTTTATTTTGTAAATCTAAATGATCACATAGTATTTTGATGGTTAGTTGCACTAGAATTCACTTTTAAAAGTGGAAAGTTACATTTGCAGCTTTTTAGTTACAATTAGAAGTAGTAAAGCACACAATGCCTATTCAGTGATAAAGATATTTTTTCACATTTGAGAACCACAGGATTATAAATTTTAGAAATAAAAAAGAGCAAGGTAATGAACCCTGAAGTTATCACATATTCATTAGTAATTCAATTTAGCAACAGTGCCAGATTTTTATGATAAGACAAGGACTGGCTACATTAGTACAATTTTTCCTTCTGTGAACATCATTTACAGTTATGCCCTTCTACAGCATAATATCCAGCTAAACTTAGGTGAAATAAAGAAGAAGTGAAAATAAATTCTTTTCATCAGAGATTTTTTGGCTTAAAAATAATATTTTGAAACAGATACAGTTCTATCAAAGCTTGGCAATTTTCAGAACATGGCAGAGACAAGAGTTTTAAAAATGTACACACATTTCTTGAGGCATTTCTTAAGTTGTTAGAAAGAATTTATCTGAAGTTCCACCAGGCACAAGGGTTTGTGTATCTGTATGTCCTTGTTCAGCACCTTGGTACAGTAGATGTCTGTAGACCTGTCAGACCTCTAAATCTGAAATAATGCCAAAGACTCACAATGGCCCCGGAAATGTGAGGTTAGGAAATCTCTAGCACACGTTTGTTTTCCTCCTTCTTCCTCACTTCTACTCATTATGTTTCCCTTCGAATTTCCCACCTATCTTTAGGATCCCTTACTTACAAAAAGTACTGTCAGATATGTGTGTGGCATTTGACCAAAACCAAGGAACAATGATGTCTGTCTAGAAACTGAGGCAGGAAGATTCCTGTTCCTAGGAAAAGTAGGTTACTGATCGTAATTTAGAAAAGTTAAAATATTTTCTCCTCTCAGTAGTAAAAAGGTTTAAAGCTTTTATTGTTCTGTGGCTGGTTTTAATGATAGAATAGTCCTTTAACTTCAGTTGCATTCATATTTTGGAAACTCCTAAGTCTTCACTGGGGAATGTAAAGATACACACTAGTGAAATTCCATCATTAGAGCAGGTGCTGGCAACTTTGCTGAAAGGTTCCAATAGATTGGATAGTGATCGTGGAGAAAATGAACTGTACTGAGCTCTTTGATTTACTGTTCTGTCTCAGTGCTGCTTGCCAGAGTTTGGTAAGTTAATGTGTCCTTTGCAGTGTTTAATCTCTGAGATATGAAGGTTTGGATGATTCTGGAAATAGGGAACAGCAGAAGATACTGACACCTCCCATCATGATCCTGCACTAAAGACTGGGTAACTTTTCTATAAAGATCAATGATCCTTTTTTTTTTTTTTTTTTTTTTTGAATGGACTAAGAAGGGAACTAGGTTTGAATAACTACATTTGAAACACTTAAAAAGCCAAGGATTCCAACACTGAAATGGGTATGTGATCCTTCATATATTCCTTTGAGCCATTTTCAGTACAATGAGAAAAGTTAGGGATGGAGTGACAGCCTTATCTCTGAACTTTTTTTGCTCTGTCTGGCCTTGTATCAACTTTAATGCTTATCAGATAATAATGGAAGGACAATTATTGATTTATACTTCAGGAAACAGTATTATACTTAAAAAATCAGAAACAAAGAATTATTAACATACACCTCAGAATGGATTCAGGACAAAGGCCAAAGCAGTTCTCCTATCAAGTCTGGAATTCTCTTATCTTCTACAAGGAATTCAGCTTTAACTGTAGTATTATTTTTATTATTATTATTATTTTTTTTAAAAGGATGACTATGGGTATGTGTGACTGCATACAACATTTTAATCAGATTTGGTCTCTGGAAACAGCCCCTCTAGGAGCAGCACTTGGAAACAAGACTCTTCTATGGAAGCTCCCCAAGGTGGCTCCTGGGCACAGTGGTAACACAATAACAACAATAATAGAAGCAAATGGAAAGCTGCAGTTCTGGGCTCCCTGATGACCATGCAGTTTTTGTTAGGGGTTTCATGCTGAAGGTAAGATTTTGGGAACATGAGGTCTTGTTTTAAGCCATATCCTGCCTGCCAAGATATTAGTTGTTCTCTGGTCACTTAACCACTTGACGCTCTGGCTGAGTGTTAGAAGCTCTAGCCCATTAAGCCCAAGCAAACTTCATCAGCGTAATACTAACAGTTTAACACAGCAAACTTCAATTTTTGTGCAGATTCTTAAACTGCTTCCTTGCTGGGGACATGGCACGGTGCTTGATGAGTCATCTATTCATAAAGTAAGCGTTTAAACAAATGAAGGAGGCAAGAACAGGAGAGAGTGGGAGCAGGAGCGTGTTTCCCCATTCTCTTGGCACTGCTTCACCTCATACTTTTAGGTAGGAGAATCAGTTCCTGAAAAATTTCCTTGTCTTCTATGTTGCCAGCCATGGCCTCTGGATACCCTGTGTAATGAAGCTACGTTCATAAGTTTTGGCTTCTTAGCCTGGATAGTACCTACAAGCACTGCACACTTGAGGTATCTATACGAATCAAGACTCAATTAGAAGTCTACTAGAGCTCTAGCTTCTGTGCTTACTTTGAGAACAGATCAGTAGATAGTTTTGGAAAAGTCTCGTCAAGAAGCATAGATCTTCAAATTAAAATTAAGTACTGTTTAAGTTTTCTTAGTCAACAATATGCTAAAAATAAAATGCTGCAAAACGCATTTTATATACCACTTGACTATTACAGTCTGTGTCAACATAGGCAAGTGCATGCAATAATTGTGTAACAAGATTTTGTAAGAACTTTGTTTTGTGGCCTTTTGAAGTCACGTCCATGGAAATAAAAATTCCTTGTTATGAATTCCCTGGTCCAGCTGACAAAAGTTAAAGATTAAGTATTGGTAGCCACCTGAACCTCTCGTTACTAATTTAGCAATACAACTCCGTTGGAGTTCTTGTCATCCTCACAGCTAGAGTCCCTGGGGTGATGTTATTGGTTTTGGATCACAGCTAAAAATCCAGGATAAGGATTTATTTTGGTGAGGTTACCATTACATTTCCAGTTAGTATGTCCATGCTGGTTTATTTAGCCAATATTTTAAGTATCCTGGATATGATCAGAAGATTTTTAAAGCCCTGTCAAAAGAACAAAGGATGACTATGATTTGGCTATGTAGCAAGTGCAGTTTTAGCCCCAAATCACTTTTCTCCTTGGAAAGGATTTTTATACTGATTACTTTTAGAGCTTCAAGAAAATTATGTGTGAGTGCCCAGAACAGGTCCAGAATTTTGACAGCTTTCAGATAAGGGTTATGTGAGCTAAAGTTAAATGCAAATAATATCTTTAATGAGAATAATTGTACACTGGAACAGGCCCAGGAAGGTTAATGTTTTAGAGCCAGCGATAACAAAAAGTTAAATAAGATGCTAGCAAAAGTAATGATGCTTGAACTCCAGAAAAGTCTTTTCAGAGACTCAAGTTTTTGAACTCTCAGTGAGCTTACCTACACTCTGCCTGTAACTTTTGCATTTTTCACCTGTATGTTTCTATTTCATATTGACGTAACCATCTCTAGTGATGCCCTGTTCAGCATGGGATAATAGATCTGCACTCAGAACTAGCAGAACAAAACACACTTCTTGACCCTATGTATTTCCCTTGAACTCCTACAGAACTACTAGAGGAAAATGAGAAATTGGCAAGAAAGGTTTATATTCTGCTCTGCTGAAAGTGACAACTGAATGCAGATGGATAAACTCATCCCTTGGTTTTCAACTGGAGGCTAACTTCCCAACCCAACTGAGAGATTTGTTTGGAACTGCCAGGCAGGAATATTGCTTATTTTAAGCAGCCATGGAGAGAACTTCTTGGCTGACTGTCAAGCATCTATGGCAACTGGCTAAGGCTGCACCTGCACCTGTGCAAGGAGTATCATTCATTTTTCTGAAAGACCTGCAATGAATTTCTTTCAGATGAGAGCAAGAATAAGCCGCTCTGTAGTGTGTTAATTTTTGCAGGGGACTTCTTGTGGTATTGCAGTCCTTTCTGGAAACCAGAGAACAAGCTGGTCCTGCAAGCAGCCTTTTACTCTTTAAAATCAAATTATGGCAGAGCCCAATGTATGAGCTAAGATCAATTTTTGTTGACACGGGTAAGAAATGGTGGAAATATGTATAGGTGGAGTGAAAAGTTCTTGCATGGAATTGGAAAAGCAGTGGTACTAACTGCAGATGCATAACCCAGAGCTGCGTTGATTTTGTTTAACTCCTGATAAAACTCGTGCAGGAAGAGTTACCACGGCAACAAGGTCCAAATCAGGCTAGCATGAACTAAAGGCTGAGATAACACAATCCCAATTTTAGTACTCCAAAGAGAGAAAATTGCTGATGATCACACTAAAGATGGAAGCAATACCATCTCAAGCATCATAATGTGCTGGTAGGTAACAACTGAAAGTAAAGAATGTCATCAAGAAGACTGTTTCATGAGCAACCTCCCTCACTCCCCAGTTCTTACAAATGAATAAGAATTTAGTGAGATGTAAAATATCAAAATATAAAAGTAAGAATTCTGTGTGTCTCTATCCTGCCCAACGTGTAGTTCTGAAATCAAAATATCATTGTTGAAAGTTGTCATACAGCCAGCTAAATGTTCAGGAACTCTGTCTTTTCTACACTGGTTCTTCTGAGGCTTTCTGCAGGATCATCCCCAAATAGATTATCCTTATAGATTATCCTTATCCTTATCCTTATCCTTATCCTTATCCTTATCCTTATCCTTATCCTTATAGATTATCCTTATAGATTAACTATGCTGGATCAAAACATGAAGCCACTCCCTCTTATGTCTAAAGTGTTGAAATCAATAGAATATTACTTTACAAGCCAGTGGTACTCTACAGCCTCATACAGGATGTAGGATGTGCCACAGAAAAGTGACATTGAAAGTCTATGACTATGAGGTATCTGCTGCAGCCATGGCAGCATATAGACAATCTGAAAAAGGACCAGAGGGGCAGTAAGATAATGGGCCAAAAGTATACTCAGTTCTTGGCAAAGGACTCTTACGGTTGGATCTTCTCCTCAAATGGACTTCCAATATACCACACTTCTGTCTAACTCAGACATTACCAGATACTATACAGTCTTTGCCAGGACTAAAAAACTTGTTGCTTGTCTTGTCTCTTCTTTCTCAATGGTGCAAGTGTTTTTTTTTTTTTTTTTTTTTTCTCTCCAAAGACAAAACTGTGGTAGATTTTATTCTTTCAAAAGAAATGCAAGTAAATATCTCCAAGAGGATGTTGAGTATAATCCACTAGGCAAGAATCATAAAAGCCTATGGGTCTTGATGCCACATCGACACCTGAGAAGCCTGTTTGTAATTCTGCAGCAGGCACAACATGAAAGATCACTTCCATCTTGTCTAGGTGGCAGCATATGTTTTCTCATAAGAAATGTGAAGGTTATTCAGGCAAAGCACCTCTGTCACCAGATTCTTTGTGAAGAGCAGATTGAATATTTCATGGGAACATTTTCCTGACAGATTTGTTGTCAGTCTTGGCTTCCTGCCCTAAAGATGCTTCTCTGATCGAACAGCAATGTCATTGTTCTGAGTAGCCACACTGTATTAAAGTGTCTTCCTTCACTGAGCATTATACCTGCTCTGTATGCTTAAAGTGTTCTCATTTATTATGAAATACTCTGCAACTCTAGAATTGGTATTATGCTGCATTTAGGATTGGGGTTTAACTGTGGAGTATGAGAGACAGGCATACCAGAAATAGTAATTTGTCAAACAAAACACTGGATCATTAAAGTGCATTGTTCAAGGAACCGTGCTTTCCCTACATGAAAATGAAAATCCTGCAAGTATCAGTTTAGATGTCTTCTTGATTGTTGCTGCCTGACCACGGCTACTATCTACAGTTCCTGGTATTTTGCAGTACTAAATAGTGGTGAAATAGTTTAATTTTTCACTGGATTTTCCTTCATTAAGATTACTCCCAAGAGCCTCTAAGGTGAATGTAAGCACAGAAATAGTTACCTGATCTCTTGCCAGGACAATCATTTTCACATTACCATATGATTCAAAACCTATGGTGAACCTATTGTGTCCTGAAAACAAAATATTTTGATCCAGGGAGAAACACTACCTAACATCGAGTTCAACAAAGCACTTTGCTGAGGAAATAAAATCAACACTGCTAATAAATAATCCGATAGACTAGCTTCTCCCACCAGTTTAAAACACAGTGCCTCAGAAAACAGAAATTTTTTAATAGATAACTTACACACATATATGTATATCTCAAGGACAATAAGGTAGCTTAGTGCTTAAACAGCTCTGTACTGACAGGTGTGAAGTTGTGGAAAGGTGAAACTGATATCCTCTAGTCGTATATAACCAGATATAACCAGACAATGCACAAACTTTTTACTGCTCAGCTGCGTTCTCAAGAACTGCTTTAGTAACAGCCAACATGGGACCCTAATGTGCCCAGCATTACCAAGTGAAATACCAATGAATAATGAAGCAGTGCTGTCTAATGTAAGAAATGAAGTTAATTACCTTTCTCTATTTCACTTTGAAAGGACAATTTCCGTCTTCTTAGTTTGCAGTTATCTCCATCCGTATCATTAGTAGTTTGTGATCTTATTACGAGGTCAGACTTGATTAATGAAATATGAAACATAATGACAGATTAGTCCCATCTAAAGAGAGCAAGTTTTCAATAGGTGTTTTACTATTAATCATGTTCAAGCTTTAAGAAAGGTGATATTACACAAGTGAATCTGCATGAACCTCTTCATCCCCAGCAAATGGTATTGCTCAATGCTAACATTAAAAAATACATGCAGATTGAGCAAAACCAACAATGTTGCCACATGATGATGAAGTAAAAGTATAATAATAAGATTATATGGAAAAAACATGTATTCCTGTGTTATCAGCTTCCTAAAGTTGCACGGATGTGGTTTAAGTAATCTTAGATAAATTAATGAAAAAAATAAAATAACCTCTAACAGAGAATGTTTACTATTGCAAGTAGTAATGTGGTAACTGATTATAATTAGATTATAAAGGTTACATTTTACAACAATAGACATAAGGCTGGCAAACACCAGACACTTTACTCCTCATTATTTTATCTTTCTAGGCTCTCCCTCTCTGTCAAATTAATTTCATTCAGATACTTATTTCCATAGGAGAACATGATATTGTCTTTTTCTATCCATCTTATGTAAGATGGATGAGCTTTTTTCTTTTTTTTTTCTTTTTGTCCCCCCCATAATAAATACAAGATGCATTTAACTCTTCTTTCTACTTATTTACAACCAAGAAATTTACAAATAAGCAAATGTAACACCAGTCATGCTCTTTGTGTATACACCCATGGCACTGGCTTCAGCCGCTTCCCTTCCCTGTGCTAGTGAGGTTTCCCATGCCACTCAAGTAAGCATATTTGCATGTGGGAGAAGGGCAGAGGGAAATAAGCATAAAGTATTTAAATATTTCTTTATTTCCTTCATTGTAAACCTGGTGGGTAAGGTGTTCCAGTGGTGGCCCACTGGTAGAAAAACTGCTGGAAGAAGAAGGCACTTTTACATAAATAAGAGAACAGGAGCAGAAGATGAGGCAGAAGCACCTATTATTCAGATAACAACTCTGGATCTGAGTGACGTTTTGAAGATCAGAATGTGCTCATCACATCTTTTGGGGATGATTTTCTGGATTGCAATAGACAGTGGAAGGAAAGGGAAATTGCTAGAGAAAACTAATTTTGCAAGCTCAAAGGCATGAGTGAGCCTGTCCCCCCTTCCCTGTCTCTGTGAAGTCGAGTAGATTTTTTTTTCATGGATGGCACAGCAGTAAGAAATAACAACCAAAAAATTCCTAAAAAACATGAGGAGCAAGGAATTTCTTTGTGTATTCTACACCACAACACAGGAGATGGAATTTTGTTTCAACTGTCTCAGATTTAAGGAAAAAATAATGTTAAAACATCAATGACAATGTAATTGCAGGAAATAATTGTTCAGACTAAAATAATTAATAAGAATTTATCCTTGATGATTTTTTTCAACTATGTGGACTTTCAGTTTTAACTTATATTTATCACTAGACTATAAATTCATGGTATTGTATTTCACTTGTAATTCATAATGATGACCTTTTCAATACACACAAAAGGTTGACTTTGAAAATAAATAGTAGAATTTCTTTTTGGAATGATCTTTTATTAGAAAAAAGGTTCAGCATAAAAATAAGTGACATTTATTGTCAGAAGTTAGATTTGTTTTGATTTTAAAGCTAAAGATCCATATGTGATTAGCAAGGATGTCCCTATTATTTACAGCCCAAAACTTGGCATTTTTTGTCTCCTTGTTTCTCAGAAAGCCTTTGAGGCCAAATTATGCTAGTGTCTCCTCACTGAACCTCTGTTTTTCCTTAAAAGTATGGTCAGAAATCACAAAACGGTGGTATCTCAGAAATAATGAAATGTAGACTAGTCATTCTATGGGTGGCGTAGTCCATGTTTTGTGGCCAGTGCGCACATATCCTGCAACTTTCTAGGGAAAGCTTTTGCCCCTGTAGCATGAGCTAGGCAACAGTCTTCCACTCTCCCCTTTTGACCAAACCTCTCCTTTCTTTCCTAATTCAGACTGACTCCAGCAGTCCAAGGTAAAGAGACACTGGTCATTTTTCTGCTTCCTTGAAGATGCAATCTGTGCAAAAGGGGACACTTAAGAGAGCCACTGTGTGAAAAAGAGGCCAAGAAATCCTGCGAATCTGAAGACTGACAAAAATTTGAAAAGTCTCTTGTATGCTTTTAGTCTCCTAGGAGGCGGAGTGCACTCCAAGATAAGAGAATTAACAATCCATGTTCAAAAGGCAATTAGATATTTTCTTTTGTTAGACACAGAATGAGTCAGGATAATCCAATTTATCTTTATTTTATGGCTGTGACCCAGGCTATAGTCATGTGAAATAAACATATTTACCATGGCTTTAACAAAACATCCAAAATCACCCTGTCTGAAACTTTGATAATCTTAAAATATGGTACCAACTTCTGTTAGATTGACATCATCTGAATAATCTAATTGCGTCCTGCTGAGTTCAACTGACTTTGGTAGGAGCAATCAGCTGAGTATATATTTTTAAAACGAGAATTGGCCTCAGGCTTTTAGCCTTTAATTTTGCTAACCTTGGCGTTTCAATTTTTATTTTCAACTTTTGCTACTGTGGGACAGATTCGGCTCAATATTAAGAAAAAAAAATATTTTATGTACCTTTGTGGTTTCATCTCTCAGATTAAAAGTCAGTTCTAAATTGGTGAGGAAGAGATCAGAAAATTCAGGGTACATGTCCAAAACTTCTAGCAGATCTTCTCGCTGGATCTTATGCAAGTCACAATAAGTTAAAGCTCTCACATCTGCATTTGACTTTCCTGGTTTTGCATAAAGATGTACCATCTCTCCAAAAATATCATTTTTCCCTGCAGAAAGAAAATTAGAGACAGATTATTATTTTAAATCTGAATAAACCGTTACATCGAATTATATATTTCTTTAATGGTGCAGAATACTTGATTTGACCTGAAGTGATACAATCAGATTACCATTGCACATACGTTTTTGTAAATAAAAAGTATTATTATTAAATAGTAAAAGTAGAATTATTAAAATCAATGAAATTACAAAGACATGTAACTGGAGTAGGGGAAAGGAAAATCTAGTTTCACCACAATTTTTCCTCAGTTCCATCCAAATAGCATGACTAGAAGATGTTCCTTTGTACTTTATCATAAAAACATTATTTGCTGATTTAAATCATGTTCTTATGACAAAGATATAAATTCTGTTGTTCAGTAGAGTCCAATACCTATATGGCCTGGAATCTCATTTAGTTAAGAATTACACAAACAAACAGACCATACTTGCAATGTATTTTAGTAGAAAATGGCTTAGTTTTTATATTTTTCAGAGGGAATGGAAAACTTCCAAGATGCAGAAGTTTTTTCAAAGAAGCTTTTTAAACGTAGCTTTTTCCATTTTGATACTCCTACAATTCTTTCCACCAATGCTGACACATTTGCAGTACCTGTGCTGAAATTGTCATCTCTATTCAATTGCTTGTTTCCCCCAAATCTGCACCTAACCTTCATAAATGCAGAGCAGCTGCCGCAACAGCCATGTGCGAAATATGCTCTAAACTACGGGTTGTAGGACTTACCTGCATGAAAACTGGGAAAAAAATTTGTGGGAAAGAATTGTGGTCATAGCAACTGAGAAACAGCAGACTGGCAAAAAAGAATACAGGTATGATTTGACTTTTATATTAGGTTACTGCAAGTTGTTCTGGTTTCTCCATTTTCTAAAAAGGAAGCTGAAAACTGGGTGACCAAACAGCTAAAAGATGTAAAAACTAATTTAAGGTTGATTTACAGTGAGGATTGTAAGAGAAGCCTGTTTAGTTTATCAACAGGAAGATTAAGAGATAACCTGATTATTTTGCAAATATCCTTATAGAGAGGAAAAATTACTTGGTACTAAATGCCTATAGAATATAACAAGGAATGCACAGCAAGAACTAATGGAAAGAAATTGAAGCAAGATGATTTTATACTGGAAATAAAACATACATTTTTAACAATACAAATTATTAATTTGAAATAAACTGCCAAGTAAAATGATCCCTTTTTCATAGTGTTATATCTTAAGGTGAAAAGAGGTTGCTTTTCTTTCATCAAACACAGTTCATTAGGCACAACAGACAGTTAAAGGCAAGAAATGTAGCAGAAGTCAGTGATGAAACAGTAGTTGGCCAGTATAATCTAATAGTCCTTCTGGTCTTAATGTTTATGAATGCAGAGGTCCCTACACCAGGCATATAATACCTTCTCTGCAATATGACTATTGATATGATTGCAGTATTTTTATATCTTGTCTGCAAAGCTTAAAGAGGCAGTAGGTTCTACTAGGTCCACAGCCACTGAATTTTCTAAGGATTTGACACAGCATTGCTGTTTTCAGGGCAGTACCAGACAGTGCTGACAGGTTAAGGAAAACTTGGGGGTAAACCCAACATTTCTCAGAATTCTTTGATTTCTGTAATGAAGTTGCAATACTTATTAAGGATGGAAACTTCATCCCCGCTACCTCTGTTTGACTGAAGTCTTTTCAACTCCAGAGGACAAAGCTTTGAGTGTTTTTTATGTCCATTTCTGTGTGTAGGTTTTTTTCAGAAAGAGGAATTAACTAAAAATGTTTGGCTAGGTACTGATAATCTTTGTTATCCTTCTGTTTGATTTCATTGCAGAATCATGTTAATTTGTATCACATTCTGTTATTTTTTTGGCAGATTCTTCAAGACCCAGTAGACTCATTGACTGGAGCCAGCTGCCAGGCAGGCTCCTGCCTCATGGATGGTGCAGCAGATGTGGGCCCACAGACCAGTTCCTTTTGGCTGAAGTTGTTTACAACTCTCCCTCTTTCTGTCTGGACCACCACGTTCTGAGAGAGTGAGGCTCCAGACTATGACCCGAGTGTGAGGAGCTGTAGGCTGGAAGAGATGCAGTGGCATTGCCCTGCAAATACCCAAGTTTCTGGCTGCAGTGTGAGAGCACAGGGATCCGATGTGCATCCGATGTGTCTACATCTTTGCTCCAGAAGAAATTAATGAGTTCACAAACTTGACAGTTTTTCTTGATTGTGAGTGCCATAGAAATTTAGACTTTTTTTTTTTTATATAAACAGTGAAATCCTTGATGAGCCACAGTGTTAATAATCAGGGGAAGGCACTCACACAGGGAAGTAAAGACATCAGTGTTATACATGTGTGTGCCCTACATTGCTTGTGCCTGAAGCTGGCGCAGCTGATGAGGTGTAACAGCATGAGATGACGAATTATCTTGATAACACCATCTAAACCTAGGGGGGGATTGCTGTAGGCACACCTTTATACTTCTGCTCATGTATCCACCCTGCAAAGTACTAGCAGAATAATTAGTCACAAGTGAATTAATAGCAATATAGTGCTACCAGTCCACATTTTGCTTCATCTAGTTTTCTGGCTGTAAGTTCCTACAGTGGAAGACAAGCAGAAAGGAGAACGTATGAATGATGTTACAGCTAGTGTTGGTTTCTGTACAGCAAAATCCTTACTCATCTACTCAATTACTCTTTGTGTTCTTATTACCTGATAGTAAATTGGAGAAACGAATCAGTGGTCTTGTGTAGGTAGAGTTTTAGTTATTTTACTTTTAAAATTGCTGTAGCTAATTAAGTTTTATTGGTTCCAGAGAAGAGCCATCACCAGCTGCAAGTGAGCTCCCAGCTGGATTGAACATTACTCTGAGACATCTTCATTGGGAAAGAAAACAATCCATGTGATGCAAACAAGAATGTGCTAATAGGAAACATAGGCGGAACACTGGTGTTACTACACTTCGGTATTAACCTAGATCAGATTAATCTGTTACTTTCTTCATTTTCTATATGCTCAGTGGGAAGAACAGACACTTCTGCATGCTGTCGAAGGTGTTTTGAATGCTTAAAGCAGATAAATGACTTCTTTTCCAGTTAGTATATAGGTGGTCTATGTGTCTCAGTACCCTGACACACTGTTCAAGAAAAGGCTATACTTGACTTTGGTTCTTGCAGCATAATCAAAACTGAAGTAATTTGATATCTGTTTGGCTCACCTTGCAGCTTACCACTTAGCCAGGGATAAATCTGACTAACTGCCGCTGTTATATTTTAGATATTCAAGGATGTGGGCAAGAATTATTGCAGTAGTGTAGACTTTGCTCCTTAAACAAATATTTCTCTGCTTGATTATAAATAACGCTAGGTAAAACATTTACAAATTTCCTTCCCCAGGATAAACAAGGCATATTTCTTTTCAATCCCCTGACTTTTTTTTTTTAACATGACTTGTAGTAATCTACTTACCAAGAATGGCTACAACAATGTCACTCTTAAGGATTTCAATGGAGCCTCTTGACACAAAGTAAAGAGCAGTGAGAACATCTCCACAGTGCACTAAAGTGTCTCCAGGAGGTGCATGTGTTGTCTTAAATTTCATAGCCAAAGCTCGAAGACAGCCTTTACTGGCCCCCCGGAAAGCTTTGCAATTCTGAAGCAAATTTTGGTTGAGGTGCAGACAAATGTCAGCTTGTAAGCATTCTGGAAATCCCTTCAGGACCTGGGAAGACAAGCATAAGGATTTCATGTGAATGCTATGAGATTTGCGTCTTATAATTTTTATGTTTTCTTCCTGGACAGAAAGAAAGAAGTGACAAACAAACAGAGGTGGCCTCGAGAGCTGTCGGAGTATTACAATTCAACAAGTGCCTAGTGTAATCTACATTGCAAAGCTTATACAGTCTGAATATTAATGCACATACTAATGTATGTAGCGCTTACAAGATTTGTTATTAAGATTCCTTTCATTGCAAGGAATGGTATCAAGGTATATGAATGAATATACTGCAGTAAAATAACAAATAAGACAGCTAAAGGAAGAGTCTTAACTGAATTTCACCTATTTGGACTAATATGTCTACTTCATTTTAATCAATTATAAAAGTACTACATTTAATATAAGAAAGATTTTTGCTGAAATAAACATGACACCTGTAAAATGAGATCTGTTTGAACAAAGTCAGATATTTTTCAGAGAGAGGCCATTTTAATGGGATATTCATGTTAAATATATTCTGCTTGAAAGTGTAGGACTTAGATTTTTATCAGAAAAAGCGACACATGCCACTGAAACAATGATGTTTTGAAGCTTTACATAGGCAGATGATTAGTTCAGCAAAGCACGGGGCTAGTTGCTAAGGTCCTTGCTCATCTCTTACTCAGAACAATGGGAATTTGCCCAAAGTAGAACCATGGGATTCCTCTTGGGTACCATAGTAACATGTTAATTTTGTTTAGAAGACAGAAAGTCATTCTGTGTGAACTTTAAAAAATTGTCTAGGATCATCTTACCTCTGCTTCTTTTAGAGTCAATAAACATGTCTGCTACTGAGTTCTATGGGAGTACAGCTCACTTCGTGACTCTGCCTGCTGTGTCGAGGACCTGACACATTATCATGTACAACCCTGTCTTTCCATTAAATCTTGTTACCTGTTGACAATGATGTTAATAGGTCATATACTTTCTCTGGGACCAGCTACATCTGTTGCATATTTCTGAGGGCAAAACATGAATTGATGCTACTATTGTTATGAATATATGTGCAGGATCTGTCTTTTTTGTTATTAGAGCAGTCTATTAATTCATTCCTGCTTATGCTCTGAACTGTTTTTCTACAAACATATAAATATTCCTGTAAAGAAAAAAATATACAAAATGCATTCACTTTTTGCTATATTAATTCTTACTTCAGCACAATAAAGGTCTGTGCACTCTTATTCCATAAAGATATTCACAACTCATATCCCTTACTAGCGGAGAAGATGAACACTTTTCTGATATGAAGCTTCTGTCCACACAAGCCAAGCTATGATTTACAAACGACGTATTAGTACCTTTAATTGAGTTGAAATGTTTCTATGATTGCTAATGGAAATCAATGCTGTGAAATAACAAACAATGTTTTTACACACATATATACAAAAGTTTTCCTCAGAAAAAGCCAGCATTCAACAACAATGAGCAAAAGAAAACATGGTAAATGAAAAGCTTCTTTGGTGCCACTCTCTTTTCAGTATCAATCACACCACTGGAAATAGCTTAGTACGCAATTACTCTTTTTAATTGAATCTAATTATATTGAAATAAAAATATTCTGGGTTTTAGCAACTTATTTACTAAATGATACTGAGAATCTGATTGATAGCCAAATATATCCAATTAATTATACAGGTGGACAAAACTTGCAGGTTTTTATTTTGAAATTTTTTCTAGTCATATGAGTAAAAAAGACCTGTGGATGCTTTGCTGTATGACTGTCTGAATAGAATTTAGAAGAGCTCCATTTTTTTATTGGGTGCAAAATAAGAAAAAATATTTTCCATTCAGAGGTACACAAAGGTATTTGAATTGTTAGAAAGTCAAGAGCAGAGCCTTAGGATAAATTGTATTAACTTTTCACATCAGCTTCTGTTTATCTCATTTATGAAGGGATTGTGCTTTACCATTAAGCAAAACCCATGCAGACGACACGTGTTGGTTTATATTTCTGAAGATACTTTGGGGATTTCTTTAAAGAAACAATTATCTTGGTCATTAATTTATACTTAACATGAAACTGCTGTAAAATCATTGCATATTAGTTAATAGTTAGTTATATGCGAATAACATCAGAAAAATACTGTTCAAGTAACTGTGATTTTTAAAGTCCCTGCCCCACAGAGCTTACAGTCTAAAATAGTTGTTCTACATCAGAGGGGAAGAACAGTTGCTCTTTATACCACATTTGTCAAATGTCTGGAAGGAAGACAGGTGCCCAAACAACATTGATTTCCAATGGAGTTTTGGAGATTTCTCACACAGCTTTAGAAATGCAAGAAAGAAGCTGATTTGAAGATCCATTTGTGAAAACATTACTATACACTACAGTACTAGAAGGAGTTTACCGTGTTGTGGACATGTTATGTAGTGAGGTATTTAATCCAAGTCCAGTGACTGACTCTATGCAGAATTTGATGTTTCCAAACTAAGTTTTAAGTTTTGCAGTATGGACAACATCTTGCCAACCCAAGCCTCCATGTACATTTCTGTATTCAGATTTTTCTTACTTTGAGAAAATGTTTCTTATTCATAAATTTTTAGCTTGTGGAAATAAGGAGGTATATGATTCTCACAGATATCTTTGATTATGTAGATCAGGAACAATTGTATTGAAGTTCATGTTCTTATAATGTGGCAATTAACATCAATACACTATGTGTACACTTACTGACAACTCTACATTTTAGAAAATCATCCATGCAGTCTTAAAAATAATGAAATTAGCTTAAAAATAAAAACTTCTAAATATTGCATTTCACTTCTTTGCATTTACTGTGAGCTTTTGGAGTCAAAACACATTAAAGTCACACTCCAATGTGACAACAAAAATTCAAAATACACTTTTCTAAACAACTAAAAGCCAGCATAATCTTGCAATTATATGAATGTGAGACTAGGTAATAAAAAAAAATCCAAAATAAAATTTTGAAAACATTGAAGCTAGAATTGCTCTTTAAATAACATTATTCTCAAAGACAAATTCAAAATTAATAAATCATTTGAATACACATTTGGATTTCAGTTGCTCCATTCTTTCCTGATGTGTATCTATTGTTACACACAATATCTCCTCAACAGCCATTCCACTGAGGCCTGGTGAGAAAAATCTTGGATTCTCATGGTTAGAATAATAGTTAGAATCAGAACTCATACATAATTCAATAGATGGAGATCTTCTAAACAAGAAATGCAACAAGACATAAGATCAGCCTCAACGCTTCCCCCTTTCAAAAAGAAAAAAAAAAAGGGAAAGTAAAACCAGTTATGATGCTGTGACCATAGGCTCCAGTTGTCACTCTTTGATGGTTATCAACTCCAAGTTCAGTCTTCTCTTCCTGTCTGGAATAAAACTTATTCCAGGTTGAATAACATTGGTTTATCTATTTGGCATGCTTAGAGAGGAAGAAAGCATCATTCAGTGAGAAGTTAAACATTTTATGTGGAATAAGCAATTGAAGCTCATGGAGGAGTAAGTGAGGATAGTAGGTACACAATTCAAATTGCCTTGACAAACGTGGTCTTTCATAAGTGGAGAGGGAGTCTGGCTTCATTAACTTATTTTTTCCAAAATTACATTAGGGTATCACTCATACATGTATCAGACACCTTTGTGACCATAGAATTGGAGAAATCCATGTGCTGTAACTTCAAACAAGTAGTAAATGTTTGGGGCAATGATAACTTTGGTTTGTTTGGATGAATGATAAGATTCATGACAATTTTTAGATTTTTTTCGCCTCAGTTCCAGAAGAGGTGTTGATATCTGTCCCACGGAAAATATTTAGAAGCATCCAAGTTGAAGCAAATAATTATATTAGCTATAATAATTCTTATTAAACATGGAAATATCCTCACATTCTATATCAACAGAATCACAGAATGGTTGAGACTGGAAGGGATCTGTGGAAGTCATGTTGTCCAAACTCCCTGCTCAAGCAGGGCTGTCTAGAGTTGGTAGTCCAGGATGATGTCCAGATGGCTTTCAAACACCTCCAAGGCTGGAGATGCCACAACCTCTCCGGGCAACTTGTGCCAGTGCTCAGTCATCCTCACAGTAAAAAAGTGTTTCCTGATGTTTGGATGGAACCTCCTGTTTCAGTTTGTGGCCATTGCCTCTGGTCCTGTCACAGAGCACCACTGAAAAGAGTCTGGTTCCATCTTCTTTACACTCTCCTTTCAAGTTCTTGTTCATATTGATGAGATCCCCTGTAAGCCTTCTCTTCTCCAGGCTGAACAGTCCCAGCTCTCTCAGCCTTTCCTAGTATGAGAGATCCTCCAGTCCCTGCAGTCTGGCAGTCTAAGATATTTCTTGAATTCTGCATATAATCTTCTATCATATGTTTTCTCTATTGAAATATAGGTGAGATAAAGCACTCAATGGCAGGCAGTAGTTAAAGAGAGCACAAGAGAGCTCTTGTGTGTTGTGGATCTGTTTGGGGTGTGTTGAAACTCATTTTGACTAAAGTTTTATTGTCCTAGAATCAGATTCAGACTTATTTATGAGTGGCAAGTATCCAGCATATAGAAGGAAAGATAAAGGTAGACCCTCTAGTTAATCTGACAGTTTACACTGGCATAACATGAAAGAGGAATTCTGGTCCTTCTTCACGCTACCTGTGTATTCCTGCCCTGTCCTGATCTCTCCCTGTGGAATGGTTTAAGAAACTGATACACACAAAAACTAATCCAGCAAAATATCTGAGCAGCTGAAGGTGCAAAGAGACTGGAATAAATAGACTTTGTGTCGTAGACAACACATACTTAATCTTTATTTGGATCTTATCTGTGTAATATAGATCTCAGGATAAATAGACATTGGCATCACTAAATGCTGAATAAAACTTCTCAAACAATTTGAACAACAAATGTTGAACTCATTACGGGGAGTATAACCCATGCCTTGGAGAGTTCACTTTAGTGAACTTTATTTATATTCAAAATTAACTGTCTTAGTTTGTTGTGTAAGAATGAGTCAAATTAGTTCATAGTAAGTCATATATTTTGTGAAATAATTTGTCTTTAATTTTTATTTTTCTGCCACCTAATTTTAGCACTAATCTAATACACTTCAGCTGCACAAATCCCACTGCATAGATTTTGAATTAGGGTTTGTCCCCCACTAGCTGTTCCCTATGATGGTAAGAGTAGTGTGGGATTGAGTTCTGTCACAAACATTTGACTCTTAGATTTCAATAATATCTTAATTCAGGATAAACCTTTCTGTGATTCAGCCTAGTTCCATCTTTAGAAAGAATTTAGAATGTACGATTTATGTGACAGTTAATTACAGAAATTAACTATTGCTATTAGCAGAAGGTCAAAAACATTTCCAAGAGCTTTCACCACTTAGAAAAGAATGAACAAGGTGGTGATAATTCTGCTCCAGCAGCTCTTGAGCTCCATATAGAATAAGGATTATTTGTGATCATTCATCCTTTTCATACAGGAAAATTTTGCAGTCAGATTTGTTCGTTTGGTTGTTTTCCTGTTGTTTGGAGGACATGAAGGAGGTCCTTACAATGGTTGAGAGAGAACAGAAGCAGTGAGTGATGATGAGTTAATTCATCTTTCAATGAGATTTAAAGTCTGACAACCTAATCAAGAAATTAGGATCTTGTTCTTTCAGTCATTGCCATGACACAGATTGTGTGACATTTTAATGTTGAAACTAGTGGAGCTGCAGTGGATAATTCATCATCTATAACCTTATTACAGTTTCCAAGTACATCTGAAAGGTGATCTCTCAGATACGTTACATTGCTGGGTGAGTAGGACAGAAATTATTTTGGTTTCTTGGACTATTTATTGACTTCCTCATCCACAATAAAGTTTGTTGCCTGTAGAAGTTTGAAGCTGACCAGTTCTGTGTCTTTCCAAAAGTATAATGATAATTGGAAAATTGTTAATTACTCTTGTTTTTGAGACGTTAGATTACTACACACAAATCAGTGAGAAACTGATAAAGAATCACTTTGCAATTAGATTGACATTCTTTAAAGTATTTTTTTTTCCTGAGACGTCCTCTTTTCTGTAACTTGATTAAATGTAGACATTTGTGCTTTTTAAGTGGTTTTATTATGGAAAATAAAAGAACAGCTTTACAGCTGATCATATCTGAGGTACTTTCTGATAGGTTTATATGTCTTATGATTTCCATTATGACATACAGACAAACAGCAGTACCAGTTCCCACGATGATTACGTATTCTCTCTCTTCAACCAATTACTACTAGTTTTTCTCCCAAACACTTCTAATTTGGATTACCCTTCTGATGGTATAAGGAACTCGTTGCTATTCTTGAAATTTTAATTTACTTTTCTCATTTTCTGGTTCAAAGAGTATTACTGGCAATAGTTCTATTGATGATAGAAATTTTTTGGTCATAAGAAATCATCACAGCCGAAGGAAGAGCAAGAGTGACAAATGTAGTGGTGTAATCCAGTGACCAGGGCTCAGTTGCTCCAGTTGCTCACAAAAGAAATTTACCAAAGCAATGATGAACCTGGCCTTTATTTGATATAGCAGCATTGCTGGTTCTGCACCTTCAAGTTAGGTGTGCTCTCTGCTCTATTTGCATGATCAGTGTGACCAAGAAAACTTATCGCAGGTGTGAAATCAACAATTTGCTTGAATGCTCACAGGAGAAGGTTCCATAAATTTATATATGAAAATTCTGACTTGCTCTCTTCTTTCATAGTACTGGATAAAACCCAGACTAAAAAGGAATCTATCCCACATCCAAAATTTTAATTAACATGTACAGTTGGCTAAACACTTTCCAAAGCTTGTCCCACTTATCTACTTCTTTAGACTCTTTATTCAGATGCACAGAAGATCCATGGAAAGAAGGGGGGAAGAGGAAGAGGGAGGACAGGGATAGTAAAAAATACATGCATAACTTAAAAAAGGATCTCAAACACTAAATATGTCATCTTCTTAGGTTAAGCATCACAGGCATGCTGTTATCAGTGCTGGACTGATATCATTGAAATGAAGTGTGGAAAAGAAGGCAAAGAGAGTTTAGGAAAAACAGAACAGGATAGTTTTAAAAATACAAATAATATCTTTGAATCTTCAGGACCAGTGACATCTTTCATGAAACAATGTACACTGTAAATATTTTTTCTATAATTTAACTTTGTCAGTGTATACCACAGGGATATGATTTAAATTATGCTTATTCTATAGACTCAAGATTTTTATCCAGATTAAAATAAATCCCAAATCCTGTTTATCCAATCTGTGCATAATTATGTGGAACTATTTATATCAAAATACATTATGCAATGAAACATAATCAAAGACATGTAGAAATGAAGCAAAGGGGAACAAATAAACAATGTTCTCAGCATTTCACCAGCAGATCTTTAAAGCTAATTTTATGTTTAGCCATTTCAGATGAACATAAAGCACTATCTTCTGGTTTTTCATTAAAAGTGTAGGATTTGTTTAGGAAATCAAGTTTATTTCGTCTTAGTGCAGTATTATTCCTGAAGTTAAAATCTTTTTTTTTTATTATTTCACTTTTCCTGAATTCTTAAGTATATTACTTATGATAATTAAAAGCATCTTTTGAAACATTCCCTAATATTCTTTATATATATATATATGTATGAGTGTGTATATATTGCATGTACATATATATATGTAAAATGTAAATTGTTCATGCATTTCATATTTCAAAAGAGAAAGAGGACTGAGTTTTTGAATTTTATTCAGTTTTCAGTCATGAAATTAAAAAGAAAGACATGGGATCATAATCTGCCTTCAGACATTTGCAGAAAACTCCCAGTAAATACTGGCAGGAGTCAAACACATTTGTCTGAGGACAGTATTAGCCCTTTGGTGTGTAAATGCAAATATTTCATGCAAAATTAAGTTAATACTGCATGCAAGTCCATCTCATATGCAGATGGCTTTTAGCCAAGAAAACGGCATTGGTGCTTGTGCTAACATGCATATACGGTTTGAACTAAGAGCATTCACGCAAAGGAAAATGCAGAATGATCAGCATGGCAACTTTGTCAGAGTGACATTCCTGCGGAGCAACTATCTAATGCAAACCAATATGCACATGACCTTTTTTGGGCAGAGAAGCATGATTTGAGTTGTGGGGTAAAACAGTGATTAATAAATGTGGTTAGTTTAGCATTTCTTAATGTCTAATTTTTAGTAACTGTTTTGCCCCACATCTTATTCTACTTGGATTATTTCCCTTTGCTATCTATCCCTTCATCATGCAAAAAGTTGCAATTAAAATTAGAAAGCATTGACCAAGCTCTAAACCCAACAGATAACATGGATATTCTCCACACTTTATATTGGAATTAAATTTGATATAAATACCTCCTGCTCTTACCAGTGGGTGGTGTTATTCCATGTATTAAGGTATGAAGCAGACAGGAAAGAGATAAATCTTTCATAAGTACAACATAAATCACACAATTCTTATATTATCCTTGCACTAAGTGTAATAAACTTGCTTTTAAAGAAAATTAAGCAACTGCCATGAAACTTGAGGGACAGAATTGTGAACTGAATAAGAAATAAAATATAATAAAATGAGATACTAAACTCGGGTTTTTTTTACGTTTTATTTAAAACAAAACCTCCATACTGCCTCACAATCATATCGCAGAATATGGGCTGTTTAATCCATTTAATTAGTATTTCATGTTAATGACAAAACCAAGACTAATTCCAGAGCACCAATTCCTGCATTATGCAAATTTTACCCTGACAATATCCGGTTTTATTTAATATTTTGTGCAAAATAGGTTTCTTAGTACATCCGTTACTGATAATGAATTAGTTAAGGAATACATGGTTTTGTAATATCTTCAGAAATCATTCAATGAGCTACCTTAGGCTTAAGCTGCACCCACCTGCAGCTTAAGGGCCTGATCCTGCAAAGCACTGAGTACCCCACAGTCCCATTGCCATCGGGGGGAGATAGAGCCATTCAGTGCCACGCAGGATGAAGCTGCTGATGCTGGATCCACTGCGGTAATCCCTGGCAGAGGTTTACACAAGTGCCCTTGTCCTGCACTGAGCATAATATCCCTTTGGAGGGGACACTCGTGGAAGAGAGACATAAAGCCCAATATATTTAGTTTGCTGTCTTACTGTTAAGATCTGCTTTACTTAATGGTGACCATAAAGTCAAGCTGTCAGTGATTCAGCATTATACGAGCTTCTAATCAAGACCGTTATTTCTGCTTACTGCATTAAAGTGTACCACTCTGTCAGTCATTCACAAATGTATGTGTAGATACCACATGAAAGCTGTTTGAATTTATGTCAAAATTTTGACAGTTCATTTCCAGTTAAATCGTTACAAAAATGTATAATTTTCTTCTTCTTGCTAACTTTATGGAAAGCTCTGCAAAGTCTCTAATCTATAACTCAGGATAGCTCTGGAAAGCATCCCTTTAGAGACAGATTCACAGATCCTTAAGATGCACAACGCTCTCAGTGTCTTCAAACCTGTGTCAGCTTTTCAGAAAAAACGTTGCGGTCTCCAGACTATAAACCAGAGAGATAGATGCTTACTTTTGCTCATTAGCAGATTGTTATTCCTTGTTAGCTGGCCACGTAATATATTTTTCTATAAGGAACATCTACACTTTATTTGTTTCTTTGCTTTGGATTTTTTTTGTTAGTTTTTTCCCTTTTTTTTTTTTTTTTTTTTAAATCGAAACCAGAAAATATGGGTGTTGTACCTTGCCACCTAGAAATGACATTCTGTGGTTTGCTAAACAGTTAGCAGTACTGGGTTGACTTTCAGTGACGAAATATGTGGTTGTGAATGGAAGTGAACTAATTTTCAGACTATCATATGACTAGAACATTTAATTCTGAAAAGTGCTAATCCACCCTCCTGCTCCTCAATTTACCCACTCCTAGTACAGGATTTTGAAAAAGAATTAATCTCCACAGGTTTCATAGAAGAGTAACTCTGTAGATACCAACAAAGGTACTCTTGTTTGATACTGGAAGTGTGAAATGAGGTGGAGGAGCAAACAAAATTCTGGAACAGCTGTGGCTGAAATAAGAAACCTATGTGTTTTTGTGTGTGGTTTTTTTTTTTTTTTTAATTTTTTATTTATTGATTTGTTTGTTTATTTTTTCTTTGTTGTTGTTGTTTTTGTTTTGTTTTTTACCTTTTCTTTAACTTATAAAAGTCAACTGCAGTTCTCAAGCTTTCCCACGCACAGTGAGAGTTTAGATTTCTGATGTAGCTTCATTAATCTAGGCAGCTGTTTTGATGCCAAGCTTGTAATGGCTTGGTTTTCAATAATTGCTATGTATCCACCTTCTGAATCTTGTTCTTTTACAGATCATAAATAATGAAGATTTTTAATCTCTCATGCATTTATCTATTCCTCCATATCTATGCCTGAAAAATAAAACAACATACCATGTTCATGTCAATGCCATTGGTGTATGTCCATGCATGCTGGAAGTATTCCTCAAGTCTCTGCCGCAGAGGGTTGGGGATTTGATGAAAGCGTATAAACTCCTTTACTCGCAGCATCTGCATGTGATAACGTGCAGTTCCCGAGTAGAGTCTTTGGATTATTGCAGATACGTTTCCAAAAATACTAGCGTACATTAATGCTGGATTAAATAGAAACAAAACTTACTGAAGTCATATCATTAGGTTTTAGGGGTGATACAACTGTTCTTATATTGCACCTTGTATGCAAAAGAGCTAAGATGAGACTAGTAACATCTTCAGAGATATGGTATTGATTTACTTGAAGATTTTTGTTGGTTGATTGTATCAGTATCAACTGATCGTAATCGAGTTGGTAATATTTATCTTTGGAGATTTGTAGTCCTCAATTTAGTGTTGTAAGTTAGGTTCATCTAATTTTATGGGCTTCGGTTGCACTAAGAACTAGGAACTCAGATTAAGTACAAGTTAAGAACAAAGCACAGAGTTAAGAAGGTGCACATACATTTATAGCTTCAGGGTTTAAATCAACAAATAAAATATGATTATCCAAAAATGATGGGCTATAGTTTCCTAAATCCACTCAAAACTCAGCCTCCTGCTCTACACAGGATTTGATTACAGACACTGATACATAATGCAAAACTTCTGACAGTTTGGAAAACAGATTTTGAGTAGTCAAGCAACTTGACTACGTCCTGACACTGCATGAGTCACGACACATTTTTGCATATAACATTGCTTTCTCTGGGAATTTGCCCTTCCAGCTGCATGCTTATAATCTTGCTAGCTTAGACTGTTAAGTCATTTGTTCAAACACTGAGAAAAAAAGAAAAAAATAATCAGATAAGACTACTTACAGCCAATCAACATGACACAGATGGAAAAGATTTTCTCTGAGTTGGTGTTTGGAGACACATTTCCAAATCCTACACTTGTCAGACTGCTGAAGGTAAAATAAAGTGCTGTAACATATTTGTCCTTGATGGATGGTCCAGAGCTTGCATCGCTCTTGTTGTACTGCTTTCCTAATTGCTCTCCTAAAGAATCCAACCAGCCAATCTTGTGAGCCAAGTAAGGTCTTTCTACATTTCCAATGGCATACCAAATGCAAGCAAGCCAGTGTGCAATTAGTGCAAATATGCACATAAGGAGCATCAGAACTGCAGCACCATATTCTGAATATCTGTCCAATTTCCGTGCTACCCTCACCAAACGCAGCAGTCTAGCTGTCTTCAGAAGACCAATTAATGTTGTTGTCTGTAAAAATAAGATATAAAGAGAAATTGATTTTCTCTGTTAGCAAATGTATTTCTTGAATAGCCAGTATAAATAAACCAGTGCAAATTCCACTATTTTGGGGATCCAACAAAACCAGTAGATTAACCCATTTCAATGTAATCTTAATTTCATTTTTTAAAAACTGTCAAATTTATTATGAAAACAGTGAAGAAAACAATAAGAAATGAGCATTTTAAATTAAGATATATTAAAGTTTTCCTCTGCTGAATACTCTTTCATTTTGAATAGTATTCTTGATCTGGACTCTTCAATCCACCCTAATGGGCTTAAACGATCCATTAGATTAATGATGTTTTGGCATGCTTAAGTCTGTAAGTTATTGGAACTACTCGTAATTATGCGACTGGTCTTGTAAGTAATAAGTATTTATGATGTTTGAACAAAGCTGTGTGACTATATTCAATCCTTAGAGACTCTTTGCAGTGCTGTGGCACGTGTTCTAGAAAACAGAAGGAATAGGGCAGAAATACCTCAAAGAGTAAGTATCTTATTCTGCAAATATTTCCACACTTTTTAATGATCAGAATACTCTATACAGCCAAAAGATGTATAGAAAATCATGGGAAAGTTACTGTTACTGTTACCAGATGTGAGATTAATCTTTTTGAATCTTTCAGAAAGAAAAGTACTATACCATTAAAAAAAATATGGGTCAGTTATAAACCAGGAACAAATGTCAAGCTTTTTAGTGCAGACCTGCCCTACGATTCATTGCAGCCTCTTTGAGGCTCTGATCTCTGATTTTTAAAGGAATCTGAAGTTTATTAATGTAAATTTACAATTTTCAATCAGTAAATCATTTTCATACTTGTTAATTCCTTATCAAAGAGACTGACAACATTGTAAATAGTCATGACTCAATTTCAAAAAGAACATAGCTATCTTTTTCCCTCCATTAAGTCTGAACATATATTAAAGCATTCAGTAAACGTCAAGACTGAATAAGATTTAATATTAATAAGTTTTTCTTCCTTTTTTTTTTCTTTCTTTTTAATACGCGTGTATATTATATAACACTTAACTGGAAATGTTTTCTGAGCCTTACAAACCACGCTAATGGTAGTACATGTCACATTAGAGCTTTCTTTCAACAAGTACTGGACTAGTTTTTATGTTTATAGCCTTGCATTTACCATGTTTCTGAGTAAAATCCCAAAGTCCTTCAAACAAAAGAGGAAGCTTTCTTGGCTGCATGTGTCAGCAGACAGCTCAATATGTTGTTCATATTTTCTGAGTAAATGAGCAAGAGGATAACGTAGGGTAACACTGGCTAACACTCCTTGGTTCGACTTAATATCACAGTGAATAATTTCAGGGTGAATTTCTCATTTCCATATAAAGAAGGCTATTTCATTGATTGTGACCTCAACAGTTTGAAAGACCATATCCTCTAAAAAGCTATACTGAGGCTGAGCTTCAGCATGTGAATATTGCCACTGGCTGCTTGCCTTTTTTTTGGTTTTCTTTTTTTTCTTTTTTCTTTTTTCTTTTTTTTGGTTGTTGTTGTTCCTGTTTTGTTTTGTTCGTTGTTGTTGTTCAGTCTTAAATATCTATTTTCCTTCAAGGAAAAGAGCAATCTTCTGAAAAGTTAACGTTTGTTCTTAGTGGGTGTCAGAACCATTCTATTACAGAGTTAGTCATATCTCTACACCATGGAAGAGGCAACATATTCTTACAGTGCCCCTTAAACAGATCAGAAGGTAGATCATGAATTGAAAATATGTCAACAGTGTTCCACCCCATTCCTAAATAGGGCCTGCTTATATTATGCATCTTCAGTGTTGATTCCTTGCTTAGATACTGCATCAGTGTGAGCTCTGGGGTCTGTTGGAGGTGTAGAATACAAACCGACTCCATCTCTTCAGGGTGAAATCAGCATACGTGAGACTAGATATGCTTTAAACCACCAAGAAACACATCCTGAGTTGGAATTTTCTATGACACAATGGAGAGGCTTTGACATTACAATACAGCTGGCAGCAGAGGTGGAAAGCATGATCCCTAGGTTTTGGTGTAGTTTTACATTCTGTCCACCTCTCAGTGTAGATGTGGCCTTCACAGAGTCACAGTCCACCTCCCATGTGTCACTTGGCCAGGGACAGAAGTACTTAGTGTCAGAACTATGCCTCATGCAATGTAATTTCCTTGGTTTGCTGGAATACTTTGGTTAGCACAGCACCCAAGGAGGCAGAGGTCCTACTCTATCAGTTACCCACCTCACCCTATCCGCTGACCATCTGGTTTACTATTAGCCATAATCATTTTGTGTTGAGTCTGCTTAAAAGAAAAAAAATAATTCAAAATTACATTAGTTCCCTATTTTAGAAATTGGAAAGTTAACTGTCTTATTCTGTTGCTTTTCTGTGGCTGACAAAATATGGCTCAAATGGAAACATTCAGATAGTGCTGTATGTGGTATTTGGATTATTATCTCCTGCCTTTTCTAGACTCAGTTTGATATCAAGGTGTTTTAAAGCTGGATGAGCACACATGGAGCTCTCTTTGGAGCTTATGTTGGTTAATAGAAAGTCTCTTCAATACAATCATTTGTAGGGGATCTTATCTAAAGAGTTTCTGGACAACAAAGAAGGGCTATTTCAGAAAAAAGATAACCCTTATGACTTAAAAAAAAATCTATTAAATGAAAAATGCTCCATTCTAACAGTTTTATGATTGCTTCTTCTTGCTAAACTGTCACAAAGGGATCATTGGAGAAATATTATAGTTAGCAATGTAGGAAGCAAACCTGCAGTAAGTACCAGCTTAGTAAAAGTGACTGACACATTCAATACTATGAATGAGAGAGAAAGGTCATGATAGCATGATGAACTGGTCATAATCTATATAGTTTAATTGCTGCCTAGATAAACAAACTAGTTTTTCCAGATAGTGAAACTGTTCAATAAGTTTCAAGAGAATAAAGAATTAATTTAGTTACATCTACAATACTGAAAAAGTCATTACGTGGTCCAGTAATTTCTGTTCCAGGTTCCATGCTTTTGTATATGCGTACTCACCTGCCAGAATGTACTTGTTTGCTAGTAATCTGTAACATTATCTTATGTTAAAGTTATTCCTTTAGCATCACTTTAGCACCTGGCACTTTATTCTTAAGGACGTCTGTAACAGGGAAGGTGTGTAAGAATGGTGTTCAGGGTCAAATACAAAGGGCACTCCTTCAATGAACTTTGGAATTGGTCCCTGTTGTAATTTTTGATGTTCCACATTTCAAATCACTGAACATAATTTTTAGCAGTGACGAGTGCTCAGTGATCAGAAAGGGGTGCAGACCACACCTGAAGGGGAATGATGTGATCCAAGTTAGAAGTAATGCCATTGTCCAAATGTTTGTCTTTCATCTGTCTGTGCTATCAAAACCACAGGAAAAAAAATCTGCAGAAGGACTGAGACCTACAACAGATAATGAATGCAAAAGGTGATCAAAGATTCCTTTTGAACCTCTGAGCTTTTTAGCCACCTACTGAATAGAAAAGTTATCTTTTGGTTAGAGAACTATTAACATGTTCTGTCTGTCCTTTATCTTAATCTCTCTCTTCTTACTGCATTCCTTTAAAACCAATTATTTCTACTGTGTGCTATTACATAACTGTTTCTCTAGATTCCTCATTTACCTTGAGTTTGTACAGTCATCCAAATTAGTAGGAATATCACTATTGATTCGGAATACTACTACTGATTTCTATGACAGCTGAATTAGACAGCATTATTATAATGATTTTTCAGAAGTATGGGAGACATGAAAACATTTTCATCATATGAAGACTAAGAAAATGAGTTTCAGAAAAGTGTGACTGACATTCAACATACTTCTGAAATTTTCAAGACACCCAAGGTGCATGTAGGAGTGTGCCGGCTGTTTTACAATAACCATTAAAGGCATACTTAAATAAGTTTACATTTAATTTGTGAGGATACCCAGAGTATGCTCATATTTCAGATCAGGCTTTTGGAGTGGACATAAAGAAGTTTGCTGACACAACAAATTACTAATAAAAATAAATTAATTTAAAAATGAAAATGTTTTTGCATTTTCTGCATCATGACAGGCAGTCATACAGTAGGATCAGTAACTTTTCATACTAAAGGCTGCTGATTAATTTGTAGTTTTCATCTTTCTCTTCTTAATTAATGAGATGCACATATGGTCAACAAAACTGTCTGCTTCCCTTATGTCAATATGTGCAAAATGTTAATTTTAAGAAATGGATTTGTGTCCTTTGGAAAGTGAAGAGTTCATATTTTGCTTTATTTGCTGTTTTTTAAGCTCTTTTTTTAAACTGCTGTATCCTATGCATCATGAAAAACCCCAATTCTCTACTTATCAGTTCACTTTTCATCAAAAAATATGCTATAACTTTAGACCTTCTTAAATTAAATAAAATTCTCTGTCAGGAGTCAGAACTGGGTCAGACATCCAGAACACAGTGTATGTTTTATACACCTTTGGGCAATTTTTGGATGTATATATTGAACCCTTTTTTAATCTATTGAAAATATAGGGTAAGGGCATTAGTCAAGTTTGGCAAAGTTAACCTCATATAAACTTTTTTCTTTCTTTTAGTAGTCCATATTCTTGATAAAATAGACAACAGCAGTATCTTTTTGTTAACTGGTGTAGTTTACACTACAACTAATCTGGTTTACACTGAGTAAACATCTGATCTAAAGATTTTTAACACAAAAAATGTATATCAATTCTTTGATACCAACACAACACTTATATGTATCATGAGCAGTTTTTATAAAGCAACTAGCAAATCACGGGACCAGTTTTTTTTAAAAAAAGCATTTGAACAAATCCTTCTTACATGATATATTTATTTCATTATTTGTAAAGACAGTATCAAATATGGTATAATTGAAAAATACTAGCTGAATCACAGAATCAGAGAATCACAGAATGTTAGGGATTGGAAGGGACCTTGAAAGATCATCTAGTCCAATCCCCCCGTACAGAGCAGGAACACCTGGATGAGGTTACACAGGAAGGCATCCAGGCGGGCTTTGAATGTCTCCAGAGGAGGAGACTCCACAACCCCCCTGGGTAGCCTGTTCCAGTGTCCTGTTACCCTCACTGAAAAGGAGTTTCTTCTCAAATTTAAGTGGAACCTCTTGTGTTCCAGTTTGAACCCGTTACCCCTTGTCCTACCATTGGTTGTCACCGAAAAGAGCCTGGCTCCATCCTCCTGACACTCATCCTTTATGTATTTGTAAACATTAATAAGGTCACCCCTCAGTCTCCTCCAAGCTAAAGAGCCCCAGCTCCCTCAGTCTTTCCTCATGAGGGAGATGCTCCACTCCCTTAATCATCTTCATTGCCCTGCACTGGACTCTCTCCAGCAGTTCCCTGTCCTTCCAGAACTGAGGGGCCCAGAACTGGACACAATATTCCAGATATGGTCTCACCAGGGCAGAGTAGAGGGGAAGGAGACCCTCTCTCGACCTACTAATCACCCCCCTTCTGATACACCCCAGGATGCCATTGGCCTTCTTGGCCACAAGGGCACAGTGCTGGCTCATGGTCATCCTGCTGTTCACCAGGACCCCCAGGTCCCTTTCCCCTACACTGCTCTCTAATAGGTCGTTCCCCAACTTACACTGGAACCTGGGATTGTTCCTGCCCGGATGCAATACTCTACACTTTCCCTTGTTATATTTCATTAAATTTTTCCCTGCCCAACTCTCCAGCCTGTCCAGGTCCCGCTGGATGGCAGCACAGCCTTCTGGCGTGTCAGCCACTCCTCCCAGCTTGGTGTCATCAGCAGACCTGCTGATAGTACACTCTATTCCCTTGTCCAAATCCTTGACGAATATATTGAATAATATTGGCCCCAGTACTGACCCCTGAGGCACTCCACCAGATACAGGCCTCCAACTGGACTCTGCCCCATTGACCACAACTCTCTGGCTTCTTCCCTTCAGCCAGTTCACAGTCCACCTCATTACCCGATCATCCAGACCACACTCCCTCAGTTTAGCTATAAGGATGTTGTGGGAGACTGTGTCAAATGCCTTACTGAAGTCGAGGTAGAGAATCATTCTATTTGTTCTCCCATCAATCAAAGCTAATATTCTACTTTATTCTACTAAGGAAGATTTAATTTTACTTTAACTTAAAAAGACAGAGTGGAACTACTAAACAGCCAATTAAGTGAGAAGCAAAAAATATACCAGGTTATATAGATTATAGCAGTAAAGATCAAATTTAAGATTTAAGATTTCTTAGTCATTTAAGCTTACCTCTTCAGATCCGGAGCCAAAAATCAGCAGGTCAAAAGGTATTGCAGCTACCATGTCAATTAGGAACCAGCCTTTGAAGTAGTGAATTGCTATTTTTGCTGGATCACTTACCACTTCTTCATTCTGGTTTACGTAAGTTGTTCTGAAGTTTATTAGAATGTCAATGATAAACATAATGTCCACAATTAAGTCTACAACATTCAATGGGCTGCAAGAATATCCACACTCTCTTCTCTTCCGTTCCTCACTATCATTCAGAAGGAAGGCAGCAGAGTAAGGGGTGAATATGGCGGTGTATATTACCAGTAACAAAATGAGCCAGTCCCAGACAGCTTTGAAAGGACTGTAGTGCAATATGGTTAACTTGTTGATGCGAGGTGTTTGGAGTTTATATTCTGGCAAAACATCAGCCCCTAAGGATAAAACCTGGAACAAGAAAAATACCATGTCAATAATCAGGCAGTGTATTCCTACTTTCAGTAAACTTAGAAAATACAGGACAAACTTTGTTGTAACTTTGCTGTAACTTTAAGAATTAAGATTCAATTAGTTGGTCTTTAGGCAAACTAAATTTCTGTGAAATTCAGAATCTCTGCCAGGTCAAATAAATTCCTTGACAATTTCATACAGTAGGTTGATTCTTGTTCCCTATAGCAACCATTAAGTGGCATATCTGGCCCATAAAATCTGCATAATCAAACACATAATCATATTAATTTATCCACCACATGGCAACCTTGCCAGACTGTTCATGGCCAGTGAATGACTTCTATTGCAGTGATATTGTATTCTTCTCCGAAAGTAAATCTATTATCGTCGTCTTAAATTCACTACAAAAGAATCTATGCTAATCAGAAAATATTTAGGCGGTCAGAAATAAGACAGTTAGAGAAGGGCCTGTGAGTGTCCTTGACAGCTATCTGCACTTTGAGTTTTGCGGTGTGGAAAACTTTCATGCACAGACAAATTTCACTGAGGTTGTGTGACAAAGAAGAATACCACTGAAATTTTGCCTTTTGCTCCACTTCTACTTTTGTCAATGCCTAAAGCTTGTTATAATTCTTTTAAAAGAATGGATTTTTTTTTATCTGTTAGTGTTATCTAAGTTGGATTTCAATTTTATTTGGAAGAGATTATGTTTGTATGCACTGCTTGATTTGCTGGCTCTAGAAGCTGTTTGCTTTGTTGCAAAGAAGCAGCATAGTGTGGAATCAGATAAAACAAATTTCCTCCAGTCTGACTGAACTCTGACATGAAGGAACAAAACCTTTAAGGATAAGAAGGTAAATTACATTTTTGTCCTTATTCAGTGGTTGGTGTAGTTATAGAGACTGTCAGCAATGATGTTAATTATTGCCTTCTGTGCTGCAAGTGCTCTCCAAGTCCTGTGAGGCTCAGACCACCGCTTCATTTTACACAGACCAATGAACAAACATCAGATGGTGACAACCTTCAGTTACTACCCATTTGGGCAAGTGACATATTCAAGAAATTTTGTACCCATTTTCCACCAGTTACTTCTACTTATTCTTTATCCTCCCTGCTAATTAAAAACAAAGCTGTTCAGAAAATCAGATCTCTGAAAAGTAATTAAAATGAATAATTATACTGAAATGAAATTATGACTAGAAGGAGAAATATCTTGTCAGCAACATTGTCAGCTTCTGTTTGCTTTTTGTTTAGCAGTAAGTAGTTTGGGATATGAGATTTCATCTTTTCAAGATTGAGGAATTTAATGCTCCTCAAACATAATCTTACAAGATTAGAAGGGTCAGCATGCTCCTTTCTGTTTAACTTTCTAGCAGCAAGTGCAGTGTAAACCTTAGATCCTAACCATAGCAATCTAAGTGGCACTTCTTATTCAGTGTAGTTCTACTCTGAAAATGTTGTGAGAACTCCAGGGTTGATAGCCACTCTTCTCCTTTGGACTGTGAACAAAGAAACTATTAAGCCACCCAAAAGATTATATGGTACCTTCAAGCAGCCATTAAGCACCATGCTGAGGTGATGGTAGAGGCTGTTCATCTCTTTTTTATTTTGTAACTGGGACTTGCACTTAGCTGATGGTGCCAGCTATTTTTTATGCATTGAACACACTAGCTGACAGCAAGCTGAAGCACAGGCATTGCTTAGTCTCTTAAACAGTCTGAATACTTTCAGACCCTCACCTGTGAGTTGACAAGAATGTTTCCTAGTATTTGAGATCAGTGTGAGTATATGTGGCAAGGGACCTACTATTTATAAAATTTATATCAGTGTTCTCCTGCTGGATTTTCAGACAATGAAGAAAATGCATTAGACAACAAGAACAATAAAGCTTACTTGACATGTTTCTTGCAGTTGCTTTAAAATCCAGCCAGTGTGTTTCACTTCAGAACAACACATAATGTTGGACTTGCCTGAAATCTGGCTCCTATTCTCATTTTAGTTACATTTATTCCTGGGTTGGTTTAGACAGTTAGATGAAACTGAAGAGTAGGGGGGAAAAAAAAAAAGCCCAATTGGGCAAAATGAAGGAACAACACTATAAAAGTGATCATAGCGGAAATGGATCCACCTTTCATAGAGACAAACAGGAGAGGCTGACTGACAGTTTCACATTTCTTCATTGCTTACTCCCACGCAACTAGAAGTGAAAAAAACCCACTTATGTAACTATTTTTGTTTGTTGCATCAAGAAAAAGATGTGATTTTGTTGCACAAATAAAAGAATCACAGTTGCATACACCTAAAAAAGAGAAAACACATTATTTGGTTTCATGTTAGCACTTTCAACAGAGGCTGAATATAAGGTGCATTTATCCTTTTGCTGTTGTGTGACATCCTTGCAAGGCTTGGGTTCTGGTGTTGGACAGTCTTGGCCATCTTGGCTAGATGGAAGACTTCAGTGTACTTAGCAATCCACTCTAAAGACCTTTACTATTTCCACTTTCCTAAAATAGATGTTGAAAAATTCACTGTTAGTGAAAAGACATTTCATTAACTTTTCTCTTCTGGACAGTGAAACTTTCCTTATAGTTTGGACTATAAAACAGGTGGTTTAGGGAATGAAATGTTTTTAAGAATAAGGAGCAGCACTGGGAAAAGACAGAAGCATTGCAGTGTTATAAGTCTCTGAACACTGGAACACGACATGATGAGAAAGCCAAACATCCTGGCATCTTACTGAAGAGAAAACTATAATGCTAAGTAGCAAAAGTCGTTCTAGCCACAATGGGTTTTCTCTTAGTAAATGTTAGGGTTATTCAACCTTGATGAAATACCGTCTCACACTGGTTTTCTTGATCAAAGCAGGAACGTATTTTAACTGGTGTGTTTTACAAGCAGTATTACATGGTAAGATTCATTCTATTTATAATGAGGACATTTCAAAATTAAATAAACCGTATTGTATTTTGCCTTTCAGTAAAGAACCCTGATTCAAAATTCAACTTTTCCTGTGTGTTCCTATTTATCCCATTCACTCTTAAACCAGTGCTGCTGCAAGTTAGAAGACTCTCCATTCAAACACAGTTTTTGACTCTGAGAATCTTACTTCAGGTGTTTCACACAGATAGGGGTGGTGAACATCTTTTGCTCTTTTTGGTTCATGTGCTCACTTTCCAAGATCACAAGTTCAAGTTACAATAGAAGGGCTCAATCAGATACCCAGAAAAATATGGAGTGAGATCAACGTACCTGTCATAAACTCATACAGTTTTAGACAGATTTATCTTTCTAAAGTGTTTGGTAGCTTTTAGTTTCTCAAAGATATGAGTAGTTAACTGAAACTGAAAGAAAAGATACTTAAGAAGAATGGAACTTTATTAATGGCTGCTATTCTGCTAAGCAGGAGAAAAGAAGTGCATGTACCAGAGGTGCTATCAAGTGACAATTAATTAAGAAAAGGATTCAGTAAGCCTTTATCACATTAAATTGGGTTACACTGTCTGTGGTGCTACTTTATTTTTGACAGTTCTAACATCTTTCTCCTCAAGAAAACCTGTCTGGTACTGGGTAACATTTCTGCTCTATGTTGTGTTCAAAAGACCTTGTTTTGCATAGTGTTTCTTGGTGGAGTTTCAGAGAGACAAACTGGGCTGATGTGCTTTGCAGCACATTGGCTGTATGCTTCAGTGGATAACTGGTTTGTGGAGGGGACTCTTGTTACAGGCTCTGCAGCACCACGTGCAGGAGAAGTGTTTGACACTTCTTGGAGAGCATGGAATATGTAGGCAAAACACTAGGCAAGATATTGGAGGATCTAGGAATTATACGCTGATCTCTGCCACTGAGTTTCTCAGTGATCTTAGGTGAGCTGACATTTAACCTCTCTAAATTCTGTTAAGTAGAGAGAATAATGTTTACCTACTAAGCTGAAAGCATTTTGCAAAGGATAATGAGTTGAAAGCATTTATAGAAACTGTTACACAATAGCAATGAGTTATCGTCATTCTTACTCCTCTAAATATAGTTGATTGTTTTTATTTTTAAGATTAATTTACACAAATATTTGTCCTCTTCTCCTTTATAGCTTAATGGGGACATTTTCAGTTTATTTTTATTTCTTGCATGAAAACACTTAATTTTTGCTATCTATTATGCAAACTGCAGAGTTTCAAGAGACTCTGAGAGACCAGTATTGCTAGGTAACACATGTATATTCATAAGTTTTGTTCTGAGGCATTTTCAGTCTAAATTTATTAATGAATTCAAATGCATACAGTAAAAGCCGAAGAACTGGAAACAAAGTGAAGACACATCATAGCGTATTAATAAATCGTAACAGAAATAATAAATGATAAGACATCTGTTATGAATACCACCATGAATTGTTAAAGAAATACTTCTGTCAAACCACTGCATGGATTTACAGTCTTTTTTCCCGGCTGTTGTAGCACTGCATGAGAGCACATGCGGGGTAGGGTTACATTCTACACCATGGCCCTTCAAGCAACTGTAGAGCTGTGTAAAGCACATGAACATGGAGAACAACCAGAAAGCATGCCTGATGCTTGCAAGAAGTGCTGGACTCATTCTGCGAGCTTACTGAGATTGCACGGACCAGATTCTAGAAGTAACTTATTTGGAAAGATTGGACTGTTTGCACTGATTTTTGTGCTGCATGTTTCCCAACAAACAGCGGATATGTGATTCATATACACTCACACAAACAATATGTAGCATATTCACAATCTAGGTGAGACCTTTTAGCATGGAAAAAAATACTGCATATCTGGAAAATTTGAACAAAGAACAGTATTTCCTGTTGGAAATATTAGAGATATACAGGGTGTGGAGAAACACAACAGTTGCAAGGTAGATGGATAATCAGCATATCTATGCAAAGGGTAGATGTGGAAGTTTGATGTATGCAAAGCTCAATAAATTAGCTTTCCAGAAAGATACTTTCCTATATTTTATGATGAAGTGCGTCACACATGAACTGTATATTTAAATGTAGTAATACTCAGTACTAAATACTGATTTCTCTCCACTGCTTTTGCCACAGATGAAATAAAGTTTGCACTAACAAGATTAGCTCTTGCATAGCACCTTTCATGTCAAGAGAATTTCACAAACATTTAATAAAGCTAAAACTGTAAATATAATCCCAAATTACTTGGAGATTTTAAAATAAACATTTATCTCACCCATAAAACTTCTTGTGTAAAACTATGGAAGATTCTACCAGTCCTCTCACCGAAATAAAATGTTAAAATGATTTATTTATAGGAAATAGTATCTGACATGTAAAAATATTATTTTTGCCAATATCTTACTGGGCTCAGTCCAACACTAGTTGGGTAGGCCTGACAGATAAATGGATGATCATTCCTGAAACTTTAAGTCAGGGAAGCTGCAGCAAAACTAGCAACATGTCAGGTCCTTGTATGCTGAGAGACTCGAGTATTATGAGTAGAGACTGAAGAAACTTTAAAACTTCTCATTGCATGAAGCGTATTCAGCAGCTAAGATACGTACATGAAAACATAAACTTGATAATGGAATCAGGACAATTCTATTATAGACATTATTGTAGCTGGTAAAAAATAAGGAAGGAATTCATCAGAATGTTTCAAAGTGGAATCAGAAAACCAAAACCTTTCATACTCATTATCTGAGTGTAAAAGTGGAAGGGGACTACACTAATGAAATGTAAAGCACATTCTGTTTTCTCAAAGAACATAGGCAAGTGACATGAGCACATTCATATCTTTCTCATTTTTATAGGAGGTTTCCATAGATTATATAGGCTGAATTAATTGCAGTGACCTCTAATTAATTTCACAAAAAATTGAAAAGCTATTTGGAATAAAGATTTTTTCCAGCAGCATTTTTAACTCTGTGCAAGTTTATTGTTGGTGAGTAGGAAATCAAGGAAGGTAGCATCTCCTAAGTTCAAGTAAAGGTAAATTACTATTCCTATTTGCTCTCTGATGCAGCTCCTGGTGCAGAGTTAACACTGCCAATATTATCCAAGCCCCCTAGAATCTCTTCGTTTTAACACATAGTTTTGAACTCATTTTCAGATCTTTATTAACAAGTCCAATGACAGCACTGAACAAGAAAAACTGGGAAAACAAAAATGAGAAATGTGAAACAGATACAAAAACTAAAGCCAAATTCCTGTAATAATTAAGCCTTTTTATCATGACCATAGACCTTAAATCTGAATGACAGCACAGTTCATAAAAGGAAGTAGTATTACTTCAGCTTTAAAAGAGGGTATGATTTTGCATTGGAGATTTTATTAGATTCGTGGAACTCTGATCTCACGGTATAACCTCTCCTGGCTCTTTTTTTCTCCTGTGTTTTACTTCTACTGAAGCTACCAATGAATAACTAGTAAGGACATCTCTTCCCTTTTGTTCCTTATTCACACCATTACCATGAGACCCCTACAGACTGGACCTCCTAAAGAGATCTCTGAACCTAAACCAACCTAAAAATAAAACAAGTGTTACTGAGCAAATGGAAGTTATATCAATATTTGCTCCCTGATGGTAGGCATTACATAATTCACCAGAAGACTACAACGGTCTTTCATATATCAGACATCTTGATGATCACCTTCTTGATGCTGACAGGAACAACTAATAAGTATTGAAAGAAAGCTGATATGATTTTAATTTAGTGTGCCATCCAAACACATATATTGCTTTCACATATCACCATTAAAAGGTTTTTTTACATGTAAAATATATTTTTACATGTGTTTCAAAGGGTAGTTATTAAAGACCATCTTCTTAACCAATAAATACTAATGGTGTCAATACTTGTCTTCCCACTTTACTCTTGTCTGTATTAAATACTTTAAAATTATATAGTATAATTTGTATATAATGCTGATAATTAACTTTCTGCATCAGACAGTTTTAAGTATACCCATGAGGTCATATAACACAGTGTTTTAATGGCCTCTGTATTTTTAAGTTAAGCTTTCTGTAAACAAAATCTGCTGCTGTGTGAAAATATTACTTGTCCTTATCTGTCCTATATGTTTCCAATTTGGGACTTCAGATACAAGAGGATATAAACCTTACTTATTTAAACAATGGGCTCAATATTTCTTTGTTTGCAGGGTCAGGAATAGTACAGTAGAGTTGTTTCTGGTTTTGTTTTTGCTTTTGCTTTTGTTTCTGTTTTTGATTTGTGAACTGTGTCCACCAAGTGTAATTTTAAGGTAGGCATTGAAACAGCATTTTTGTTATTAATGGCTGAACCTGAAAAACTCAAAGGTTATCTGAGTGTATTCGAATCTTTTTTTTTCTTTTTTTTTTTTTTCCAGAAGTCAATCTGCCACTTTTTGTGTGAGTTGAAGACCGAGTTTGTGGCATTCTCAACCTAACTGAAATGCAGAAACACTGGAAAGGTTTTTGGATATCCAGTAAATGAACATTCTGGTGGAGCTACAATTTGGTAGGCAATGCGATAGTGTGAAAGAAGAAAAAAACGGGTAAGTTTTAAGCAGTATTTGGAACCTATTTCATCTGGAGTTAAGTGATTTTTCTGATAAATGTCAAAAAATCAGTGAAGTTGAACATTATTTCTATTTGATGTTGTTAAAATTGAAGAAAAAGAATAATTCTGAGACATAATCTCTTAATATATCCACAAAGAATAGGGATTGACATTGATTTACAAAGGTCTTTTGCACCTGTGAGAGTAACAATGCTGCTGCGACTGCTGAAGTTACCTTGGCTGAATTTTTCTTTGTCTGCCTTAGGTAGTTTAGTTACAATTCCATCTTTGAGGTTTTTGAAATGGATTCACTGGTACAGGTGAATATTTTGCTGCCTGCATGCCTGCTTTCTGGTGCTTTGATTCCTCTTTAATCTCTTGCACTGTAATGTGTACAATTTACATAGCTGAAGCTGCAAGCCTTTTCAGATGGAAAGATTGTAATCTCAAGCCTACCTCAAAATACCTGCTTCAAATTGCTTGTTCCCTCAATGAGAGGAGAAAAATACTGTTTTCCAGACTTTGCAGGGAAGGCTTGTGAAAAACAACACCGACGAAGTAATATGCTGCCAACAGGGTTTTACATGGCTCTTTACTGTCCCTGTTAGCTGAAGTTTTAACTTTAAAGTCATCTGTAGCTTCCATGTCAACGGCACCATGATAGCAAGTTGCATTTGAGCTGGAAATGGAAAGTATTTTAGAGGACGCTTTTAAAAAATTATACAAATATATGAATCAGAGTGTGTAACTGTAAAACGAAGTATATATATAAGAATCGGCCTGAACAGCAGCAAACCTTCTACTTGATGACTCTCCTGTGTATCAGAGATCTGTATTTTAGTATTTTTAGAGTTAAAAATAATCTCTGCTTATCTCTCTCCTTTATTCTCCATAGTTGCTATTTAGGGCTGTCATTAAAATACATTTCATTATACTCATGAGCATGATGAGAGTAATAATGATATTGTACATCATGTCATCTAAAACATACGATGAAACAAAGAACGAATTTAATATCTGATCCCATGGCTGGACCCTACACCCATATAGTATATGTATCGATCAATGACATGGCTCATCTGCATACAGTGATTGAGTTGATGCCTTGAAATTGTAGCAGCTGGACTGAACAATTACTGAGGTCTCACTAGTGCTTGCACTGTATAAAGGCAATGATATCCATGAACACTGAAACCTCCAGAAATGTAGTGGTACATTGAAGAACTCGACCAATACTGCAATACAAAGCGAAGAGGTAGGCCTTATTATCAAGTAATTTGACCTTCCATATGAAGAGATTTACAAAACTCTTCTTGGTCTTCAAGATTTACAAAGGTTCCTCAAGAAACGTCATCCAATTAGTCTCCATTTGATAGGGCAGCATCCTTCCTTCCTTGGTGGTGATGTAAACTTTCAAATCTCACTTGGATTTGAGAGCACTGGGACTTCCTGGGAGTGCTGACCACCTTACAGGACAGAGGCCATGAAGTGCCACATTTTTATGAGACTATCAAATAATCAGGTAAATCTATTCAGCTAAGGATATTTAAATACACAGTAAACCAAAATCTTCAAATTGTCGAGGAAAATTATGTATGCCATGAGATTAAAGCAGTAGAACAACCTTCGTCTGATGTTTGTTCAGTAAAATTGTGCAGGTTTTATGGAAATAATATTCTGTGGATGTTACTTTCAAACAAAATTGCCTCACCAAACTTCAGTACGTGTAATAATTTAAAACTCACTATCACTAACCTATCATTTATTTCCTTGTGAAGACTGATGTTAAAAGAGAGGAAGTATTTTAATGGTTCATTTCCCAGCCATTATTTTCCATGAAAAAATTGAGAAATGGCTGATAGATCTTAAACCTCAAGAGCGTCTTCCTGCCAGTCAGTATGTAATTAGTTTCATAGTAGTGGGTAATGCATCATCAGAGTAACACTTAGAAGCACACATATTTACTTGAGTGTGCTTTACTGAACTTTAAATCTTAAATTAGTGATATGCAGACTATCAAAGAAGGAGATATTAACAGCTGACTATTTTTAGAAAATGATAATGCCAGAATATGTATTAAAAGTTGTGTAACCCTCTTCTTTAAAAATTCACTAACAGGTATTATTCCAGAAGACAGAAAATGTTATCCCTCAAGATGCTAAAGAGTTTATGAGTTATTCATCGCTCTTCTGGCAACACTGAACTGCTAACAAGCATTTATATGTCTGATAACAATACATCAAGGGTTGCATTTGTAATAAGGGCTTAAATCATTGCTGTTGTTTCCAGTCACCTAAAAGATATTTTCTGTCATTTGTTCATGGCATGACAACAAAGTAAATTTTGTGCTTATTGATGTTATCTTGTCTTCCTCACAATATTTATGAAAAAAGTATCTTTCATTATTATCCATTTAGATTATTTTGTTAGCTGCCAAGCATCTTGATGAAGCTAAAAAAGGGCATAAAGCTGTAAGAGAATATCTGAAGTGCATGGAGTGAAAATGAAGAAACTATGGCCATAGTTTCATTCAATGATTACAGTACGTACTGTCATAAGTGAAGAAGAAAGTGAGAAAATACACTTATGCATTTTTATATTTGTTTAACTGTTACTTTCATGACAAATATTTTTTCCATAATCAGCAAAATAAGCAAACTTTGGTTTCTAGAAAATTTGCATTTTGTAAATAGACCCCTGCTTAAAAAGGTGTGAACTGCAATTTAAACTGCTCTGGTAGCTGAGGAAAAGCTAAATTTAGAAATGCCTTTCTCCCCTGTGGCTCTCCAGTGTTTATGCCTAATGAGCATATGCCAACCCGATTCACTTAAAGGAAACATTAAGTCTTAGCATTTTGCCCAGGTCCTTCTCTTCACACCACTTGTAGGAAAGTTTAGTGCATTGCCCAACCTTCTACCCAAATTGGTCAGTAACATTCCAACCAAAAAATCATTTGGCAAGGGGAGATGGAACAGATTGCATACACGTGTACACACAATGTGATGATACAAATCACATTTCACTAGCAAAACTATTCAATTCATACTGGTTAAGCAGAGACAAAGAGTGGAATTGTGACCGTGGAAAACTGAGAAGAAAAACTTGCCTTTTCTCAATCAGGAGCTGGATCTTACATTAGACATTTATCCTTTTTTTTCCGATGTAAAAATATTTTTTTTTTTTCTGGGAAATTGTGGCAAGACATGGTAGGACCTTCATGGTGATTCTTCACTATCTACTCTGGTACTCTAAGAGAAATGTTGTGATAACACAGCATCACTGAGCCAAAAATAACTTCTTGAGAAGCTCTAGCTCACCTGTGTTCAGGAGAGAATAGGTACAGTTATTTATGGTTTTAACCAGGAACATATGGGAATCTTTTTGATACTATGACTGATCGCATGTATGACTGCAGGCATCAAAAGCTCAATCCAGTGGAAATAATGCCTAGGATAGAAACCTGACTGTAAGTTTTAATGTTCTTAATATTAGTGTTTTCTAGATACATTGACTAATTTATCACACTGTGTAAACTACAGAATAGGTCATTTACCATTGCAGCTTCCTTAACTTACTTTATATTGTAAGTGTAAAGAAGAGAGAAAATAGAGAGCATAATATATCTGGAAATTATGATCCTATAAAAAGCTTACTTTTCAAGCTTTGTTTGAAAACCCGGAAAGAAGCTGCAGTCTGCATGCTATCCTAACAAAATAAATCAAAATAAATTACTTGCCCTCTAACAAGTTCTACAGGATGACCATGAGCTGCAGACACTGATTTCTTGCTCTCTTCCAAACGCAGCGACTAACATCATTAGGGACTAACCTGCAGCAAAAGATGTTACTCTTCTTCAGTTATAGTCTTCTGTTGTTAACCCACCTACAAACCTAGTGAAATTCTGAACAGAACAGATCGGTACAGATGTAAGATCACACCATACAGCAGGTTTTTGTTTCAAAAGAGAGTAGGTTTCTTCATAATTAATAGAATTAATTTAGAAAGTGGAACATTTTCAAAGAAGATGGATACTTAGATTAGAAAAAAAAAAGCAAAGCTGTGAAATGAAGAACTTTTCTTCCCATTTAATAAATGTTTCTCATTTATTAGTAGTAGTATTCTGTACAGGCTGTCTGGAGCTGAACATAGCCTCTCATGCCAGCATCCAAGATACTAAATGAAAAGTAGTTACTGCATTTTTCATGTTTAAAAAGTGATGTCTGAATGTAAAATTGACAACTCTTTGAATAAAAAACTTATGCTTGAAAATACACCGACAGTACCTTAAAGACAATTCCACCATGTACTACAATGAAAGATTTGTTCAACTATGGAACAAAACCAGACTTATATAAGATTAATCTAATACAAAGCCACCCTGATATCAAGAAGAAAACCCTCTTTGAGTTCTCTATGTACTATGAATATCAATTAAATATTCATGCAATTTAGGTACTTTTTTTTTCAGATAGATTTGATTTCTATAATGTGTTTCTACACTCCAGATGGCCTGAACTAGCCACTTCTAGAAAATATTTTCTAGACATTTTTGTTGTGCAATGCTCATTAAAAGTGCTGTGTTAAAAGGGAAAATTGTTATTTGCGAGAAATTAATATTAAATTGTTAGCTTCACATACCTGCAGTTTTTGTCTGATGAAACTGATTCTCAATGGGGCTGAATATGTAATTTCAGATAAATGCCAAGTATTAGCTGCCCAGGTATTTTGTGGCTGGATCCAACATCAGTACTGCAGTGCGTATATGTGAGGTATCTGGCACTAGAACAGAGCTCAGAATTCAGAGCGTTTGAGGGTAAGGGCACTCAGACAGGGAGAAAGGGAGTCCTGAGTCCCTGGTGCTCAGGGCTATTTCTGTGGATTTTTTAACAGATGGTCATTTATGTAAGATAAGTAATGGGCAAAATACTCTGGGACTGCAACCCAGGACTGCCTCTTTCTAAGTTAGTAGCCTAAATGTTAGCCGCACCAGCAGTGCTTTTTGTAAAATGTCAGCTCTTGCTGGCCCATGAGATCCACAGCTTTCTGCCCTCTTCCCTCCCTCTTTCCACACACCAGCTGCTATTGCTGTCTGTTGCTGGGTGTTTTCTCCAGGAAAATACATGCTTATGCTGACTTAAACATAGAAACGGTTTCTTGAGTTAACATGGTAACCACCTGACCCTGATAATACTTGGAAGTTATGCTGTTTTGAGTAGGATGTTGACTAGAAGGCCTCTAGAGGTCTCTTCCACACTACCTTTTTGTATGGTTCTAAGGTTACATAAAAGAGAAGACTCTGACTCCTTCAGTGGCTGTTTTAAGGCAGCTCTAACTGCATGTGTGAAAGGTATTATTTCAGGCTGTGCATGTCAAGTGGATGGGAAGACTCTTGCCAGTTCTCTGGATTTCAGTGGGGCTTGACAGGGGCTAAGCAGGGCCTTGACTTCTTGTAGTTTACGGTGGAACAGTTCTGGTGGGTGTCAAAACTGTTGGTTTTAACTGAGTAACCTACCAAGTTTTGAAACTTCCAAGGTCAATCCACTATGAAGTGGAAGTTTGGGGGGTTAGAGCTCTAGTCTAGATAAATGAGGTTTGCCTCAGTGCCGCCTACCCCTTAGTTTTGATCAGTTTCAGTTTTACTTGTTTGCTAGGGCATTAGTTCTTACACCTTTGACAAATTCATCAGACTAATTATTTTCAGAACAAAATACAATGAAGCCTGAAAGCCTGTGTCTGCCTATTTTCCTGTATATATTAGTATCAAAACAAGAATGTTGCTTTGGAAAAAGATCTAGTATAAAAAAATTTAATATGCTCCATTCCATGTTAGCATCAAAGAACAGATGACTGAGTATTTGGTTCAAAGCTGAAAAAACAAAAAGATCATACAAAACATTGATTAGTCAGAACTGCAACTCATAGAAGAAACTGGATAGTTTTTCCAAACTCAGCAAAATCAGGCAATCCCTTTCTCAGAAAAGTAGATCTTGGGGGAAGGACATGGACTAATTATGGATGCATCCAGGTTATGTGCTTCAAAGCAGATGGGCTTTCCGACTGCTCCATTTCTACCATATGTTTTGAAATGTTCTCAAAACACTGCAACAGTTCAGATGTCTTAGGCCATTCAGCTGCCACAAAGAGAAGAGGCTCTACCGAAGGGAAGGAATATTTTATCTTTCACAGTGGCTGTGAAGCTCTAAGTATATTGGCCAGTTCATTATGTGATGTAACAACAAGCAATTCCAAAGAAAATGCTGTGTCTTCTGAAATTGATGAAAACAGTGGGCTTTTTTTTCCTGCTTCCACATACTTTGTATGACTATTTCCTCTGCTGCAAAAGAGCCCACTCTCCAGTTTTGGTGATATCTTTGCACAGGTATAAATAACGACCCTGAGATTCAGGTATATTTATTGGTTTTGCAGTCACCATGATCTCTACTTCTTTTCACACACAGGTGCGTCACACCTTCTAAATGATGATGAAATTAGACACATTTATACTATTTCTATAATTACATCAATAGCATTTATGAGGCCTAATGAAAAGATGATATTTTCTTGCATGAACGTGCTAAGTATGATTGTAAACAAAGATAACAATTCCTGTATAAGCTGTGTCAATTGATCATTGAGAGCGGGAATAGCAAATAATAGAAGAATCTCACTTCATCAGAAACCAATAGTTTCAACTTTCCATACCATAACTTGGGAATGTTGGCTCTGCTTACCCCCTGATTTCATTTTCAATTGCTTTGCTGTGTAATTGGAAGACCTATCAAAATTGTTTCCCCTTAATTCAGAATTTCCTGCTTTATGTTAGCTTTAATTCCAAAATGAACAGCATTCAAATGTTGTGTGTATGTGAGTTATTGCATGATGTTGTAAACAGCGCAGTGCATCAGCTGAATCAAACTGCTGAAAATGTATAGCTCAATAATTTGGTTTATTTTTAGGCCTTATATTGCCCCTCTCTGTCCTGGATGCTGCTAGTCTTCTCTTAGCCTGAAGGTCAGTTTGAAGTCCGGATCGTATAATGGTTCTTTTTATATCAACATCTGAGATTGCCCTTGGGGGATATTGTTACTTAGTTCCTAATCTTTTGGGGGTGACAGAATAGAATCTGGCCAAATTACAGAAACATGCAGTGAAACTACAAGGTCTCTCACTTCATATGTGACATCCCCTTCAGTGAGAGCTCCGCTGTTAGAAGAGGTGTGGGTGTTCAGCATGTTTGCAAATTGGGTTACAGTCTTCCAATCAAATGTGTAGCCTGTCAAGGCACATATTTATCATTTGATCAGCCATATAACTGGTTTTGGTGTATATATTTCCTACAGGATTATTTATAAAAAGTTTAGAGATCATGGAGTTTTACCTTCCTGTAAGTCAGTTATTGAGACAAATAACAAACAAGAGGTATATATTGGGTCTTTCAACCACATGCTATGTCTCAATGGACTGTTGAATTTCAAGGGGAGCAATAATCTCTGAATATTAATGATCAGTGGCCACAAAACAGTTTTTCTTAGACAACATGATAAAGAGAGGTTTTGTTGCTAGTGTTGATCTATGGGTATTCAGGAATTTTCACTTTTCTTTGAAAATAAGCACAGGTACTGACTATTCTCATCTTCACGCTGCTGAGCCTGTTCACAACAGAGTTCACAGTTTTGGAGCCATATGTGGGAACTGGATATGTAAGAAGATTTAAATGAAATCTGTATTTAAACGAAAAATAAAATCACTTCTTGTTGCATCTCTACATGCTGTAATTTCAAGGCCAGAAGTCTACTTTACAAATTTGTCAAAAATGTTCAGGGGCGGTTGTCAAATATTTTGCCCCATTGCTTTCTTCAATAAAAATCTACTGCTTATGCCTCTGGGAAGACTTGTCGTTTTCTAACAATCAGTGGCAGGGCCCCAACTGAACCTGTCAGTGCAAAAGAGTGCAGAAATTGGACTGTCCATCTGAACAGACTGTAGAAAAAAAAGAGTAAAGAAAAAAAAGTTGAGACTTTTATAGAAGAGAGTCTAGCTTAGTACATCTGGAAATTATAATGTGGAACATTAAAAAAAGAACCTTTAGGAAAGTGGAATGTAAATGTAAATTTAAATGTAGTGACAAATACCTACATGGGGATATGACAATGTCGACATTTCAATAAGGTATATCTGGCAGCTACTACTGGACTATTTCTCTCAGTAAAACTCAATGTTATGTAGAAACAGGCATCCAGAAGAAGTTACGTTGATCTGCATTACATAAGGAGTCTTGTCAGCGAAGACCCAGGTGAAAGGCTGAAAGATTGGGACTTATTCAGGACTATCACATGTGCAGCACTTCACTACAAGCTGTATCTTGAAGTAATATTCATGATAAGTAGTAAGACAATATTTTAAGGGTCTTTGCAGTAGAATTTATAATCTAATTCTTTTTGGAGAGATTAATTTATTTGTATTAGTTAAAAGGCAAGATGCTGAGGATTTGTTTGGTTTTTTAGTAAGTTTTGTACCAAAATCTTGTTTTCTCCACCTGCATTTTGAAGTTCATATTTTGCACTCAAAGTATCAACCACTGTCCCACAAGATTTTATGTTCCTTCTGAAATTATTTTCTAAACTGTATTCTCCTGTCTGCTTCTAGTTTATTCCGCTAGAATCTTATTGCTAAGGCATCTCCTCTTGAAATGATTTCTGAATGTGTATCACTTCCTCTAAACACAATGGCCATTACTTTTTTGTTCTTCCTCCACCTTGTAAAGGCAGACAAACCATCCCCTCCTTTTTTGCTGTCTTCACTACCTGAATTACTTCTCCAGCTTGCGGATCTGGTAGGAGGCATACAAATGTTGTTTCTGGAAAGAAGAACTTGTTCTTGTATCCTATGATGCCGATACTCAGTTTGATATTATTAATGCATGAGAGAGGATCCAGAATGCAGCAATTCAACTGTGAGGCTCACTGATACCTTAGTGTGGCACATATCAGAGTCCATGTCTCTATATTCTGAGCTGCACAGTGAGAGGAGCCACAGTAGTGAAAACGTCAGGTCAAAGCAGCATCAAACTTCTCAGTAAAATTGAGGAAAAGAAAGGGAGACACACAATGAAGACTACAAAGAGAGAAATGGATAGATGTTTGAGTGGTGCAATATGTAACTGGAACTGGCCTTCCATGTCAACAAGTCCTGCAATCCCAGAAAAGCATATCATGTTATCTATCTCTTAAACGCATTTCTCAGGCTCTGTTAAAGATATTTCAAATTGCTGCCCTAACTTATTAGAACACTATTTCAGAATGTCACTACTCTGATTACAGGTGATCTTTTAACTTACCATGGCAATTTTATACTAATTTCCTCATTTACTGTTATTGTCCCATATATTAAATAAGTCACATTGCCCTCTGTACATTTTTGATGTTGTTTCCACAGATTTACGTATCAGAGAATTGTGCCAGCATGAGGGTATCCTAATTATCTTATCTGACATTTCTGCCATACTCTATTCTCAACACTGTGCTCAAACCCCACAAAACCACTTTTCCACTATTCTGCAAGCACAAAAGAGATCTATGGGCCTATGACAAATTTCACAAAGAGATTTAGGTTTTAAAGACACAGGCAGATATGCAGTAGAAACTTAGAAGTGCAGACTCTTATAAAACATATTTAAATCACTGGGTATTAGAAGAATAAACACAAGTAAAACTAGCCACTTTCATCTTCTAAATGTCTATTTCTAATCTAATTCAAGAATAACTAGCTAACTAGTTCTTTGATTATCAAATTCAGTAGACTTACATTTGTTTACAGCTCCCAGGACTTTTTCACTGTACCTAATCCTATAGTTTAGGCTGGAGCAGCAACTAAAAACATCAGTAACTGAATACAGTGAGAGAGAAAGGAACAGTTGTGAGGAATTATTTTCAATTATGATGAACGGTATATTATCAGAGTTTGCTACACAAATTGTAGCCTGCACATTGGTTGAGATACTTCTAGAAGAGGACATAACGAATGTCAAATTAAATTGGAAGTCTTTTGTGAATGGTAAAGTTTTTATACAGCATTTCAAATTTGTTTTTGAATTCAGTTAGTATCAATATTCCTGGAATGTTCAGCTGATCCAAGCCATTTCTATTGGACTTTTTGATAATATCTAAGTTGTTTGGAGAATACACATAGATTTTTTAAATTTTTTACCCCCATAACAGTGTCATTAGTATGAAGAAACTTGGCACTCTCAAACTAATCAGCCAGTCAGAATTTTGAAAAAAAAAAAAAAAATCAAGTTTGTCTGATGCTTACATAACATAATTAGTCTTCTTAACGTAACTTGACTTTTGGTCATATTATCTGTGAAAATATTTCTATGTATAACTACTATGAATAATTTAAAACATATCAAAATGGATCCAGAAGAGATTATATCTTTCACAACTGACGAAGGAAGAAAGTACAATGGTTGCAGATTCAAGTTAGCTATTGAAGACAAAATATATGAAAGACAAAAATCCAATTACTTCTTAGGCACTAACTGATCTCAAGATAGAACTCATAGAACTTTTATCTCTATTTCTCTAGGAGGGTGTACAATACATTCCTTTTTATATCCATCAAAAGGAATAGGAGCACGGAAAATATCTGGCATAGTGTCAAGGTAGAGAAGACACAGTCTGATCTGTGGAAGGCAGGTCAGCAGTAAGTCAAAAACTACTCTTGAGAGGATCTTCCTTATGGTATCTCTATCTGTGTTCTAATACAAAGCATCTCTAACCTCTTTCATTCTCTCAGTGGATGGGCATTCAAGGGCTGAACCTTTGCTTACTAAGACTATAAAAGTTATTTGGCATACTGTCATGTCTTAATACTTTTTTTTTTTTTTAGTATATTGCACATTGACAGCCTGTCCTCACCAATCTCCATATGACATTACAATAAAAATGTAAAATTGATACTGAATTTAGCTGAAAACTTCTTTTGCCTTTGGAGGGCACTGTATCTGTCTTAGAGTGAAAAAATATGATATCTTGAACTGTTTTCACTTATGTTTCAATCGTATCTCTCATTCACAGGTATGAAAGAATATATCATACATCCAGTCCAAAGGTATCTGCTTTTCATTTTGACAGTGTTTTTGATGTACACATGTGGAAAAGCTAACCACAGTAAAGAAAATTATGAAAAACTGGAAGCACTGTAACAAAAACTACAAGATATAACTACGAGACCTATATCAGTGGCACAATCACCTACCATTTGTTATGTTGTACATTGAACTAATCAGCAAGTCATAAAGCTGAGAAAAAGAAAAAAGAATGAAACTAACATTTCTGACTGACAGGAATCACTGAAATTAGCTGAGTTATTTGGGGCACTTGGTGCATACTTGAGCTTTGTTTTTTTTTTTTTTTCCCATGGAAAAATGGAGAGCTGAAAAGTTTTTTTTTTGTTATCAGTATCATCTAATATTGTAAACTACCTCATGTTCAAGTGAATTAGAGGTAAAGTAAGTAATGGCTCAAGCCCTTGAAATTGTTTTGTGTCCAAATCATTCTTTAGAAGAATAACAATCTATTGAATACACTAATAATTAGTTCCACAAAACTGAAAAGAAACTAAAATAATGGGTATTTCCTTACCTGGGTAACCTTCTCTGTTACATTGTGCGTTCGGTCTTTCACCTTAGGAGCAATAATTGCTTTGTCTGAAGAAGGAGGAGATGAAGATTTTTTTTCACTTTTGATATCCGAAAAGTTCAGTGTAAGTTGAGGAATTTTGTTGATTGTACTGTATTTGTTGAGATTTGAATCCGATGTAGATCCCAGAAGACTTGACTTGATATGATTAAAAGGCCCTGAAAAATCAAAACACGTATTCAGTACTTGACAAATGCAGAGAAATAAGTTATCATTAATGTTTAAATGGGATATATTAACAGTGTAGTTAAAAACTGTTTTTCACTGCACCACTTGTTAATACTAAAATTATCTACTTTTAAAATATAACTTTATTGCTAATGAGAATTGAATATAGTATTGGATTTAAATATGAAATTTCCTTTACCTAGAGCCCCCAGTGATTTTTATAGAGTCAATTGATTGCAAAGTACATAATACATCCATCCTTACTTATTTTCATGATACTGGCTATGCTGGTATGCTCCATCATAATTCTGGCTGAATATAAAGACTATACCCTATTTCTTCTTTTATAAACAAATGAGAATACACAGCTATATGTGTCTGGACTGAGCAAAGCCTTTCTTACCACATCCCTACTGTTGCTTGTGCTCACATGGCAGTTAGTTCAAAAATGCCTTTTGGTAAACTGGGAAATTGAGTAGACTCCTGCTCTGCCCCTGTTGACCCATGAAGTAACACCATACTTGACCAACAGAAATATTAACCTAAAATTGTCCTAAAAAACCTTCTGAAGTATCACAAACTCACAAAATGTATTTCTTCAATTGTCATTAGTACAAAAATATTGAAAACCATATGCACAATATTAATGGAGGATTTAATATACCCTTAAACATATTATACAGCTTTAGTACATCATGATTGATAAAAAATATGGAGTTTGAATGCTTCATGAGTTACATGTCCATTATAATTATTCTTTTCAATACTGGACCGATTTCTTTATACAATAACAAAGGACTATAACTGATCAGTATACTTATTTTGCACTATCATCATAAAGTTGGTCCAGACACCAAAAATATTCATAGTAAGGAAAATTTGCTTGTGAGAATATTACTGGAAAAAAAGAACTATAAAGATGTTCAGACAGCAAGCGCTAGATCCAGTTATTCATTTAAGAAAAAACCCACATCTTGCAGTCAGTAACAATGTATCTGAAATATGGAATCGAAGGTTATTTTTCAGATCCACATGAGAACCTTACTGAATCCTAATTCTATTATGGGCAACAATGTGATGTTTTTCCTTCCTCTTCCTAGGAGGGAAACAAGAAGGGATGATGATTCAGAAACAACCACTGGGACAGAATTAGGCCTATGGGATAAATTGCAGAGTCAACAGCAGAACAGCTGCATTGTATTTGCAATGTGTGATGGAGTGAAAGTCAAAAGCAACCAGCAGCCTGAAAATATTTGTGGGGAAATCCTTCAGGCAGTCCTCATTTTTTTCTTAATTTTTAAAAAATTCTTTAAGGAAAGGCCGATCTTCCCTCACACCTGAATTAGAATGCTTGGTGAAGATCTAGACTTCTAATTTGCTTTCTTAGCTTAAGAGGATTTATATACATGCTTTCTACCTCCTAAATTCTTGCTAATTATATGTTAATCTGGGCCAGAGACAGAAATCCTCTACTATTCCATTTTGAATTGTGCCACTGTACAGAAAGGAATTCAAGAGGACAAGGGAGGTCATGGTGCTCCAGACTGACAGTTCAGGTGCTCCCCTGAGAGAGATCAATCCGGTGGTTTTGCTTGCAAGACTTTCTGCATTTTGTCCAATGACTGTTTGATATAAGAGAAACAAAAACTTGTGGGTGAGTGTTCTAACCATTAAACTTCAAATTCACTCTTTTTTTTTTGTTGTCCTTGAAACAATGGACCTAGTATAGTCTTTGTGGAACAGCTTTACTGGGAAAAGGAAGAAGCCACTGCTTTTCTCCCACAAGGAATGTTAAAAAGCCGAGTACTAAGAACACTACCAAGGAATTGAAATATTGTGCTTGAAACACCATTTGACCCAGGTAGGACTTGAATCTATCTTTCACATGATCTACATGAGCCTATTAAAAAGTGGTCTTCAAAAATACATCAGGGTTCACAATTTCCTCAGAAATCAGCGAAGCGTCTAATCTGGCTGGTGTGTGCTACGTATGTAGGGTCAGAATGCCATTTTTCAGCTCTTCTTCTCAACAGAGTTGTAACAATTAACAGGTTTTGAACATTGAGGAGGCTTAGACATGAGTGGGGTATCAAGTTAGGGCCATTTGTTAGATGAACAAGACTCTTGATACCAGAGGAACTCAAAGGTAAAAGGAAACCTCAGGAAAATCCATTATTAGAAAGTAGATAAGGGTGTGGAGTTTTTAAATTTCTTTTTAAGTGGTAATCTTATAGGTGCTTAAATTACGTTGAAGTTTTGCTTTCTGGAATTTAAATCTTTTATTGCTTTTATCCCAAAAGGAATTACACTCTCCTTTGCTATCTAAGACTCATGCCCTCGTGTGTAACATTAGACTGAAGTTAATTGCACTTGAGGATAAAACCTAGCTTTTTAAATCCACCTTCTCTTGCTTTAGAAAGTGGTGAAAGGTAGATATGTACCTCACTGATAATGGTAATTAATTGAAAAACATTACTGCTTAAGTATAGCCCAGGCTGGCAGCAACTGAGCTGATACTTGACAGGTAGTGGACCTTTGCTGTATTCTCATAGCAGGAAGCAGAAAAAGAGGGCCACAGCAAATCACAATCACAATTGACACTAATTGGCACCCTGATTGACAGTTTCAGCAGAGTGGCCAAGAATTGAATAAGCAAGGAGAATGACGTGCTTCTGCCTACCCTACAAATGAGATTCTTTAAGGTTAAGTTTGAGGTTCCCATTTTTATGGTAGGATTCCATTGTCCCTGCTTACACAATGCACTGAGAAATTATTACACTCTCCTGAGCTGTCAATCCATCATCTTTCACCAGCAGTAAATACATTTATAAAAGTTGTTTTACAGTAAAGAGACTATGTTTGTTTTTTTTTTACTCTAATATTTTGCCAGCATACACATAAAGCAAATGCAATGATTTTGTAGTCCTCTAATTGCTTTACAGAATGTAGCTCATGCACTGCATGCAGTTTAGAGAGCAGACTTTACCAGGTACACACACTTTTTGCATCATGCATGAAGTCACAAACCAGTTTTAAGACATAGCTACAAATATTGCAATTAAACTGAACACTTTAGTAATTGTTTCGTAGAAATGGAGGAAGTCGCTTAAGAATTATGTTAAAAATGCTTCTAAAAGATGTAGCTCAGTGCTGGTGAATAGAAACAATTTTGTAACTGCACTAGATATTATTTAAACATGAAATTGGCAATGAAGTTCATGCATGCACATTTTAATACTACAGGAAGTTTAAAACCATACCCCCTGCCATCCAGGAACGTGAAACTAGTTTTAAGGAGACAAAAGAGGAATAAGTGAAGGTACTTCCACAAGGCTCCTGGTTACCAAATATTTTATTTTTGAGATAGTTAACTGAAAACTAAGCACCTGATAACAATAGATTGTTTGTTACTGACTCCCCCTGATTATACATCCTTTCACAGGCAAAACTTCTGGTAGCTTCAATGGAAGTTTTACCTGCTTAAGGACAACAGTACTGAGTTCAATAGCTATGATATGTTCTATCTCCCTCCTTTTCTTCTTTGAAGTAAAAGATAGTTAAGTCAAATGACTGTTTAAATGTGCTTTCACTTTTTCCAGGGATGGGTAGTTAGTGCTTTGAGACAATAGTTAATGGAATAACTACGTGTTTAACAAATATAATATAAGTAATGCACTGGGGCCAGAGAGGTCAGCATGAGAATGTTGCATTTGAACATTTCATACAGCAGGCAAAGTGACATGCCAAAAAGTGTGGCTGTTTGAAACACTGGAAGGTACAGTCTAGATGCATACTTTACCTGTGACATTGCGACCATTGTCTGGTTTTCAGCATAATAAAAGTGAAGAAAAAGAGAGAAAAAAAGACAACTAAAATCTACATCAGGAAAAGCAGAAAATATTGCTTCAAAATATGGATGTGGTTTAAATTCAAGTATTTTTGCACTTCCTTGACTATATTATGTAGACTTTTAATCAAGATGAAGTCACTTTGACGATTGAGAGAGAATCTGTAGAACAGTTTGGAGTAGATCACCAGGTAGTACAACTTGGCTTAACAGTAACATGACAAAATTTTTTCTCCACAACTCCAGCACTGGGTTGAACATCAAAACTGCTAACCCACGGAGTGGTAATTAGTCACATGTGATTAAGTGAGGCTGAGGCACCCATGGCTGCTGGGGCAGGCCAGCTGGCTGTATGGGGTGTGGGGCTGTGCGAGTGCCCTGCACAGACCCCCTGTGCCTGCCCAGGGTTCACATGAGGAGTTTTTACCATGGCAGCAAGCAGAGCAACACCTTTCTGAGCAAACGCTTGAGAAACACTGAGGAGAAAGATATACCTTAAACCTTTCTTTAGCTCTTAGATGCCTTTCCACAAGGTAACAGTGGCAAAACTGCCTGTTCTCACAGGCCCACCTACCCCTTAATCCTCTCATGAGATTGAACATCTTTAGTTAAACCTCTTTAGGGAGAATATTATTATTGTTGTTATTATCTATTATTCTTTCAAAGAAGCCCCACATGTGGATTGGTACACACCAACACTATTCATGCACATATGACAGGCCCCTTTGTGTCATGCCCCCTTGCCTGGCTGCAGCAGCTCAGGGTGGGTGGGTGCAGGTCTGAGGGCAGGCAGGGAGCGAGGGGCCAAGCGCAGGGTGCGCAGCCCCTGTGCACTGCTGCCGTCAGCTTACCCGCTTTCAACGGGGCAGTGAGCTCAAGCTGATATTCACCTGCACTTGTCCCCTGCTGACAGGCCACCTGTGAGGGCTGAGGTGGCTGTGGCCACACTTGTCCCGTGTCAGCCCTGTCCCTACAGTGTGCCCGTTCAGCCCCATGTTGGAAAAAGGCCTCGGATTTCTCCTGTGAGGGGAATCAGAGGTGACGTTGAGCCTTGTCTGTGGCATCGTGGCACACCTGCTGCCTCTCTGGCTTTTCCTCAGCTTCCCGAGGACTGGAGAGCATGGGACACTGAGCTCGGCCTTCTGGACCACAGGTGTGAGAGTGTTTAGTCCCTCTCACCCTGATGCCTCTTCGTGCCAGCAGCAGCCATGCAGACTTTGTAGGCTGGGTTAGGCTCAAAAGCCTGCTGTTTCTTCAAAAGACTGCAGGGATATTACTGTTAAAGTCACTTTTGAAGACAATAAAATTCCTGAAAAGTCCCTGTGGACCTGTATCCACCTGCAGAATCTGGATTGTTGACATTTCAGGTGACAAGGGTTTGGCTGGAGTTTGGGTGGTGGAAGACACAGTTCCTGCCCTGCTGCTTTTGCAGTCAGGCAAATTTAGAAATGAAGTCAATTGAAGACACTTGATT